>NC_091282.1:929850812-930151750 GCF_032444005.1 Ranitomeya imitator | reverse complement strand
TGCAAGTCAATGGGACCAAAATATCGGAATTAAAATAAACCCTTTCTTTCCTTGTAGGTTCATTCTACATGAAGGAAAACAACAAAGAATAATGCAGGATGTATTTGGGGAGGTGGCGGAGACATTAAAGTCATAGATATTTAGCCCAATCAAATAGAATGGCCTTATTTTTTTTTTTTAAAGACGTTCGGAGTGACAAAGATATTGACTATGTAATTTTTTTTTTTATTTTGTCAGATATTGATGTTTCACTATTCCACGCCCTTCCCCTTCTTTTTTTTTTACTTTTCCCACACTTTCATCTTCATCATCATCTTTGACATCAACTTCTTCTTCACCTTATTCATCTTCTTCTTCATCTTCTACCTATTTTTTTTTTAATTACATTCTTCATATTCATTTTATTCAACTACTATTATTCTTCCTATTCTACATATTCATTTTATTCAACTATTATTATTCTTCCTATTCTACTTCTTCATCATATTCTCATTTTTTGACAAGCATTCCCGTAGTTGTTATCTATAAAAGTTTGAAGATTACACCTTCCGTTCTGCCAGTCACAAAAGTTACATTTGTCCACGTTCAGTTTGGCCTGCAGCATCAGGCTTTATCCAGGAGCACCACGAGGAGGAACGGACTCACCCCCATAAACTGCTTAGTCTTCTTCTGCATATAATTTAGATAATATCTTTTGCTCTGATATTAAGTGTTATGCTTAATGTTCTTCTGCTCTTTGTTCTGCAGCCTCTTGTTCTTCTGCTTCTCGGTCTTCCATGTCGTCGTCTCCAGGGTCGTCGTCTCCAGGGTCCTCTTCTACGCCGTCATCTCCGCCGCCGTCGTCATCGGGGTGGTCTTCCGGGCCGTCGACTTTAGGGTCTTCAACTTGGAAATGTAGCAGAAGGTACAAGAAGGCTGAGAAAATGTCAAGAACCAGCTGATGGAACTGGAACTCGGATGGCTACCCGAAGGTTCAAGAGCCTATGGAACTACCGAGGACCAGCTGACGTTACTGGAACCCGGTTACTAAGCAGGAGGTACCCGTGCTAAAAAGCACTACCAAGGACCGCCTGACGTTGGCGGAACTCGGATACCCAGAAGGAGGCACCTAAGCCAAAGGCTCTGCCCGGAACCAGCTGACGTTACTGGAACCAGGATGGGGAGCAGAAGGTACAAGAGCAAAAGACACTGCCGAGAACCAGCTGACGGTACTGGAACCCGGATGGGTAGCCGAAGGTCCAAGAGCCAATGGAACTACCGAGGACCAGCTGACGTTACTGGAACCCGGTTACTAAGCAGGAGGTACCCGTGCCTGAAAGCACTACCAAGGACCACCTGACGTTGGTGGAACTTGGATACCCAGAAAGAGGCACCTAAGCCAAAGGCTCTGCCCGGAACCAGCTGACGGTACTGGAACCAGGATGGGGAGCAGAAGGTACAAGAGCAAAAGACACTGCCGAGAACCAGCTGACGGTGCTGGAACCAGGATGTGGACCAGAAGGTCCACAGGAGAGGAGAGAACAGCTAGGCCGCGAGGCAGCCGCAGTTACCGAACCCCAACAGTCCTACAGGTGGAGCTTGGCCTACTGGCACTACAGAACCAGCCATGACTACCAATTCACGCAGCCCACATAGGAAGCTCCTAAACTGGAGGCACCCTGGAGTTGGCTAACTCGACCGCAACACGACGGGGCAACGCATAGGCGTCTCAGTGAGTTTGACAGTACCCGGAAACAGCTGACGGTGCTGGAACCAGGCTGGGCACGAGGGAGTACCCGTGACAAAAACACTGCCGGGAACCAGCTGGCGGTGCTGGAACCCAGATGCGTTGCCCCAGTGTGCAAGAGCCAATGGCACGACCGAGGACCAGCTGACGGTGCTGGAACCTGGTTACTAAGCTGTAGGTGCCCGCGCTTAAAAGCACTACCAAGGACCGCCTGGCGTTGGCAGAACTCGGATACCCAGGAGGAGGCACCTAAGCCAACGGCTCGGCCCGGTACCAGCTGACGGTGCTGGAACCAGGTGGTGGACCACAAGGTCCACAGGAGAGGAGAGAACAGCTAGGCCGCGAGGCAGCCGCAGTTACCAAACCCCAACAGTCCTACAGGGGGAGCTTGGCCTACTGGCACTACAGAACCAGCCTTGACTACCAATTCACGCAGCCCACATAGGAAGCTCCTAAACTGGAGGCACCCTGGAGTTGGCTAACTCGACCGCAACATGACGGGGCAATGCATAGGCGTCTCAGTGAGTTTGACAGTACCCGGAAACAGCTGACGGTGCTGGAACCAGGCTGGGCACGAGGGAGTACCCGTGACAAAAACACTGCCGGGAACCAGCTGGCGGTGCTGGAACCCGGATGCGTTGTCCCAGTGTGCAAGAGCCAATGGCACGACCGAGGACCAGCTGATGGTGCTGGAACCCGGTTACTAAGCTGTAGGTGCCCGCGCTTAAAAGCACTACCAAGGACCACCTGGCGTTGGCGGAACTCGGATACCCAGGAGGAGACACCTAAGCCAAAGGCTCGGCCCGGAACCAGCTGACGGTGCTGGAACCAGGTGGTGGACCACAAGGTCCACAGGAGAGGAGAGAACAGCTAGGCCGCGAGGCAGCCGCAGTTACCAAACCCCAACAGTCCTACAGGGGGAGCTTGGCCTACTGGCACTACAGAACCAGCCTTGACTACCAATTCACGCAGCCCACATAGGAAGCTCCTAAACTGGAGGCACCCTGGAGTTGGCTAACTCGACCGCAACACGACGGGGCAATGCATAGGCGTCTCAGTGAGTTTGACAGTACCCGGAAACAGCTGACGGTGCTGGAACCAGGCTGGGCACAAGGGAGTACCCGTGACAAAAACACTGCCGGGAACCAGCTGGCGGTGCTGGAACCCGGATGCGTTGCCCCAGTGTGCAAGAGCCAATGGCACGACCGAGGACCAGCTGACGGTGCTGGAACCCGGTTACTAAGCTGTAGGTGCCCACGCTTAAAAGCACTACCAAGGACCGCCTGGCGTTGGCGGAACTCGGATACCCAGGAGGAGGCACCTAAGCCAAAGGCTCGGCCCGGAACCAGCTGACGGTGCTGGAACCAGGTGGTGGACCACAAGGTCCACAGGAGAGGAGAGAACAGCTAGGCCGCGAGGCAGCCGCATTTACCGAACCCCAACAGTCCTACAGGGGGAGCTTGGCCTACTGGCACTACAGAACCAGCCTTGACTACCAATTCACGCAGGCCACATAGGAAGCTCTTAAACTGGAGGCACCCTGGAGTTGGCTAACTCGACCGCAACACGACGGGGCAACGCATAGGCGTCTCAGTGAGTTTGACAGTACCCAGAAACAGCTGACGGTGCTGGAACCAGGCTGGGCACGAGGGAGTACCCGTGACAAAAACACTGCCGGGAACCAGCTGGCGGTGCTGGAACCCGGATGCGTTGCCCCAGTGTGCAAGAGCCAATGGCACGACTGAGGACCAGCTGACGGTGCTGGAACCCGGTTACTAAGCTGTAGGTGCCTGCGCTTAAAAGCACTACCAAGGACCGCCTGGCGTTGGCGGAACTCGGATACCCAGGAGGAGGCACATAAGCCAAAGGCTCGGCCCGGAACCAGCTGACGGTGCTGGAACCAGGTGGTGGACCACAAGGTCCACAGGAGAGGAGAGAACAGCTAGGCCGCGAGGCAGCCGCAGTTACCGAACCTCAACAGTCCTAGAGGGGGAGCTTGGCCTACTGGCACTACAGAACCAGCCTTGACTACCAATTCACGCAGCCCACATAGGAAGCTCCTAAACTGGAGGCACCCTGGAGTTGGCTAACCCGGCCGCAACACGACGGGGCAACGCATAGGCGTCTCAGTGAGTTTGACAGTACCCGGAAACAGCTGACGGTGCTGGAACCAGGCTGGGCATGAGGGAGTACCCGTGACAAAAACACTGCCGAGAACCAGCTGGCGGTGCTGGAACCCGGATGCGTTGCCCCAGTGTGCAAGAGCCAATGGCACGACCGAGGACCAGCTGATGGTGCTGGAACCCGGTTACTAAGCTGTAGGTGCCTGCGCTTAAAAGCACTACCAAGGACCGCCTGACGTTGGCGGAACTCGGATACCCAGGAGGAGGCACCTAAGCCAAAGGCTCGGCCCGGAACCAGCTGACGGTGCTGGAACCAGGTGGTGGACCACAAGGTCCACAGGAGAGGAGAGAACAGCTAGGCCGCGAGGCAGCCGCAGTTACCGAACCCCAACAGTCCTACAGGGGGAGCTTGGCCTACTGGCACTACAGAACCAGCCTTGACTACCAATTCACGCAGCCCACATAGGAAGCTCCTAAACTGGAGGCACCATGGAGTTGGCTAACCCGGCCGCAACACGACGGAACAACGTATAGGCATGTAAGTGACATTGACACTACCCGGAACCAGCTGACGGTGCTGGAACCAGGCTGGGCAGGAGGAAGTACCCGTGACAAAGACACTGCCGAGAACCAGCTGACGTTGCTGGAACCCGAATGCGTTGCCTATTAAAGATTGTCTTCCTAGAGCCCCAACTAGCGGTGTTGGAGCAAAGGGTAAGCAGGGGGAGCAAAGTGTAGGCCGAAGCCTGCACTGGAGGCAGCTTTGTGTCTGCGTTGCGTTTGCAGGACACTTTGCCGGCTACACAGTGGGGGAACAGCTGGCATTGCTGAACCCCACTGACACAATGGCGGGTGTTTTTCTCTGTGCAGCTAGCATTTCCGGGCAAAAAGTAGCGGTGTTAGAGCCCAGGGGCAGCAGGAGGAGGAGAGGAGCAGAGTGTAGGCCGAAACCTAGTTGAACCAATTTCAACGCCTTGGTGCTTGGCGCAGCTTCCTGATCGTTGTTATTTGCTGTACTGGAGTCTGCACTCTTGTGTTATCCCTTGGCAAAGCCCTGTTAGCGCTGCCCGTCTTATGACCTAATTTCATGTTGGCCGGTGCGGTTAACGATGGCCATAAATCCCAGACCCACAGTGCCTTTTCATAAAGTCACACTGCGGTGCTGGGATTCGGGCCTTGAGCAGTAAATATTTTCGCCGCTCACACACGTCCGTACACCTGCTTCAGACTGGGAGGCCTCTGCTGATCCCTTTTCGCATGCCGCGGCCATGAGGCTGCACAGTCTGAAGAAGGCAGAAGGAGATGAGTGACGACAGGCGAACATATGCACTGCTCGTGCCCATAAACCACATCCTCGCTGTCAAAATAAATAAGACAACGAGGAGCATTGTTTCAGGCAGGGCGGACGCACAGGCGCAGCCAGCTAACCAATGATGTCAAAAGACGGGCAGCGCTACAAAGGGTGGTGCTGCGTATCATTAGAAAGGAAAGTCACACCTCAGGGAGAGTGGAATGGTCTCAATGAGACACATTTTGTACGTGTTGAGTTCCACGTGGGCAAGGAGAAAAAGTCAGCCACCTTGTACAAATGCAGCATTACTGCTGTACAAGGTGGCTGTTATACATAGAAACACCTGGGGGTGGGGGGCAGGCTCCCTTCAATTTCAGTTCATGTGCCTGCGTGGCGTTTGCAGGTCACGTTGCCGGCTACACAGCAGGGGAACAGCTGGCGGTGCTGAACCCCACTAACACATTGGCTGATGTTCTTCTCTGTGCAGCTAGCATGTCCAGGCAAAAACTGGCTGTGTTTGAGCCCAGGGTCAGCAGGAGGAGGAGAGGAGCAGAGTGTAGGCCGAAGCCTAGTTGAACCAATTTCAAAGTTAACCTTTAACCCCCCCTCAGGTGTTGCAAGGTACAAGAGCCACACCTTGTGCAGCATTAATGCTGCACAAGTAAAAGGTTGCTCTATTAATTTTGCTCCTTGCACACGCTGAATAAAACACGTACACTATTTAGCCCATTATACTGTCAAACTGTAGTGGAGGCGTGATTTGTCTTTTTAAGGAGACGCAGCACAGGTGTCCAAAATAACACCTTGGTGCATGGGCGCAGCTTCCTGAGCGTTGTTATTTGCTGTACAGGAGTCTGCGCTCTTGTTATCCCTTGGCCATGCGCTGTTAGTGCTGCCTGTCTTCTGACCTCATTTCATGTCGGCCGTTGCGGTTAGCGATGGACATGAATCCCAGACCCACAGTGTGTTTTCACAAATTCACACTGCGTGGCTGGGATTCGTGGCCTTGTGCAGTAAATATGTTTACCGCTCCACATGTCCTTACACCTGCTTCAGACTGGGCGGCCTCAGCTGATCCCTTATCGCCTACCACGGCCATGAGGCCGCACAGTCTGAAGAAGGCGGAAGGAGATGAGTTAAGACAGGCGAACATATGCACTGCACATGCCCATCAATCACACCCTCGCAGCCAAAATATATGAGAAAACGAGGGGGGTTGTGTCGGGCAGGGCGGACGCACAGGCACAGGCAGCCAACCAATGATGTCAGAAGACGGGCAGCGCTACCAAGGGGGGTGCTGCGTGTCATTAAAAAGGTAAGTCACACCCCAGGGACATTGTAATGGTCTGTAATGAGACACATTTTGTACGTGTTTAATTCAACGTGGGCAAGGAGAAAAAATCAGCCACCTTGTACAAATGCAGCAGTACTGCTGTACTAGGTGGCTGTTATACATAGAAACACCTGGGGGGGTGGGGGCAGGATCCCTTTAATTTCAGTTCAGGTGCCTGCATGGCGTTTGCAGGACACGTTGCCAGCTACACAGCAGGGGAACAGCTGGCGGTGCTGAACCCCACTGACACATTGACTGGTGTTTTCCTCTGTGCAGCTAGCACGTCCGGGCAAAAACTGGCGGTGTTAGAGCCCAGGGTCAGCAGGAGGAGGAGAGGAGCAAAGTGTAGGCCGAAGCCTGCACTGGTGGCAGCTTTTGGTCTGTTGTGCCAGCGTGGCTTGTGCTGGACACGTTGCTGACTACACAGCAGGGGAACAGCTGGCGGTGCTGAACCCCACTGACACAATGGTGGGTGTTTTTCTCTGTGCAGCCAGTACTTCCGTGCCCCAACTGGCGTAGTTAGAGCACAGGGTCTGCAGGAGGAGCGGAGTTTAGGCCGAAGCCTAATTGAACCAATTTCAAAGGTAACCTTTAACCCACCCTCAGGTGGTACAATGTTGAAGAGCCACACCTTGTGCAGCAGTAAAGCTCCACAAGTGAAAGGTTGCTCTTTAAGTTTTGCTCATTGCACACGCAGAATGAAAAACGTACACAATTTAGCCCATTGAACAGTAGAACTGTATTGGAGGCGTGACTTGTAGGCGTGACTTGTGTTTTTAAGGAGACGCAGCACAGGTGCACATACATAACGCCTTGGTGCTGGGCGCAGCATCCTGAGCGTTGTTATTTGCTGTACAGGAGTCTGCGCTATTGTGATCCCTTGGCCATGCGCTGTGAGCGCTGCCTGTCTTCTCACCTCATTTCATGTTGGCCGGTGCGGTTAGCAATGGCCATGAATCCCAGGCCCGCAGTGTGTTTTCAAAAATTCACACTGCGTGGCTGGGATTCGTGGCCTTGTGCAGTAAATATGTTTGCCGCTCACACATGTCCTTACACCTGCTTCAGACTGGGCGGCCTCAGCTGATCCCTTATCGCCTACCACGGCCATGAAGCCGCACAGTCTGAAGAAGGCGGAAGGAGATGAGTTAAGACAGGCGAACATATGCACTGCACATGCCCATCAATCACACCCTCGCAGCCAAAATATATGAGACAACGAGGGGGGTTGTGTCGGGCAGCGCGGACGCACAGGCAGCCAACCAATGATGTCAGAAGACGGGCAGCGCTACCAAGGGTGGTGCTGCGTACCATTAGAAAGGAAAGTCACACCTCAGGGACAGTGGAATGGTCTCAATGAGACACACTTTGTACGTGTTGAGTTCCACGTTGGCAAGGAGAAAAAGTCAGCCACCTTGTATAAATGCAGCAGTACTGCTGTACAAGGTAGCTGTTATACATAGAAACACCTTGGGGTGTGTGGCAGGGTCCCTTTAATTTCAGTTCATGTGCCTGCGTGGCGTTTGCAGGTCACGTTGCCGGCTACACAGCAGGGGAACAGCTGGCAGTGCTGAACCCCACTAACACATTGGCTGGTGTTTTTCTCTGTGCAGCTAGCAGTTCCGGGCAAAAACTGGCGATGTTAGAGCCCAGGGTCAGCAGGAGGAGGAGAGGAGCAGAGTGTAGGCCGAAGCCTGCACTGGTGGCAGCTTTTGTTCTGTTGTGCCAGCGTGGCTTGTGCTGGACACGTTGCCGACTACACAGCAGGGGAACAGCTGGCGGTGCTGAACCCCACTGACACATCAGCTAGTGTTTTTTCTGTGTAGACAACACTTCCAGGTTGAAACCCAGGGAATCAAAGAGGAGCAGAGTGTAGGCCGAAGCCTGCAGTGGAGCAAGTTGAAAGGGAACCTTTAACCCCCCCCTCCCCCAGGCATTTGTTGCTGAAAGAGCCATCTTGTACAGCAGTAACACTGCACATGGAAAATGGTGGCTCCTAAAATTATGCTCCTTGCAAACGCTGGAGTACACACTCATATAATGTGTCCCCTCACACCGCCAAACCGTCCCGGAAGTGGCACTTTCCTTTGTAATGTGACACAGCACAGCCGTCATTCCAACCCCCTTGGTGCCGTGCACCACCTCCTCAACGTTGTTTGGTTCTGTCACGGAGCCCGCGCTGTAATGTTATCCCTTGGCCATGCACAGTTAGCGGTGCCCGTCTTCTGACATCATTTAGGTGTCAGGCTGGCAGTTCCTGTGCGTCCAAGCTGCCCGAGATCCAACCTCGCAGTGTCATCTAATGTAATTCCACTGCGGGCCAGGGATCCATGGGCATGCACAGTGCATATCATCGCCTCTCACTAACCTCCTTCCTGCTTCTTCAGACTGTGCGGCGTCACGGCCGTGGCATGCTATTAGGGATCAGCTGACGCCGCCTAGTCTGAAGAAGCGTGAAGAAGGGGAGTGAGAGGCTAGTATATGCACTGCGCATGGCCATGGATACCAGGCCCACTGTGGGATCACATTAGACGACACTGCGAGGTGGGATTTCGGGCAGCGTGGACGCAGAGGCGCAGCCAGGACGACAACAAATGATGTCAGAGGACGGGCAGCGCAAACTGTGGCCAAGGGATAACATAACAGCGCAGGGTCCATGACGGAATCAAACAACGCTAAGGAGGCAGCGCACGGTGCCAAGGGGGTAGCAATGACGGCTGTGCTGCGCCACATTACAAAGGAAAGTCCCACCTCCGGGACGGTTGGACGGTGTGAGGGGACACATTACATGAGTGTGTAGTTCAGCGTTTGCAAGGAGCATAATTTCAAGAGCGACCTTTTCCTTGTGCAGTATTAGTGCTGCACAAGGTGGCTCTTTCAGTAACAAACGCCTAGGGGGGGGGACAGGTCCCCTTACATTTTAGTTGTGCCAGCGTGGCGGTCGCATGACACGTTGCCGGATACACAGCTGGGGATCAGCTGACGTTACTGAACCCCAATAACAGAGGAGCGACTGTTGACTGTGCAGACAGAACTTCCAGGCACGAACTGGCGGTGTTAGAGCCCAGGGACAGCATGAGGAGCAGATTGGAGGTATTGCCGCACACACAGCTGGGGATCAGCTGACGTTACTGAACCCCAATAACAGAGGAGCGACTGTTGACTGTGCAGACAGCACTTCCAGGCACCAACTGGTGGTGTTAGAGCCCAGGGACAGCAGGAGGAGCAGAGGAACAGAGTGTAGGCCGAAGCCTGATTGGAGTAGTTGAAATGGAACCTTTAACCCCCCCCAAGACATTTGTAGCTGAAAGAGCCATCTTGTGCAGCACTAAGGATGCAAAAGGAAAAGGTTGCTCTTTTAATTATGCTCCTTGCAAACACAGAAGTAAACACTAAAAATGTGTCCCCTTACCGTAAAACCGTCCTGGAGGTGGGAATTTCCTTCGTAATGGGACGCAGCACAGCTGTCATTCCTATCCCCTTGGTGCCATGCGCTGCCTCCTCAGCGTTGTTTTAAGCTGTCACGGAGCCTGCGCTGTTCTGTTATCCCTTGGCCATGCCCAATTAGCGCTGCCTGTCTTCTGACATAATTTGGTGTCAGGCTGTCAGTGCCTGTGTGTCCACGCTGCTCCAGATCTCACCTCGCAGTGTCGTCTATTGTAATCCCACTGCGGGCCTTGGATCCATGGACATGCACAGTGCATATCGTCGACTCTCACTCCCCTCCTTCCCTCTTCTTCAGACTGTGCGGCGTCACGGCCGTGGCATGCTATTAGGGATCAGCTGACGGCGCACAGTCTAAAGAAGGCGGAGGGAGATGGGCGAGAGCCCGAGGTGAAGATATGCACTGCGCATGCCCATGGATCCCAGGCTCGCAGTGTGATTCAATCAGAAGACACTGCTAGGCGGGTTCTCGGGCAGCGCGGGCGCACAGGCGCAGCCATCCTGACACCAAATTATGTCAGAAGACAGGCAGCGCAAACTGGCCATGGCCAAGGGATAACAGAACAGCGCAGGCTCCGTGACAGCTTAAAACAATGCTGAGGAGGCAGCGCATGGCACCAAGGGGGTAGGAATGACGGCTGTGCTGCGTCACATTATGAAGGATAGTCCCAGCTCCGGGACGGTATAACGGTATCAGTGAACACATTTTATAAGTGTTAAGTTCTGCGTGTGCAAGGAGCTAAAATAAAAGAGCTACCTTTTCCTTGTGCAACATTACTGCTGCACAAGATGGCTCTTTCAGTAACAAACGCCGAGGGGGGGGGGCAGGTTCCCTTACATTTAGGTTGTTGTGCCAGCGTGGCGGTCGCAGGACACATTGCCGGCTACACAGCTGGGGATCAGCTGATGTTACTGAAACCCAATAACACTGGGTCGTATGTTTAGACTGTGCAGCCTGCACTTCTGAGCCGCAACTGGCGGTGTTGGAGCCCAGGAATAGCAGTTCAGGTGGTAGAAAGATGAACACATCAGGAGACCTGGATGACACCCAATTACTTAATTAGGCAGAGGAGTGGCAAATTCCTGCGAGATCCAGGCCTGGTTCATTTTCAGGAAAGTCAGCCGGTCAACGTTATCGGAGGATAGTCGCATGCGACGGTCTGTTAGTACACCACCAGCGGCACTAAAGACACGTTCCGATAAGACACTAGCCGCAGGGCAAGCCAGCACCTCCAATGCATACTGGCTTAGCTCTGGCCATGTATCCAGCTTAGAGACCCAAAACTTGAACGGGGAAGAGCCGTCTGGGAGTACACTAAGAGGGCAAGCCATGTAGTCTGTCACCATCTGACGGAACCGTTGCCTCCTGCTGACTGGAGCCGCCGGTGATGGTGTAGACATTTGGGGCGGGCACACAAAAGTTTTCCACAGTTGTGCCATACTTGGCTTGCCTTGGGCAGAGGCACTGCTTCTGCTCCCTCTTTGTGCAGAGTCTCATCCTCCACTGCCTCGACGCACTGAGCTGCTTTGTAAAGCACTAGCAGCACTCCTCTCAGTTGGACTGGAGAAGATGATGGAATTCACCAGTGTGTCGTGGTACTCCCGCATTTTACGCTCCCGTGTCAACGCCGGGATGAGGTTTTGGACATTGTCACGGTAGCGAGGATCGAGGAGGGCGTACACACAATAATCAGGCATGTTTAGAATGTGGTCGATGCGGCGGTCGTCTCTCAGGCACTGCAACATGAACTCAACCATGTGCTGCAGACTGCCAACTGGCCCAGAAACGCTGTCCCCTGCTTGAGACATGATCTCTGCCCGCTCTTCATCACCCCACCCTTGCTGTACACACTGACCACTGGACAATGGTGTAACTCCCTCCTCTGGACGTAGCTCTTCCGCGTCCATTGACTCCTCCTCATCCTCCTCACAAAGGGTCCCCTGCCGACCCCTTTGTGAGGAACCACGTGGCGCTGACTGTCCAGAAGCTGATGGAAAAGGTGACTCCTCATCCTCCACCTCTTCCACATCATCCCTTATCCCTTGCAGGGTTTCTTGAAGCAAGCAGATAAGGGGGACAGTCATGCTGACTAGTGCATCATCTGCACTTGCCATCCGCGTGGAATAATCAAAAGGACGCAAAACCTGGCAGATGTCCTTCATAGTGGCCCACTCTGTGGTTGTGAAGTCTGAGCGGCGCTGACTGCGACTTTTTTGTGCCTGATGCAGCTGGTACTCCATTACTGCTTGCTGCTGCTCACACAACCGCTCCAACATATGTAACGTGGAATTCCACCTGGTAGGTAGGTCACATATGATGCGATGTTCAGGAAGACGAAACCGACGCTGCAGAGCAGCAATGCGGGATCTTGCCAAGCTGTAACGCCGCAAGTGAGCACACTCTAGGCGGGCCTTGTGCAGAAGTGCATCAAGATCCGAATAGTCCCTCAGAAAACTCTGCACACCGATGGCTGTAGACTAGGCTGGGAGTGTGAGGATGACTGGGAACGTGGTGCTGTGTGTGGAATTACACTAGGTCTCTGGACAACAGTGCCAGAGGTTCTTCCATGGCGATCCAAGGAGGAAGCCGAACCAGCTGTGCGTGAGCTGGAGGAAGAAGCAACACGAGCTGAAGAGGTGGTAGCTGCCGCTGTTGGTTGGCCTAGGTCTTCAGTGTGTTTTTGTAACTCCACCGTGTGCCTGTTCCGCACATGTTTCCACATATTTTTGGTATTGAGGTTGCTGAAACTTTTACCTCTTTTTACTTTCTGATGACACAGCTTGCATTTGACAAAACAAATGTCATCTGCAACTGTGTCAAAAAAGGACCAGGCACTGCAAGTCTTGGGAGCGCCCTTTTTGGCTTTTGAAAGAGACAGGCTCCTAACTGGTGCCAAAGTGGAGGCTGCAGGCTCCGCAGTCTTCCCCCTCCCTCTCCCTCTTTGGCCCGTTAGGGGAATCTCTTCCTCTGAGCTGCTCCCACCACCTTCCTGTTCCTCACGCCACGATGGGTCAAGGACCTCATCATCTCCACTACCCTCTGCCACCAACTGCTCCTCCTGGGTAGTCTCGGCAGCACAGTACGCACCAGAAAGTGGCACCTGAGTTTCATCATCAGATGCGTACTGCGCTGTGGTCACCGCAGGCACTGACCCACCCGCCTCTTCAGAGTCAGAGAGACAAAGCTGTTGGGCATCACAGCACACTGCCTCTTCTTCCATTTCTCCAATACTGCTTGGCTGGCCCCCTGTTTCCAAGCCAAGAGATTCAGAGAACAGAAGTAGAGACGGCTCCTGTCCTGGGCTCTCTGACTGCCTGGCCAATTTGGCAGGTGGTGAAGAGACAGATGGCTGCTCTCCAGTGGTCTGTGCCTGAGAGGATGTGGCACTAATTGAAGTCGATGCGTTAGCTGCCATCCATCCGACAACGGCTTCAATTTGATCTTTACGCAGCAGCGGTGCACGGCGCTCTTCGACAAAGCTGCGCATGAAGGACTGTTCCCTGCTGAAACTGGGTGATGGTGAGTCACCGGTGCCCACAGCAGGCACAGAATCACCATGTCCTCTCCCTGCTCCTCTCCCTGCTCCACGCCCACGCCCACGACCCTTACTCCCTGCCCTCTTCATCTTGGTTGACAGATAAAGATAAGCAGAAAAGTACTAAGGCATTAGTGTGCTTATTCCTGAAATGCTCCTCCTAACAGGTGTAAGAAACACTAATGTTGTAAAGTGTGGACTAGACTTTATTATTGATAAAATGTGGCCTACACAAGTGTTAAGTGGTGTTTGGTGAACTTTACTTTTTTTTTTTGTGCAGATCGGGCTACAGAGCGAGTTTAACTCACACGGAGACCGTGCAGACAGCCGTAAACGGCGCTGCAAGGCCCAAAAACCCTCCTCTAGGTTATCCTATCTAGTGTTTTTCCACTATTTTGCTGGAGACGGGTGGAAATACACTAATAGGAAATTGTTTACAAAATTTTCAACAGGCTGCACTAGTTGAAAAAAAAGGACAAGTTATTTAACGGTATGAGGCAGTGACAAACCCTGAGCTGAATACAACGGGCTGTGGCTGCACACAGACTACAGGGCGAGCTGCGCTCACACGGAGACCGTGCAGACAGCCGTAAACGGCGCTGCAAGGCCCAAAAACCCTCCTCTAGGTTATCCTATCTAGTGTTTTTCCACTATTTAGCTGGAGACGGGTGGAAAGACACTAATAGGAATTTTTTAAATAATTTTTAAACAGGCTGCACTAGTTGAAAAAAAGGACAAGTTATTTAATGGTATGAGGCAGTGGCAAACCCTGAGCTGAATACAACGGGCTGTGGCTGCACACAGACTACAGGGCGAGCTGCGCTCACACGGAGACCGTGCAGACAGCCGTAAACGGCGCTGCAAGGCCCAAAAACCCCCCTCTAGGTTATCCTATCTAGTGTTTTTCCACTATTTTGCTGGAGACGGGTGGAAAGACACTAATAGGAAATTTTAGAAAAAATGTGCAGCAGGCTGCACTATGAGCAAAAAAGGACAATGGATAGAACTGTGTGAGGCAGTGTGAACCCCCCCTGAGCTGAATACAACCTGGTATATGGCTGCACACAGACTACAGAGTGAGCTGCACACACACACACACACACACACACAGAGACCTTGCAGAACGCTGTTAAAACAGCGCTGCAAGGCAAGAGCAAGGTGAACTGAACAGTGAACACAGCGTTTGCTAAATTAGCCTTGGAAAAGCAAAATAAAGCAATTAGCTATCTCAACTGGCCCTCAGTTAGAACACAGCATCCTGTCCCTAACTGAAATCACAGCAGAGTGAGCGCAAAATGGCGGCAGCGTTTTTTATAGTGCAGAGTGACATCATTTCAGCAGCCAATCACAGCCTTGCCAGTACTTACATGCCCACCATGCTAAACAGGATGTGCCCACACTTCCATTCATTCCTCATTGGCTGCTGCGTTCAGTTTGAATTCTGGGAACTTCCGATTCCGGTATCCGATACGCGGGAAGTATCGGAATTCGGTATCGGAATTCCGATACCGCAAGTATCGGCCGATACCCGATACTTGCGGTATCGGAATGCTCAACACTACTCAGAACTTCTCTTATCCCTCTATTGATATGCATTAATACTTTGGGCCACCTGTACTGTTATGACCTGGTGGTTAGGACAATAATGGACCTGGTGGTTAAGAGCACACGGAAAGACCTGATAGTTACAAATAATACAGGACGAGCTCTGAGACGTGGGAACTCTGCTGACCGCAATCCCTAAACCTATCACACACACTAGAAATAGCCGTGGATTGCTCCTAACGCTCCCTATGCAACTCGACACAGCCTAAGGAACTAGCTAGCCCTGAACATAGAAAAATAAAGCCTACCTTGCCTCAGAGAAATTCCCCAAAGGAAAAGGCAGCCCCCACATATAATGACTGTGAGTAAAGATGAAAATACAAACACAGAGATGAAGTAGATTAAGCAAAGTGAGGCCCGACTTACTGAACAGACTGAGGATAGGAAAGGTAACTTTGCGGTCAGCACAAAAAACTACAAAAAGACCACGCAGAGGGCGCAAAAGACCCTCCGCACCGACTCACGGTGCGGAGGCGCTCCCTCTGCGTCCCAGAACTTCCAGCAAGCAAGACAAAAATCAAAATAGCAAGCTGGACAGAAAAATAGCAAACTAAAGAAAAACAAGCAGGAACTAAGCTTCTGCTGGGAAGACAGGTCACAAGAACGATCCAGGAGAGAACTAGACCAATACTGGAACATTGACAGGTGGCATGGAGCAATGATCTAAGTGGAGTTAAATAGAGCAGCCAGCTAACGAATTAACCTCGTCACCTGTGGAAGGAAACTCAGAAGCCGCAGCCCCACTCACAACCAACAGAGGAAGCCCATGGACAGAACCAGCCGAAGCACCATTCATGACCACAGGAGGGAGCTTGACAACAGAATTCACAACAGAACTCCTCGTCCATCAGTCCTCCTGTATTGGTGGAGGGAATATGAGGTGGGACACATAGTTGATTCTCAGTGGGTGCGCCGGAATCTGCAGTATTTGGTGCACTGGAAGGGGTATGGTATGGAGGATCGGTCTTGGGTCTCAGCCAGTTCAGTGCATGCCAACCGGTTGGTTCGAGCATTTCACGCCAGACATCCTGAGAAGCCTGGGGATCCAGTGGCCCCCAGTTAAGAGGGACAAACTGTCATGGTTGTGGACAGGGTCCCTTCCCTGTCCTCTCGGGGTTAATTTTGTATGTCCTCCTTTTGGTTTGGGGAGGGCTATATTTACCCGCCTTCGTCTGGGAATCCTTGTCATTGATACATCTGTTCTGGCTGTGTGTCTGACCCCCTGGTGTGCTTGCATACCGTGTAGTCCAATTGCCTTCTTGTGTATGATATGGTCCATGTTCTCGTTCTGTGCTTTGCTTTGTGATTCCATGCTTACTGTCTGTTTCTGACCCTGACCTTTGGCTTGGTACTTTTACTAATCTTCTATATGCCCCGTTTGTACTGCATCGCTACTTCCGGCTATCTGACCTTTTGCTACGTCCTGACCACTGTCAGCGTTTCACTTTTTAGTACTTCATCAACCTCTTGGTTTGACTTTGGCATGTTCAAGCCTGCTGTAGATATAATATATTGATTGCGAATATGTCTCCAGTGCTTGGGTGTAGCATTTTAGTCAGCTAACCAAATATTGATATATATATTGTGTCTTCAGTACCACTGATGACATCTTGGGGTGATCACAGATATCGTTTATAACATGTAAGAAACATCTCTCATGTAACATTGTATTATGATGCACAACTGGTGCTATCTATTTTATACTCCACTCACAATTCCTTGCGTTCCTTTATTTTTGGTTCTCTGCCTTTTGTTGTGCCTCCCTTAGGCAGCCAACAATATTGCTTTTTGCAAAACTTGGCAATTTCAGACAGCTAAGTTGTGCCCACCAAGTTGCCCCTTGGTAGGCTGACCTCAGTAATAGGGATGTGGGATTTATATCTGCACCAGACTATGCTATATGGATTTCTTAACAATTGTGCAAATTACCAACTTACTGCTGTTGTCTATCCCCTCTATTTGGAGGCTTAATTGCCCTGTCTTTTTAAGCTTGTTCTATAATAATTTTATTGATTTTTAATAAAGATAATTTCATCATCACTTCCCATCTATATGGCACCCACCATTATGGATTATGCTACATAAATTACTGAAGTGACTTCTTGCCGTTAAGAAAAAAATAGGACCATGAGATTAATTTACTTCTATACTTTGAACAAATTACTAAACAACATGTATATAAGTACTTGGATAAGAATATAGTAATTAACCAAAACTAGCATGGGTTTCTAACAAACAAGTCAAGCCAGACTAATCTAATTTCCTTTAATGATGGAATCACTAACTGGGTGGATCAGTGAAATGCGGTAGATACAGTATATCTTGACTTCAGAAAAGTATTTGGTAAAGTACCTCATACTATCCTTATTGAAAAAATAACCAAGTATGGAATTGGCAAGGCTGGATTCATAATTGGCTCAGTGATCATACTCAAAGTGTGGTAATAAATGGTTGCACATCCAATTGGAAAATTGTTTCAAGTAGGGTACCACAAGGCTCTGTCCTGGCCCCAGTGCCATTCAAGATTTGTATAAATGATCTAGATAAGGGAGCTGAATATAAACTAATCAAATTTGCAGGTGATGCAAAGCTAGGAGGTTAAGCTAACACTAGAGAAGACAGAGAAAGGATTCAGAAGGATCTAGATAAGCTTGAACAATGGACAGCAAATAATAGAATGGTATTTAACAGGAAGAAATGCAAGATTCAACATTTGGGCAATAAAAATGAAAATTACATCTATAGAATGGGAGGAACAGAACTAAGCAACAGCATGTGTGTCTAAAAGACTTGGGTATACTAACAGATCATATTCTGCACGAGTCAACAGTGTGATGCAGCAGCAAAAATGGCAAACAGTTCTAGGATGTATTAAGAGAAACATAGACTCTAGATCAAGTGAAACATGGTGGCACGGTAATTTCACAGAAGAAAGAATAGAGATCTGGGGTAATTTTCTATTTGGCTCACAGAGGGAATCCCCAAACATAAATTTTGTTAAAAAACAACCTTTATTTAACTAATTATTAAAAAGACTAATACGTGCACTTAAAAACCATCACCAAAACACTAACATCCCACAGAAAAGGCCAGGATGGTGCCAGGCCCTGTACTCACTGAATATGCCCTACCTGCCTGCGGAGGTTGGCACCCTATATCCTGCGCAGTGGCACCCCCGCTCCTCGTCGGCTCTCCCTGCTATCCCTATCAAGGCCCTATTGGGATAGGGGATAGAAATGCTCACACACACAGTGCTCAAATGAGAAAAATTGGATCAAATGTAGACAGTAATATGCCACTATCTATCTGACTAAAACTATAGATCTCTATCTATCTAAACTGTGTCCCTACTATCTTGTGTTAGAGCTATAGATATACTTATTGGAGGCTGGTAGTAGGTAAGGTGCTTCAGTGCTTATTTATAAGGACAACGACCATATATCTTTAATTAATTTTGTGCATACTGGAGATGTACACTGGGGTGCTATCTAAATGGTGTGAGACCTCATCTACTGTGATACTCAGTCATACCTCAAATAGACATACATCATGATATTAGACACCTAGATGGGTGAAAAATAGAAGTTCACTATATTCCCAGCATAGGATAAACACTGCTCAATCTCAGTATTGTAGATATTAGATATAAACTCAATACACCACCATTATGAGATCATTGCTGATGAATATTAGTCTCATAATTAAAACAAATAGCAGATGTCACATTAGCACAGTCACAACCCCAGAGTAAACCAGATCATCAAAGGACATCCGTCCATGTTATTTGATATATCTCACATAAAGTCCAATACATTCCCTTTTACTCAACACGTTTCCCCTCTTCCAATTGTAAGAGGTTTATCAGGAGTGAAATCAGGTATCAAAGGGTTACTTAGCTTAGACATGTTCTCAGCATTTCAGCGATGTGATCTGCTGCACCACCGGGCCGGTCCCCTATCGACGCAGTGCTTCCAAATTAGTGCCAGAAGCTGTACGTTTTATAGACTCCTGCTTATAGCCATAGCGGTAACACCTGTGTGACTTAACAACACTTCCGGGATCTCCCAGATCCCCCTGCGGCCCTGACGTGTACCTACTATAATGAGGAGGCACTCGTCGGTGCGCAGGCGCCTGGCATCCAGCTCTGGTCTGACAATAAATGTGGCCGGAGCCAGACTGCGCAGGTGCCGAGGGCCGAGTTGCCGCGCAGGCGCAATGGACATCCAGCTCTGGTCCGAAAATGAACAAGACCGGAGCCAGACTGCGCAAGTGCCGAGGGCCGAGTTGCCGCGCAGGCGCAGTAGGCACCACATCGCAGAAGAGAGGAGGGGCGCAACAGTGCCGAAGTTACACTGCGCAGACTCACATTGCGACGCAGGCGCAGTAAGCAGCATGCCACAGAAAAACAGTATATATGTAACAATGCCCTACCTGCAGCTATGACGTATGCTGTTATGGACCTGGTGGTTAGGAGCACCTGGAATGACCTGATGGTTAAACTAACAAGAACAAGCTCTGGGAAGTGGGAGCTCTGCTGACCGCAACCCCCAATCCTATCACACACACTAGAAATAGCCGTGGAGCGTACCTAACAGGCCTAGACGCCTCTTCACAGCCTAAGAGCTAACTAGCCCTAGAGATAGAAAATAAAGCCTACCTTGCCTCAGAGAAATTCCCCAAAGGAAAAGGCAGCCCCCCACATATATTGACTGTGAGTTAAGATGAAAGTCACAAACACAGGAATGAAACAAGTTTCAGCAAAGGGAGGCCAGACTAACTAAACAGACTGAGGATAGGAAAGGTATCTTTGCGGTCAGCACAAAAAACTACAAAAGACCACGCAGAGTGTGCAAAAAGACCTCCGCACCGACTCACGGTGCGGAGGTGCCACTCTGCATCCCAGAGCTTCCAGCTAGCAAGGAAAAATCATGATAGCCAGCTGGACAAGAAAACAATGAACAAATAATAAACTAGCAGGGACTTAGCTTCTGCTGGAGTAGACAGGTCACCCGAAAGATCCAAGAGCGAACTGAACCAGTACAAGAACATTGACAGCTGGCATAGAGTAACGATCTGAGTGGAGTTAAACAGAGCAGCCAGCCAAAGAATAAGCTACGTCACCTGTGGAAGAAACCTCAGAAGCAGCAGCTCCACTCACAGCCACCAGAGGGAGTCCATGGACAGAACTCGCCGAAGTACCATTCATGACCACAGGAGGGAGTTCGATAACAGAATTCACAACAGTAGCCCCCCCTTGAGGAGGGGTCACCGAACCCTCACCAGAGCCCCCAGGCCGATTAGGACGAGCCAAATGAAAGGCACGAACTAGATTGGCAGCATGAACATCAGAGGCAAAAACCCAGGAATTATCTTCCTGACCATAACCCTTCCACTTGACCAGGTACTGGAGTTTCTGTCTCGAAATACGAGAATCCAAAATCTTTTCCACCACATACTCCAACTCCCCCTCGACCAACATTGGGGCAGGAGGATCAACGGAGGGAACCATAGGCGCCACATATCTCCGCAATAACGACCTATGGAATACATTATGGATGGCAAAAGAAGTTGGAAGGGCCAAACGAAATGACACAGGATTAAGAACTTCAGAAATCTTATACGGACCAATGAAACGAGGCTTAAACTTAGGAGAGGAAACCTTCATAGGAACATAACGAGACGACAACCAAACCAAATCCCCAACACGAAGTCGGGGACCAACACAGCGCCGGCGGTTAGCGAAACGTTGAGCCTTCTCCTGGGACAATGTCAAATTGTCCACCACATGAGTCCAAATCTGCTGCAACCTGTCCACCACAGTATCCACACCAGGACAGTCCGAAGGCTCAACCTGCCCTGAAGAGAAACGAGGATGAAAACCAGAATTACAGAAAAACGGCGAAACCAAAGTAGCAGAGCTGGCCCGATTATTAAGGGCGAACTCAGCCAAAGGCAAGAAGGACACCCAATCATCCTGATCAGCAGAAACAAAGCATCTCAGATATGTTTCCAAAGTCTGATTAGTTCGTTCGGTTTGGCCATTTGTCTGAGGATGGAAAGCCGAAGAAAAAGACAAATCAATGCCCATCTTAGCACAAAAGGACCGCCAAAACCTCGAAACAAACTGGGAACCTCTGTCCGAGACGATGTTCTCCGGAATGCCATGCAAACGAACCACATGCTGGAAAAACAATGGCACCAAATCAGAGGAGGAAGGCAATTTAGACAAGGGTACCAAATGGACCATCTTAGAAAAGCGATCACAAACCACCCAAAGGACGGACTTCCTTTGAGAGACAGGGAGATCTGAAATAAAATCCATGGAAATATGCGTCCAGGGCCTCTTCGGGACCAGCAAGGGTAAAAGCAACCCACTGGCAAAAGAACAGCAGGGCTTAGCCCGAGCACAAGTCCCACAGGACTGCACAAAAGAACACACATCCCGTGACAAAGAAGGCCACCAAAAGGATCTAGCCACCAAATCTCTGGTACCAAAGATTCCAGGAAGACCAGCCAACACCGAACAATGAACCTCAGAGATAACTCTACTAGTCCATCTATCAGGGACAAACAGTTTCTCCGCTGGACAACGGTCAGGTCTATCAGCCTGAAACTTCTGCAGCAGCCGCCGCAAATCAGGGGAGATGGCAGACAAAATTACCCCCTCTTTGAGAATACCCGCCGGCTCAGGAACACCCGGAGAGTCGGGCACAAAACTCCTTGACAGGGCATCAGCCTTCACATTCTTAGAGCCCGGAAGGTACGAAACCACAAAATCAAAACGGGAGAAAAACAGCGACCATCGAGCCTGTCTAGGATTCAACCGTTTGGCAGACTCGAGATAAGTCAAATTCTTGTGATCCGTCAAAACCACCACGCGATGCTTGGCTCCTTCAAGCCAATGTCGCCACTCCTCGAATGCCCACTTCATGGCCAACAACTCTCGATTGCCAACATCATAATTGCGCTCAGCAGGCGAGAACTTTCTAGAAAAGAAGGCACATGGTTTCATCACCGAGCCATCAGAACTTCTTTGCGACAAAACAGCCCCTGCTCCAATCTCAGAAGCATCAACCTCAACCTGAAACGGGAGCGAAACATCTGGCTGGCACAACACAGGGGCAGAAGAAAAATGTTGCTTCAACTCCTGAAAAGCCTCTATAGCCGCAGAGGACCAATTGCCACATCAGCACCTTTCTTGGTCAAATCAGTCAACGGTTTAGCCACACTAGAAAAATTAGCGATGAAGCGACGGTAAAAATTAGCAAAGCCCAGGAACTTCTGCAGGCTCTTCACAGATGTCGGCTGAGTCCAATCATAAATGGCCTGAACTTTAACAGGGTCCATCTCGATAGTAGAAGGGGAAAAAATGAAACCCAAAAATGAAACCTTCTGAACTCCAAAGAGACACTTTGACCCCTTCACAAACAAGGAATTCGCACGAAGGACCTGGAACACCATTCTGACCTGCTTTACATGAGACTCCCAATCATCTGAAAAGACCAAAATATCATCCAAATATACAATCATGAATCTATCCAGGTACTCTCGGAAGATGTCATGCATAAAGGACTGAAATACAGATGGAGCATTAGAAAGCCCGAATGGCATAACCAGGTACTCAAAATGGCCCTCGGGCGTATTAAATGCTGTTTTCCATTCATTGCCCTGTTTAATACGCACAAGATTATACGCCCCTCGAAGATCTATCTTGGTGAACCAACTAGCCCCCTTAATCCGAGCAAACAAATCAGACAGCAGCGGCAAAGGGTACTGAAATTTGACTGTGATCTTATTAAGAAGGCGGTAATCAATACAAGGTCTCAAAGAACCATCCTTCTTGGTCACAAAAAAGAACCCTACTCCCAACGGTGATGACAACGGGCGAATATGACCTTTCTCCAAGGATTCCTTTATATAACTCCGCATAGCGGCGTGCTCTGGCACAGATAAATTGAACAGTCGGCCCTTAGGAAACTTACTACCAGGAATCAAATTAATAGCACAATCGCAATCCCTATGAGGAGGTAAGGCACTGGATTTGGGCTCATCAAATACATCCCGGTAATCCGACAAAAATTCAGGGACTTCAGAAGGAGTGGAAGGCGAAATTGACAGCAATGGAACATCACCATGTACCCCTTGACAACCCCAGCTGGACACAGACATAGATTTCCAATCCAATACTGGATTATGGACCTGTAGCCATGGCAACCCCAAAACGACCACATCATGCAGATTATGCAACACCAAAAAGCGAATATCCTCCTGATGTGCAGGAGCCATGCACATGGTCAATTGAGTCCAATACTGAGGCTTATTCTTGGCCAAAGGCGTAGCATCAATTCCTCTTAATGGAATAGGATACTGCAAGGGCTCCAAGAAAAAACCACAGCGCCTGGCAAACTCTAAGTCCATCAAATTCAGGGCAGCGCCTGAATCCACAAATGCCATAACAGAATAGGACGACAAAGAGCAAATCAGAGTAACGGACAAAAGAAATTTAGACTGTACTGTACCAATAGTGGCAGACCTAGCGAACCGCTTAGTGCGCTTAGGACACTCGGAGATAGCATGAGTGGAATCACCACAGTAAAAACACAGCCCATTCCGACGTCTGTGTTCTTGCCGTTCAGCTCTGGTCAAAGTCCTATCACATTGCATAGGCTCAGGCCTATGCTCAGAGAATACCGCCAAATGGTGCACAGCTTTGCGCTCCCGCAAGCGCCGATCGATCTGAATGGCCAAGGACATAGACTCATTCAGACCAGCAGGCGTGGGAAATCCCACCATGACATCCTTAAGGGTTTCAGAAAGACCCTTTCTGAAAATTGCTGCCAGGGCACACTCATTCCACTGAGTAAGCACAGACCACTTTCTAAACTTCTGACAATATACCTCCGCTTCATTCTGACCCTGACACAAAGCCAGCAAGATTTTCTCTGCCTGACCCACTGAATTTGGTTCATCAAATAGCAATCCAAGCGCCAGAAAAAACGCATCAACATCACGCAATGCAGGATTTCCTCAAGGGAAAATGCCCAGTCTTGAGGGTCACCACGCAGCAAAGAAATAATGATTTTTACTTGTTGAACGTGGTCACCAGAGGAGCGAGGTTTCAAAGCAAGAAACAGTTTACAATTATTTTTGAAATTCAGGAACTTAGATCTATCCCCAGAAAACAAATCAGGAATTGGAATTCTAGGCTCTAACATAGGATTCTGAACCACAAAATCTTGAATGTTTTGTACCCTTGCAGTGAGATGATCCACACAAGAGGACAGACCTTGAATGTCCATATCTACACCTGTGTCCTGAACTACCCAGAGGTTAAGGGGAAAAGAAAGACAAAACACACTGCAGAGAAAAAAAAAATGGTCTCAGAACTTCTCTTATCCCTCTATTGAGATGCATTAATACTTTGGGCCAGCTGTACTGTTATGGACCTGGTGGTTAGGAGTACCTGGAATGACCTGATGGTTAAACTAACAAGAACAAGCTCTGGGAAGTGGGAGCTCTGCTGACCGCAACCCCTAATCCTATCACACACACTAGAAATAGCCGTGGAGCATACCTAACAGGCCTAGACGCCTCTTCACAGCCTAAGAGCTAACTAGCCCTAGAGATAGAAAATAAAGCCTACCTTGCCTCAGAGAAATTCCCCAAAGGAAAAGGCAGCCCCCCACATATATTGACTGTGAGTTAAGATGAAAGTCACAAACACAGGAATGAAACAAGTTTCAGCAAAGGGAGGCCAGACTAACTAAACAGACTGAGGATAGGAAAGGTATCTTTGCGGTCAGCACAAAAAACTACAAAAGACCACGCAGAGTGTGCAAAAAGACCTCCGCACCGACTCACGGTGCGGAGGTGCCACTCTGCATCCCAGAGCTTCCAGCTAGCAAGGAAAAATCATGATAGCCAGCTGGACAAGAAAACAATGAACAAATAATAAACTAGCAGGGACTTAGCTTCTGCTGGAGTAGAAAGGTCACCCGAAAGATCCAAGAGCGAACTGAACCAGTACAAGAACATTGACAGCTGGCATAGAGTAACGATCTGAGTGGAGTTAAATAGAGCAGCCAGCCAAAGAATAAGCTACGTCACCTGTGGAAGGAACCTCAGAAGCAGCAGCTCCACTCACAGCCACCAGAGGGAGTCCATGGACAGAACTCGACGAAGTACCATTCATGACCACAGGAGGGAGTTCGATAACAGAATTCACAACAGTATGCGCAAGATACTCAGGGGGCGCCCACATAAATAGTGCGCTGGCGCACAGTATCCACACCGCTGAGCGCACCAGATAACAAACTGCGCAGACGCACACCGGATCTCCAGCCCAAGCCCAGTCCACACCATACAGCGATAAATTCTTCCCTAATCAGTCGAACAAGCTACAATGCAAAAACGTCACCCAGGTCAATGCGCAGGTGCCAACTATATATATTTATTATAATGCTAATATACAAGCATCATATTTCTATTAAATGGAAACTATTGCGAATCTCAATGGTCAATCAGCACGACCGTCAGAAACCACACATGTATCACCAATATTATGGGAGAACATGCTATATTCCATTGTGTAGCACTCCATAGTTGGAATGTAAAGCATATCTACAAAGGTACATAGGTATAATTTGTCCTTCACCTATAATGCACCACCCATCATTTAGACATCAATGGACCACAAGATAAAAAAACAAAAAGTCCCAAACGCACACTTATATAAAGATACAACTGTCAAAAAATTTTTAACAGGTGACATTAGATATATAGACCGACTGTGCGGACAAGTAATAACTACATAAGACCCATTAGGGTCGATAATACAGGTAAATCTTTTGCCAAAAATTTACAACATATATAGAGTCATAGGTAGCAGCCAAAATTCATTTGTTCGTTTAACCCCTTCGGGGAGACCGTCTACAGCCTGTGGATCCATTTCAGTTCTTTCTGCAATATGTTACGGTCCCAGTCACCCCCCCAAATAGAGGGGGTCACCACCTCAATGGCACAGAACGAAAAAGATTTTAAATCTCCCTGATGTACCAATCGAATATGTTGGGATATGGGAGTGTCTCTGGCATGTTTGATATCGCCCAAATGATCCCCAATTCTTCTTCTGAACTCCCTTTTCGTTTTGCCCACGTAGTTCACTGGGCAGGTGCACTTGAACAGATATATCACCCCACTGGTTTTGCAATTAGCAAAATGTCTAATCTCAAAAATTTGTCCTGTACTGGCATTAGAAAAGTTGTTCCCTGTGGCTAGATGGCTAGATAGCCACAAAAAGAACAGCCACAACAGCGGAATGTGCCAAGTTGTCTCCTTTCCAACCAAGTGCCCTTCTTCATAGGAGGGGTAAACGTGCTATGCACAAGCTGGTCCTTTAGGGATCTCCCTCTCCTACAGGTGATCATGGGTGTCTCAGACAAATATTCATTAATGTCTGTATCTGCCAGTAATATGCCCCAGTGCCTACTCACAATATCCCTCACTTCCTGGTAGCAATCATCAAAACTCCCAATGAGTCTCACCCGGGGGTCTGATTCATCCTTCTTTTCAGGTTGAAGGAGATTGGACCTAGAGATTGCCTCCACTTGTTTAAAAGTATTCTGGAGAACAGTCCTCGGGTACCCTTTATCCAGGAATCTGTCCCTTAGGTCACGCGACTCAGCATAGAAGGACACATCAGAGGAACAATTCCTCCTCACCCTCATATATTGTCCTTTAGGTATCCCCCTTTTGAGCCCATGGGGGTGATGACTGCTCCAATTCAGTAAGTTATTTGTAGAGGTGGGCTTCCTATAGACCGTAGTTGCAAGATGTCCATCACTCTCCTTGCTAATTAGTAACATACATAGTAACATAGTAACATAGTTAGTAAGGCCAAAAAAAGACATTTGTCCATCCAGTTCAGCCTATATTCCATCATAATAAATCCCCAGATCTACGTCCTTCTACAGAACCTAATTGTATGATACAATATTGTTCTGCTCCAGGAAGACATCCAGGCCTCTCTTGAACCCCTCGACTGAGTTCGCCATCACCACCTCCTCAGGCAAGCAATTCCAGATTCTCACTGCCCTAACAGTAAAGAATCCTCTTCTATGTTGGTGAAAAAACCTTCTCTCCTCCAGACGCAAAGAATGCCCCCTTGTGCCCGTCACCTTCCTTGGTATAAACAGATCCTCAGCGAGATATTTGTATTGTCCCCTTATATACTTATACATGGTTATTAGATCGCCCCTCAGTCGTCTTTTTTCGAGACTAAATAATCCTAATTTTGCTAATCTATCTGGGTATTGTAGTTCTCCCATCCCCTTTATTAATTTTGTTGCCCTCCTTTGTACTCTCTCTAGTTCCATTATATCCTTCCTGAGCACCGGTGCCCAAAACTGGACACAGTACTCCATGTGCGGTCTAACTAGGGATTTGTACAGAGGCAGTATAATGCTCTCATCATGTGTATCCAGACCTCTTTTAATGCACCCCATGATCCTGTTTGCCTTGGCAGCTGCTGCCTGGCACTGGCTGCTCCAGGTAAGTTTATCATTAACTAGGATCCCCAAGTCCTTCTCCCTGTCAGATTTACCCAGTGGTTTCCCGTTCAGTGTGTAATGGTGACATTGATTCCTTCTTCCCATGTGTATAACCTTACATTTATCATTGTAAAACCTCATCTGCCACCTTTCAGCCCAAGTTTCCAACTTATCCAGATCCAACTTATCCACCAGGGATTCAAGCTTCAGGAGGCTAATTTGCATATTCCAGGTGCCTTCTGGGAGAAGCGAAGTCTCCCTAAGCTAGAAGATCGTTGGGTACAGCCGGGACCAGCTGCTTCGAAAGCATCACAAAACCAGGGATTCAAGCTTCAGGAGGCTAATTTGCATATTCCAGGTGCCTTCTGGGAGAAGCGAAGTCTCCCTAAGCTAGAAGATCGTTGGGTACAGCCGGGACCAGCTGCTTCGAAAGCATCACCAAACCAGGGATTCAAGCTTCAGGAGGCTAATTTGCATATTCCAGGTGCCTTCTGGGAGAAGCGAAGTCTCCCTAAGCTAGAAGATCGTTGGGTACAGCCGGGACCAGCTGCTTCGAAAGCATCACAAAACCAGGGATTCAAGCTTCAGGAGGCTAATTTGCATATTCCAGGTGCCTTCTGGGAGAAGCGAAGTCTCCCTAAGCTAGAAGATCGTTGGGTACAGCCGGGACCAGCTGCTTCGAAAGCATCACCAAACCAGGGATTCAAGCTTCAGGAGGCTAATTTGCATATTCCAGGTGCCTTCTGGGAGAAGCGAAGTCTCCCTAAGCTATAAGATCGTTGGGTACAGCCGGGACCAGCTGCTTCGAAAGCATCACCAAACCAGGGATTCAAGCTTCAGGA
This sequence comes from Ranitomeya imitator, assembly GCF_032444005.1. Classification (NCBI taxonomy): domain Eukaryota; kingdom Metazoa; phylum Chordata; class Amphibia; order Anura; family Dendrobatidae; genus Ranitomeya; species Ranitomeya imitator. Next base: position 930,123,305 of record NC_091282.1, on the reverse strand, counting down.
GGCTAATTTGCATATTCCAGGTGCCTTCTGGGAGAAGCGAAGTCTCCCTAAGCTAGAAGATCGTTGGGTACAGCCGGGACCAGCTGCTTCGAAAGCATCACCAAACCAGGGATTCAAGCTTCAGGAGGCTAATTTGCATATTCCAGGTGCCTTCTGGGAGAAGCGAAGTCTCCCTAAGCTAGAAGATCGTTGGGTACAGCCGGGACCAGCTGCTTCGAAAGCATCACCAAACCAGGGATTCAAGCTTCAGGAGGCTAATTTGCATATTCCAGGTGCCTTCTGGGAGAAGCGAAGTCTCCCTAAGCTAGAAGATCGTTGGGTACAGCCGGGACCAGCTGCTTCGAAAGCATCACCAAACCAGGGATTCAAGCTTCAGGAGGCTAATTTGCATATTCCAGGTGCCTTCTGGGAGAAGCGAAGTCTCCCTAAGCTAGAAGATCGTTGGGTACAGCCGGGACCAGCTGCTTCGAAAGCATCACCAAACCAGGGATTCAAGCTTCAGGAGGCTAATTTGCATATTCCAGGTGCCTTCTGGGAGAAGCGAAGTCTCCCTAAGCTAGAAGATCGTTGGGTACAGCCGGGACCAGCTGCTTCGAAAGCATCACCAAACCAGGGATTCAAGCTTCAGGAGGCTAATTTGCATATTCCAGGTGCCTTCTGGGAGAAGCGAAGTCTCCCTAAGCTAGAAGATCGTTGGGTACAGCCGGGACCAGCTGCTTCGAAAGCATCACCAAACCAGGGATTCAAGCTTCAGGAGGCTAATTTGCATATTCCAGGTGCCTTCTGGGAGAAGCGAAGTCTCCCTAAGCTAGAAGATCGTTGGGTACAGCCGGGACCAGCTGCTTCGAAAGCATCACCAAACCGCGCGCCAATTTTTGCCTGTAGGACATTATTGCAAGAGAGCTTGGCTGAGTAGATTACACAAGAAGGAAAACACACAGCAAGTCAGCAGGATCTAGGAGCAACATGGCAGATGTGACAACCTACATGGTGAGCTGCAGCATGTGCTACATGTTCACAGATCGACCAGAAGAAGAATCCAATGTCACCTGTCAGAAGTGTAGACTAGTGGCCCTTTTAGAAGAAAAGGTGCGGGGTCTGGAAGAAAGAATAGCAACTTTGAAACTCATCAAAGAGAATGAAGACTTTCTAGACAGAACAGAAGCATCTCTACTGGTCACAGAAGGTGCAAAAAGTGTCAGAGAACCTCCAAAAGCAGATGAGTGGAAGCATGTGACCAAAAGAAGCAAGAAGACCATGGAGAAATCACCAACCACACAACTGAAGAACCGATATCAAATCTTTGTAGAGGATGAAGATGGCACACCTAAGAATGAAGCAATACCAGCAAGCAAAAAAGAAAAGGGCACACAGCAACAAGTGACAGCAAAAAGTACAGCCAAGAAGCAACGAAGAGTGGTGGTGGTGGGAGACTCACTACTGAGAGGCACAGAAGCAGCCATCTGCAGACCGGACATAACTGCAAGAGAAGTATGCTGCCTTCCAGGTGCGATGATCAAGGATGTGACCGATAGGATACCAAAGCTCTTCAGCTCCAAGGACGTCCACCCATTTCTTCTGATACATGTTGGCACCAATGACACGGCAAGGAAGGACCTACCGACAATCTGCAAGGACTTTGAAGAGTTGGGGAAGAAAGTAAAAGAACTGGATGCACAGGTAGTTTTTTCTTCTATCCTTCCAGTAGATGGGCATGGCACCAGGAGATGGAACAGGATCCTTGATGCAAACAACTGGCTAAGACGATGGTGCAGACAACAAGGATTTGGATTCCTGGACCACGGTGTGAATTACTGGTATGATGGACTCCTCACCAGAGACGGACTACACCTCAACAAACCTGGGAAACACACATTCGCCAGAAGACTCGCTACACTCATCAGGAGGGCGTTAAACTAGAAGAAGGGGGGACGGGAAGAAAAACATTAGACTCGAACAAAGACGACCCAGGAAAACATACTCAGAAGGGAGGTAAGAACATTTCTAAAACAATCCACAGTGAGGAGATTGGAACAAAACAAAATCCTCTAAACTGCATGCTCGCAAACGCCAGAAGCCTGACAAACAAGATGGAAGAACTAGAAGCAGAAATATCTACAGGTAACTTTGACATAGTGGGAATAACCGAGACATGGTTAGATGAAAGCTATGACTGGGCAGTTAACTTACAGGGTTACAGTCTGTTTAGAAAGGATCGTAAAAATCGGAGAGGAGGAGGGGTTTGTCTCTATGTAAAGTCTTGTCTAAAGTCCACTTTAAGGGAGGATATTAGCGAAGGGAATGAGGATGTCGAGTCCATATGGGTTGAAATTCATGGAGGGAAAAATGGTAACAAAATTCTCATTGGGGTCTGTTACAAACCCCCAAATATAACAGAAAGCATGGAAAGTCTACTTCTAAAGCAGATAGATGAAGCTGCAACCCATAATGAGGTCCTGGTTATGGGGGACTTTAACTACCCGGATATTATCTGGGAAACAGAAACCTGTGAAACCCATAAAGGCAACAGGTTTCTGCTAATAACCAAGAAAAATTATCTTTCACAATTGGTGCAGAATCCAACCAGAGGAGCAGCACTTTTAGACCTAATACTATCTAATAGACCTGACAGAATAACAAATCTGCAGGTGGTTGGGCATTTAGGAAATAGCGACCACAATATTGGTCAATTTCACCTGTCTTTCACTAGGGGGACTTGTCAGGGAGTCACAAAAACATTGAACTTTAGGAAGGCAAAGTTTGAACAGCTTAGAGATGCCCTTAATCTGGTAGACTGGGACAATATCCTCAGAAATGAGAATACAGATAATAAATGGGAAATGTTTAAGAACATCCTAAATAGGCAGTGTAAGCGGTTTATACCTTGTGGGAATAAAAGGACTAGAAATAGGAAAAACCCAATGTGGCTAAACAAAGAAGTAAGACAGGCAATTAACAGTAAAAAGAAAGCATTTGCACTACTAAAGCAGGATGGCACCATTGAAGCTCTAAAAAACTATAGGGAGAAAAATACTTTATCTAAAAAACTAATTAAAGCTGCCAAAAAGGAAACAGAGAAGCACATTGCTAAGGAGAGTAAAACTAATCCCAAACTGTTCTTCAACTATATCAATAGTAAAAGAATAAAAACTGAAAATGTAGGCCCCTTAAAAAATAGTGAGGAAAGAATGGTTGTAGATGACGAGGAAAAAGCTAACATATTAAACACCTTCTTCTCCACAGTATTCACGGTGGAAAATGAAATGCTAGGTGAAATCCCAAGAAACAATGAAAACCCTATATTAAGGGTCACCAATCTAACCCAAGAAGAGGTGCGAAACCGGCTAAATAAGATTAAAATAGATAAATCTCCGGGTCCGGATGGCATACACCCACGAGTACTAAGAGAACTAAGTAATGTAATAGATAAACCATTATTTCTTATTTTTAGGGACTCTATAGCGACAGGGTCTGTTCCGCAGGATTGGCGCATAGCAAATGTGGTGCCAATATTCAAAAAGGGCTCTAAAAGTGAACCTGGAAATTATAGGCCAGTAAGTCTAACCTCTATTGTTGGTAAAATATTTGAAGGGTTTCTGAGGGATGTTATTCTGGATTATCTCAATGAGAATAACTGTTTAACTCCATATCAGCATGGGTTTATGAGAAATCGCTCCTGTCAAACCAATCTAATCAGTTTTTATGAAGAGGTAAGCTATAGACTGGACCACGGTGAGTCACTGGACGTGGTATATCTCGATTTTTCCAAAGCGTTTGATACCGTGCCGCACAAGAGGTTGGTACACAAAATGAGAATGCTTGGTCTGGGGGAAAATGTGTGTAAATGGGTTAGTAACTGGCTTAGTGATAGAAAGCAGAGGGTGGTTATAAATGGTATAGTCTCTAACTGGGTCGCTGTGACCAGTGGGGTACCGCAGGGGTCAGTATTGGGACCTGTTCTCTTCAACATATTCATTAATGATCTGGTAGAAGGTTTACACAGTAAAATATCGATATTTGCAGATGATACAAAACTATGTAAAGCAGTTAATACAAGAGAAGATAGTATTCTGCTACAGATGGATCTGGATAAGTTGGAAACTTGGGCTGAAAGGTGGCAGATGAGGTTTAACAATGATAAATGTAAGGTTATACACATGGGAAGAGGGAATCAATATCACCATTACACACTGAACGGGAAACCACTGGGTAAATCTGACAGGGAGAAGGACTTGGGGATCCTAGTTAATGATAAACTTACCTGGAGCAGCCAGTGCCAGGCAGCAGCTGCCAAGGCAAACAGGATCATGGGGTGCATTAAAAGAGGTCTGGATACACATGATGAGAGCATTATACTGCCTCTGTACAAATCCCTAGTTAGACCGCACATGGAGTACTGTGTCCAGTTTTGGGCACCGGTGCTCAGGAAGGATATAATGGAACTAGAGAGAGTACAAAGGAGGGCAACAAAATTAATAAAGGGGATGGGAGAACTACAATACCCAGATAGATTAGCGAAATTAGGATTATTTAGTCTAGAAAAAAGACGACTGAGGGGCGATCTAATAACCATGTATAAGTATATAAGGGGACAATACAAATATCTCGCTGAGGATCTGTTTATACCAAGGAAGGTGACGGGCACAAGGGGGCATTCTTTGCGTCTGGAGGAGAGAAGGTTTTTCCACCAACATAGAAGAGGATTCTTTACTGTTAGGGCAGTGAGAATCTGGAATTGCTTGCCTGAGGAGGTGGTGATGGCGAACTCAGTCGAGGGGTTCAAGAGAGGCCTGGATGTCTTCCTGGAGCAGAACAATATTGTATCATACAATTATTAGGTTCTGTAGAAGGACGTAGATCTGGGGATTTATTATGATGGAATATAGGCTGAACTGGATGGACAAATGTCTTTTTTCGGCCTTACTAACTATGTTACTATGTTACTATCTGTAGCAGAATACTATCTTCTCTTGTATTAACTGCTTTACATAGTTTTGTATCATCTGCAAATATCGATATTTTACTGTGTAAACCTTCTACCAGATCATTAATGAATATGTTGAAGAGAACAGGTCCCAATACTGACCCCTGCGGTACCCCACTGGTCACAGCGACCCAGTTAGAGACTATACCATTTATAACCACCCTCTGCTTTCTATCACTAAGCCAGTTACTAACCCATTTACACACATTTTCCCCCAGACCAAGCATTCTCATTTTGTGTACCAACCTCTTGTGCGGCACGGTATCAAACGCTTTGGAAAAATCGAGATATACCACGTCCAATGACTCACCGTGGTCCAGCCTATAGCTTACCTCTTCATAAAAACTGATTAGATTGGTTTGACAGGAGCGATTTCTCATAAACCCATGCTGATATGGAGTTAAACAGTTATTCTCATTGAGATAATCCAGAATAACATCCCTCAGAAACCCTTCAAATATTTTACCAACAATAGAGGTTAGACTTACTGGCCTATAATTTCCAGGTTCACTTTTAGAGCCCTTTTTGAATATTGGCACCACATTTGCTATGTGCCAATCCTGCGGAACAGACCCTGTCGCTATAGAGTCCCTAAAAATAAGAAATAATGGTTTATCTATTACATTACTTAGTTCTCTTAGTACTCGTGGGTGTATGCCATCCGGACCCGGAGATTTATCTATTTTAATCTTATTTAGCCGGTTTCGCACCTCTTCTTGGGTTAGATTGGTGACCCTTAATATAGGGTTTTCATTGTTTCTTGGGATTTCACCTAGCATTTCATTTTCCACCGTGAATACCGTGGAGAAGAAGGTGTTTAATATGTTAGCTTTTTCCTCGTCATCTACAACCATTCTTTCCTCACTATTTTTTAAGGGGCCTACATTTTCAGTTTTTATTCTTTTACTATTGATATAGTTGAAGAACAGTTTGGGATTAGTTTTACTCTCCTTAGCAATGTGCTTTTCTGTTTCCTTTTTGGCAGCTTTAATTAGTTTTTTAGATAAAGTATTTTTCTCCCTATAGTTTTTTAGAGCTTCAATGGTGCCATCCTGCTTTAGTAGTGCAAATGCTTTCTTTTTACTGTTAATTGCCTGTCTTACTTCTTTGTTTAGCCACATTGGGTTTTTCCTATTTCTAGTCCTTTTATTCCCACAAGGTATAAACCGCTTACACTGCCTATTTAGGATGTTCTTAAACATTTCCCATTTATTATCTATATTCTTATTTCTGAGGATATTGTCCCAGTCTACCAGATTAAGGGCATCTCTAAGCTGGTCAAACTTTGCCTTCCTAAAGTTCAGTGTTTTTGTGACTCCCTGACAAGTCCCCCTAGTGAAAGACAGGTGAAACTGTACAATATTGTGGTCGCTATTTCCTAGATGCCCGACCACCTGCAGATTTGTTATTCTGTCAGGTCTATTAGATAGTATTAGGTCTAAAAGTGCTGCTCCTCTGGTTGGATTCTGCACCAATTGTGAAAGATAATTTTTCTTGGTTATTAGCAGAAACCTGTTGCCTTTATGGGTTTCACAGGTTTCTGTTTCCCAGTTAATATCCGGGTAGTTAAAGTCCCCCATAACCAGGACCTCATTATGGGTTGCAGCTTCATCTATCTGCTTTAGAAGTAGACTTTCCATGGTTTCTGTTATATTTGGGGGTTTGTAACAGACCCCAATGAGAATTTTGTTACCATTTTTCCCTCCATGAATTTCGACCCATATGGACTCGACATCCTCATTTCCTTCGCTAATATCCTCCCTTAAAGTGGACTTTAGACAAGACTTTACATAGAGACAAACCCCTCCTCCTCTCCGATTTTTACGATCCTTTCTAAACAGACTGTAACCCTGTAAGTTAACTGCCCAGTCATAGCTTTCATCTAACCATGTCTCGGTTATTCCCACTATGTCAAAGTTACCTGTAGATATTTCTGCTTCTAGTTCTTCCATCTTGTTTGTCAGGCTTCTGGCGTTTGCGAGCATGCAGTTTAGAGGATTTTGTTTTGTTCCAATCTCCTCGCTGTGGATTGTTTTAGAAATGTTCTTACCTCCCTTCTGAGTATGTTTTCCTGGATCTTCTTTGTTCGAGTCTAATGTTTTTCTTCCCGTCCCCTCTTCTTCTAGTTTAACGCCCTCCTGATGAGTGTAGCGAGTCTTCTGGCGAATGTGTGTTTCCCAGGTTTGTTGAGGTGTAGTCTGTCTCTGGCGAGGAGTCCATCGTACAAGTAATTCACACCGTGGTCCAGGAATCCGAATCCTTGTTGTCTGCACCATCGTCTTAGCCAGTTGTTTGCATCAAGGATCCTGTTCCATCTCCTGGTGCCATGCCCGTCTACTGGAAGGATAGAAGAAAAAACTACCTGTGCATCCAGTTCCTTTACTTTCTTCCCCAACTCTTCAAAGTCTTTGCAGATTGTCGGTAGGTCCTTCCTTGCCATGTCATTGGTGCCAACATGTATCAGAAGAAATGGGTGGGTAATTATATCCAAAAAATTTATTTTTTCACTGTTAATTTCTGATGTAAAAGTAAGGCCTATACTGTTATCATTAAGGTCTTGTACAAAAGCATGAAAAGAGGTCACGTCACCTGTCCAAAAAATTAGGACGTCGTGTATGTAACGTCCCCAGAATAACATCTGGGGACCCCATAGCGCCAATTTGTCCTCCCCAAAAACAACCGTATCCTCCCACCAGCCCAGGAGCAGATTAGCATAGGTAGGGGCACATGGACTGCCCATAGCAGTGCCCCTGAGCTGGTGGTAGAACCTTCCCTCAAACAAAAAATAATTGTGAGTCAGTATAAAACCTAGGAGGCGGTTTATAAATTGGTTGTGCTCAGTGAACTGGACCCCTCTGGACCTTAGAAAGAAATCAACAGCTTGCAAGCCCGCATCATGCGGGATGCTACTGTACAGAGCTTCAACATCTATTGATGCCAATAAGGTGCCCCTCCGACAGTAATACCTTCTATTTTCAACAATAGGTCAGATGTGTCATGAATATAGAATGGTAGGGCTGTTACGAACTCTCTTAAGACATTGTCAATATAGATGCCACAATTTTGTGTGATAGAATCATTTCCCGACACTATCGGTCGACCTTTCAGGGGTATCAGTCCTTTATGCACCTTTGGAAGGGCATAGAACACTGGTATTGTAGGTGTCTTTTGTGTCATGAATTTCTTCTCATTAGCAGAGATAAGGCCGGACTCAAAGGCCTCATCCAGAATGTTATTCAACTCAGAGTTGAAATCCCCAGTCGGGTCTTTCCGCAGCAGCCCATATGTAGACTCATCCCTTAATATTCTGAGACACATCTCCCTGTATTTATCACAATCGAGAATGACGAGGTTTCCCCCTTTATCTGATGGTTTGAACACCAGTTCTTTCTTTTCAGACAAACCATCTAGAGCCCTTTTCTCATTAGGGGTCAGGTTCGACATAATCTTTCTTTTCTTCATGCTCAATTTCTTAACATCGGCTAATACCAATTGCATAAATATATCAACACTGGTGTTCATGGACTGAGGGGGCATTCTTGTGCTACTCAGTTTCAGTTTAGTAAAGGGACCAGCTCCCATTGGTCTGGAGCTTTCTTCTAACATATTAGTTAGAATCCTAACATCTGATAATTCAGAGAAATCAATACCCAAGGTTAAACATTCGGCCTGGTCATGATTTTTGAAAAACTTTTTTCATTTTAATTTACGGGCAAAGAGATTCATATCTTTGACCCATTCGAACTCATTAAATCTATTAGTTGGTACAAACCCAAGACCTCTTTCAAGAACTGTTCTCTCCACATCTAAAAGATGATGTGAGGAAAGATTCACTATCCTATTTTCCTTGTTCACATTCCTCACTAGCGAGGGGCCCCCAATCGATCCCTTAGATAGTATGGCACAGTTCGTCTCTCTAAAAAAGAGGAAGAAGAGGAGGAGGAAGAGGGAGAAGGAGCAATCGAAGTTGCTGACTGGCCTGGAAAGGATGTATAATAATTCCCTCCACCTCTTGTTGGAACGAACCTTCTTTTTCCCGATCTCCCCCATCTTTCTCTACGTGGTCTAAATGCTGAGCTATTATAGTTACCACCTGAATTTCTATAGGGGTCTCCTCTCTTGCTATCTGATGTTTCAGCCTCAGATGATGCGCTCGGGGCTTCAGTTTTTTGAGCTAAGTGTTCGTCTGATAGAAACCTGAACACTCTATTTTCTTTGAAGTCCCAGCTGTCCCGATTAAATTGTTTGTGCTTCCTCTCCTTGATATCAGCCTGAAATTTCTCAATATTAGTCTGAAGGGTCGACTCCCTTCTACTGAAGTCTGGATCACCTTTATGCTTCACAATATTATCTATCAAATCAGTAAGCCTCTTACTTGTTTTATCAAAAGTATTCTTTTCTTCCTGTAGGAGGATCTGCATGAATCGGATCGAGCTTTCAATTAGCTCGTTCTTCCACTTTTTGGCACGGTGGCGCAGTGATTAGCAATACAGGCTTGCAGTACTGGAGTCCTAAGTTCAAACCCCACCAAGGACAACATCTGCAAAGAGTTTGTATGTTCTCTCCGTGTTTGCGTGGGTTTCCTCCGGGCACTCCTGTTTCCTCCCACATTCCAAAGATCTACTGATAGGGAATTTAGATTGTGAGCCCCATCGGGGACAGTGATGATAATGTGTGCAAAAAATGTAAAGCGCTGCGGAATATGTTAGCGCTATATAAAAATAAAGATTATTATTATTTATTAAGTAATTATCTCCTTCTAATCCTCCTTGGTCAGGCCTCATGTGGAATACTGTGTAATGTTCTGGGCAATACAATTTAAAAAAGACATTGAAAAACTGGGGCAAGCTCAGAGAAGAGCTATCAGGATGGTAAGTGGTCCACAAAGTATGTCCTACGAGGAATAGTTAAAGGATCTGGGAAAGCTAAGAGGAGTCTTCCTAGCTATCTACAAATAGCTGAAGAGATGTCACAGTGTAGAGGGATCATCATTATTCTCATTTGCACATGGAAACACGAGAAGCAATGGAATGAAACTGAAAGGGAGAAGATACAGATTAAATATTAGAAAAAACTTTTTGTCAATGAGGGTGATCAATGAGTGGAACAGGCTGTCACAGGAGGTGGTGAGTTCTCCTTCAAAGGAAGTCTTCAAACACAGGCTGGACAGACATCTGAGATGGTTTAGTGAATCCTGCATTGAGCAGGGGGTTGGGCACGATAACCCTTGAGGTCCCTTCCAACTCTAACATTCTATGATTAAGTTTACATTTTTCCTAAATATAATGGCACCAGGTTTTTGCAACTAATGTCAGAATGGCATAATGTAGATAGCAAGTGTTAGGCCAGGGTCACACTACCTTATTGCATCCGATGCAAGAGCATCGGATGCGATATGCTAATGACCCTTGGCTCCTGCTCTGCTGCGAGTGGGAGCCGAGTGTCATGTGTCTGTGCTCCAAGCCTCTCGCAGAGAGCGGATAGGAGCACAGCTGCGGAGGAGGCGGAGAAACTAATTTCTCCATCTCCTCCATTGCCTGGGTCAGCGTTTAACGCACATCACTTGGATGATATCCTAGTGATGTGCGTTGTCTCACGCACACCCATAGGCTTATATGGGTGTGAGTGAGCTGACAGTCGGTCGATTGTCTTGGACCGAGGAAAACGGCCGACAAAAAATCGGCTGCTCGGAGCTGCCCCATAGTTTAACATTGTCCCGAGTGCAATGCGATTTTCTATCGCATTGCACTCGTCCGTTTTAGTCGCCAGTGTGACCCCGGCCTTAGGGTTGGCGGATTGCACTAAATAGATTTAATAGAGAAGTGCAATCGCAACCCGTGGTCCACCATGCAGAGATGTTAAACTGCAGCTAGCGTGAACAATGATAGAACACACAGCATTGCTTGCACACAAGGTTAAACGCCACTCAGTGAACATCACATGAAAAGAACACGCAAGCAGACAGTAACAGAATAGATGCTCTGCAATAGAGCTGTGTCACTCACACACAGTAACAGAATAGATGTTCTGCAGCAGAGCTGTGTCACTCGCACACAGTAACAGGATAGGAATGATGCTAGATGCGATCCCTGTTAACCTCACAGGGGAGTGAAGCCCATCACAGGGTAAGAAGCAAACAGTGGTCACACAATCAGCAAAAGCACTCAACCAACTCCTCTCTGGAGGTGCCAGAATTCTAATGGCTAGACGCCAGCCCTGAATTCATACAGACAAACTCCTCTCCGGAGAACCAGAATTCTAGTGACTTACCACCGACCCTGAACACATGCTGGTAAAGACCATACTGATGCAATGTCCCATACACACACGTAATGAGAATGATACTTGTGCGCCTGCATGCGCCTCCGAGAGCCTTTTATATGTTCAGCTGGACAGGACCAGTTGGACAGTTGGACAGGACCTTGCTCGCAGACCAATCCGAAGCTGCTACAACACCAGATCAGCTGACGACCGACCAATGAGACACCACCACATCACAAGCATGCTCAGTAGGGTGATTTCTGGACTTAGTCTCCAGAGCGTGCTCTTGTCGCTGCCTACCGCTGGTTACCATAGACTTGGCTGAAGAGCCAGCAGTAACCAGACGAACAGCGTGAGCCTGAGCAAGACACTGAGACCGACATCTCAAAGCTGAATGGGAGACTGCAGTCAAAGCTGAATGGGAGACTGCTGATGCAGGCAAGGTTTGGGATCTACCCTGTGCAGCAGGAGAATCCCAATGCCTAACATCGAGACCCTGATTCCAAATTAGATATTAGAAGGGCTGGGAAAAATCCATAAGGGTGAGAACACCCCCCATTAGCTGGGTGAATATTAAAATGTGAATATAATAATAAAATGTGAATATAATCAAATATTATGATCCATGGCTTGTCCCATTCAGACTGGCAGGGTGTTTTTTATTTGTCTTTTTGTTTTTTTGTTTTGTTGGAAATTGAGATCGAACAATAATATGTAGATATATTTACTCTGGACACAAGGGACCTTCCTGTGATTTGGGCATAATTCCCCCTATTGAAAAGATTTAAGATGTGGCTTAAGAGAAGTATATTATCCATTTAAGAATTTGGGGTTGAGACACATTTCTTTAGCGAGGTTTGTGTCTTCCCCATTCTTCGTATGGTGAGTTTCCAGCCCCAGCTAATGGGGGGGTGTTGTCACCCTTATGGATTTTGTCCTGCCCTTCTAATATCTAATTTTAATGGGAATCCTCTTTAAAACATGCTTGAAAATGAGTCCTATATGTATGGTGCGATTTGATTTTAGTAGCATTATATTTATTGAACAATATTCGTGTCATTATATCAGTGTTACTATATTAAAACTTTATGTGCTGTATATTTAGTTTTTCTGTTTATATTTCTAAAGTTGTTGTAGCTTATCAGTCATTATATGAATATATTGTAGGGCTGAGGTTTTGTTCCTTTGTAAGATGCTTGAAAATGATAGACTTGCGACTATAATAATAATAATAATAATAATCTTTATTTATATAGCGCCAACATATTCCGCAGCGCTTTACAGCTTAACAGTTTCAAACACAACAGTCATAAGTAACAACGTTAACAATACAATAATTAAAGCACAATAAGACAACCCTGCTCGTGAGAGCTTACAATCTACAATGAGGTGTGGGAGATACAAAGTAGGTGTGTATTTACAATGATGTATTTACAATCATGGTCCAGTCATCTTCAGGGAGTGGGGGATAGATGGAGATGGTGAATGGGCTACACACAAACGACTGATTAGGGAACGTGAGAGGCCGCTCTGAACAAATATGTTTTGAGGGAGTGCCTAAAACTATGCAAATTGTGAATGGTCTAATATCTTGGGGTAGAGCATTCCAGAGGATTGGCGCAGCACTGGAGAAGTCTTGGAGTCGGGAGTGGGAGGTACGGATTAGTGCACAGGTTAGTCGAAAGTCATTTGCAGAACGCAGAGGTCGGTTAGGCAGATAGACAGAAATGAGGGAGGAGATGTAAAGGGGTGCTGCACTGTGAAGAGCTTTGTGGGGGAGAACAAGTACTTTGAATTGGATTCTATAATGAATGGGCAGCCAGTGTAATGACTGGCGAAGAGCGGACGCGTCCGAGTAATGATTAGCTAGATAGATAACCCTGGCTGCTGCATTAAGGATAGAATGAAGAGGGGAAAGTTGAGTAAGGGGGAGGCCAATTAATAGAGCACTGCAGTAGTCCAGGCAGGAGTGGATCAGGGCGACAGTGAGGGTTTTTGTTGTTTCCATGGTGAGAAAAGAGTGGATTCTAGAGATGTTCTTTAGGTGTAAGCGGCACGAGCGGGCAAGAGATTGTATATGGGATGTGAAGGAGAGATTGGAGTCAAACGTAACACTCAGACAGCGTGCCTGCTGCCGGGGTATTATTATGGTGCCACCCATGGAGAGGGAAACGTCAGGTTTAGGAAGGATAGTAGATGGTGGGAGCAGAAGAAGTTCCGTTTTGGAGAGGTTGAGTTTCAGATAGAGAGCGGACATGATGTCGAAGACTGTGGACAGACAGTCACTGGTGTTCTGTAGTACAGCGGGGGTAAGGTCAGGGGATGACTTGTATAGTTGTGTGTCGTCAGCATAAAGATGGAACTGAAAGTCAAATCTGCTGATGGTCTGTCCAATTGGGGCCGTGTAGAGAGAGAAGAGAAGGGTGCCAAGGACTGAGCCCTGAGGTACCCCGACAGTGAGAAGAAGAGGAGCCAGAGAACAGAACACTGAAGGAGCGGTCAGAAAGATAGGAGGAAAACCAGAGAGCAGTGTCCTTAATGCCTAGTGACTGGAGCCTAGTAAGTAGGAGAGGGTGGTCAACAGTGTCAAAAGCTGCAGAAAGATCGAGAAGAATGAGCAGAGAGTTGTCACCAATACATTTTGCTGTCAGAAGGTCGTTAATCACTTTGCCCTGTTGAGGGCAGAGCACAGTACTGCAGTGCGCAGGCACTGGGCCTCTCTTACCTCTCCTGGCGCCTGCGCACTGCAGTACTTTGCTCTGCCCTCAACAGGGCAGACAAAGTACGCCTGCACTGGAGCCACAGCGTGAAGACCAGAAGAGGACGTCATCTAATGAAGGTGGGAGGCGCCGGACCCGGACCAACAGCGGGAACGCCCCTGGGTGAGTATAATCTAACGTCTTTTTCTCATCTATTAGGATACATCGGGGCTTATCTACAGCACTCCAGAATGCTGTAGATAAGCCCCTGATGCCAGTGGGCTTACCTCACCTGCGATTTTGGGGGTGACAGGTTCTCTTTAAATAGCTCCTTTTCACTACAAATGGTGTGCTGCCTCCAATTTTTCTGGATTTTTATAATTGACGTTTTTTATTTACCTGGGGGGCTCTGCACCCGGACTCTTTCTTTGTGCTGCTCTAATTTTCTTCCTGTTATATTAGCAGGAGATTATCACTAGAGGACAAGTAAACCTGCTGTCATGTAGTATTTCATATTTATGAGCCCTGTAAAACCAGATCACCACTACTGACTGGCAGCTTTCTGCCTATGCACACTGTATGTGGGCAGACGATGCCAATCAGTGGTGTGGGCAGGGTTATACACAGCTCAGTATTCAGAGGACTGGTAGATCTGCAGCAGATACATCATTGATTTTATCAAAATGACAGCAAGCAGCCCAGTAACTGATACATTATTGGAATTAGGATATCTACCCCTACATCATACTGGTCTCTGATGGGGCAACAAAAACCTGGTGATAGATTATCTTTAATTTACTAAGAATGTCCTTTTTTTCCTGATTTGCATCCCATGGTACCTTTATCAAGATAGATTACTTGAAAGAGCATTATAACTGAGAGCTGACTAAATTTATCGAAGACAAAGAAAAGTGAAGGTACAGGTTCCAATTTATGCAACATAAAATTAGGATAATTATATCTTGTTTGTCCAACTGTGTATGCAGCATATATATTTTTTAGAAATGGCAAAACTATAATCTACAACATGATCTTGCCAAATCTTCATGTATAAGATGTACGATAACCTTCTTTGTATTCACTTGCATCAAGCAACACACAGTAAAGTTTAATTTGGCCTGGGGGTCGCTATAACATCCTCTCTCTAACTGCTTTAATTGACAGCCTAGCCTTTAGTCCCTGTCACATTGTATTATATTTTTCCTTAAAAGAAACAATAACCCAAATTAACTCTTGTCAATAAACTGTTTCTAAGATTTTGTGAGCCATGAATTCCTTGGGCGGACCATACCATCATGTTCTGATGTTATATCGGTCAAGTTAACTGTATAACGTGCGTAGAAAATAATAACTTCTTTCATATAGCATGGGCAATGCCCTATGTATTTATGTTCAAGAAAATGATTATTTTTCTTGGATTTCATCTTTTAATGAAATGAATTTGATGGAGGAGTCTTTCCATATACAAGATTTTTGTGGCTATTTACACTTTTTCCTCAGGGCTTTAGTAAGTTACGACTACGAAATGTTGTTTTTCCCGCTGGAAAACTCAGCTAGCCTGTTTTTTTTTTAAAAAGTAATGCTACACTGCTGATTTTCATAACCTCCTTCATGTGACGCATGACATCAGAATCCCAAACCAAAACCCTGATTTATTGTATGCTTGGTCAACTGAACACCTGGCATAAGAAACATGTAAGAAAAGAGCAAACTATAACGTGAGCATTTTGCAGCCTTTAACAGGGTTCTATATTTCATTTTCTGTAGCAGATGAAACTCTTTATGACAGAATAATAACCACATTGGATTAATACTCACTTTCTCAACACAAGAATGCATCTAAGATCATCCGTCTTGCCAACAAGATGTGTTTGGACTCTATTCTTCCTTTTGTTCTTTTACAATGTTCTTTGTTTTTTTCTATCCAAAACTATACCATTAAACTTTTTCAGAGAGTGATCTGGTTTACTTGTTCATGATATGAAAATAATTTGAACATTCCACTTTAAGTGCCAAATATATATTTTATAATGTTTTGAGGCTCTCAACAATAAGTTATAAGGACTTTCTTTATTGTTCTTTGTGCAAGATAGACCTACTATTATGTGGATGTTTAATATTAAAGATGTTGCTATTACTAGCAAGGATTGTTTTACACAGACAAATAAATAGCCTCTAACAAGAGCCAATCAATGAGACCACAAATAATAGGAACTCTGTTATCAATATGTACAAATTGCAAATTATCAGGAATGATCATTTTTAATTCATCCATTTCCACCACTTTTTCTAATAGTTTTCATTATCGTGTTATGATTTTACTTTTGGATAAAAGATGTGATCAAAAGAAATAAAGAGAATTATAGTTACCTTCTCTAACATATGAATAAGTAGGACTCTGTACATCCTATACATTTATTAGTCATAGATGTAAACATCAGGTCATTGGTCATATCTGAATGCAATGTGTCAAGGAGGAATCGTGTGCTTATTTGTAAAATTTATGTGGCATAATTCTTCCTAATTAAAAGAAAGATTATGTAGGCCTCATATACACGGCCATAGAACATATCTTAATTTTGTGTTCTAATATGGCATTTAGGGACAATTCTGTATTTCAATAGGCCTCTGAATGTATAGGCAAATGGGAAGTTTTCCCAGTTATTCATGTGTAAAAAATCACTGACAATGAAAAACATGTCATGTTATGGGACTATTCTTCTCTGGAATTACCTATGGGTCTGTAATATAAAACTGTGTTCTAAAAGCACTCCCATCAAATCATCATATTATACAGCACCGTGTACTTACAATTACTCATTTTGCCTTTCTACGCAGTTAATTCTTCTGTTTTCTATTAGGTCTATGACATCACGGGATTAAAAGCTGACTAGCTGAATCATTTTAAGCTCTATGCAGGAAGTCAATTTTCACTGTATGAGTCATAAGTCACTGCAAAAGTCCCTGGAAGAGGAGAGTAGGGAGCAGCTGGGTCTAGAGTTGAAGAGGGGAATGATAAATGCTGAGACAAGAGACTTTTTCTTTCAACATAGAGCAGGGAAAAGAAAAGAATTAGCTGGGTATTGTAAGGAGAAGACCTGGACCAGGTGTGCCTACTCCGCGACGGACCCGGAACTGTCGGGGCTGTCACCCAGGTTGCACGGGGGAAAGCATAAGACCCCGGACTGACCTTTACACTCTGAAGCAGGGGACATAGCTAAGATAAGAGAGCTGCAGCGTGCGGGAACTTGGTCAGTCTTGGTGGGTACCTGCAGCGCGCAGGAGGGCAGTATCAGGGTTCCTACTGCAGAGCATTCAGACAGAGCAGGCCCAAGCCAGAAGGGTCTGAGAGCCGTGACCACAGACTCCCGACAATGACTCATCCAGTCCCCGCTGTTACCGCTGACCGTGAGTGACAAACCTTGCTGAGAAGACATAGACGCGCATACGCATTTACAGGGAAGCCGGGTCATCTGTCGTGAGTGGTTTCCTGTTCTAACTGCTGACAATTGTCTCTGGATTCTGACAAGGTAAAAGACTGTGCACTTTTCCGTTCGTCATTTCTCAACTCACCGATCATCGACCGAACCACGAGGAAACACCGTCGCCACCAGGATCCAGGACTCCATCTTCTCCAGTACTACACCGGACCCCTTACGCACCAATGCCTTGGTGCCAAGACTCACATCCCGAAAGCTGCATCCTGACTTCGTCGGACTAATAAGTTTGCTATTCTTGAACTGCCTACCATATTCACTATCCCTATTTTCCCTGAGTTCCAAGCCCTTTATTCAATTGTACTGTTTTACCCATTTTCTCCCTGCGAGGAGTATACCTGTTAAAAGTAAACTCCATGTTAACCCTTGCTCTCCCTCCGACCCGTTACTGCATCTTGCAACCTGCTCACAGTAAAAAAGGCAAAATGAGTGATTATGATTATGATTGCACAGTGATATAAAACATTATGATTGCAATATATTAAGAGGATGAAAACCTTGATGGAAGTGCTTCTTTAACCTTAGGTTGATTTTTATATAGCCATTTGAGAACTTGTCTCTTGTAAGAAAAGTAGTATTTTCAATTATTTCATTATTTTGATTGCACACATTTTTTAATAACCTATATTAAATTTAAATTTAGTTCCACTAAGGGATGCATACTTTAAAAATGTATTGTAACAAAGGATTATTGCCTGTCAGTAGTAAGCTGACAACCAATGTATTAGTACCTGTATGGCACACGTTAGACATGGTTTTCAGTCATGGCATCCCGTCATCCTACAACCAGGACTACCATTTGGTGACAGAAGGCATTCCTTCTCTTTCAAACCACATAGATACTTTATTCATTATTGGCATTGACATCCAAGGGGTAAGTAGGTGGAATTAGAGATATCTCCAATTCTGGTTGTTACAGTGGGAGCTCAGTTAGCACAATCACATAGATGTGCTATAAATGTACCTCTTGGTGGTTTAATTTAAGCGACTGTATAACTTACATCATAAAGACTAAAGTAGAAGATAAAAAAAGATATAAAGAAGAAGACCCATGGGTTCTTCAGACATGTCTATTTTAGTAAATAAAGGTATTCCAACGTGAAATAGCGATTTCTTTGAATTGTGTTGTTCCATTCTGCTGTGTAACCCAGTTGGAAGTGTGTCCACACACTTTAGAATACTGTTCAATCAGTGCTGTGCTGCCTGTATCAGGCCTCCTTCACACATTCTGATATTTCTGGTACTGGAAAACCCAGTACTGGTGCTATGTTTGTGTGTACAATACGTGTGGCATCCATATGCATCAGGGTAACACGTACTGGAATAGAATGCAGAATAGAAATTACAGATGTTTACATGTCAGAGGGTGTCTGGGTTTTTATTTTAAAATAAAGGACTTTTCTGTGTGCATGGACATGTGTGCAGCCCCACAGATTTAAATAGGTCTACATGTGTGAGTGTCTCGAGTGCACGTGAAAACTGTCACCACACTTGCTAGAGACACTGACGAGTGAAGGGGACATGAGACAATGAAGGGGCACATCCATATAAGAGGAATTTGGTCAACAAATAAGCACAGCCCATCGGAGACTGGAAAAGAGCCGGATAGAGACATGCTGGGAATAACTGAGGGTATTGCGTCTTTTATTTTTTTTTTAGCCCACTTGTAAATTAAGAATATCATCTGGAAATCCCTTTTAAATAGCAGAGGAAAAATAACTAGAGAAAGCTGGAAAGACATGTGGGCTGAGTATCCGAGGAAAGGAGATCCAAAAAGTTACTTTGACTTAGCTATTTGGATACAGAGCTAGAGCAGCAAACCTCTGGTGGTTGAAGATTTAGATGAGCTGATGATTGGGAATAAGCCGATTATCGCCCTGTGCCAATATGCCTGAAATCACATGATGCACTAGCAAAATGCTTGTTTCTTGGGTGATTGAAATGTTTGTGCTGGTATATTAATGATGATTTTATCAGCAGCACATCAACCTGTGTAAACCGGAAATGTGCTGCCGATAATCATGATATTCTATGAGCATAGAATACAGTTCTGATTGACCTGTCTAAATAAGCCATTAAACGACCGTCTGTTGGCTTCTAAAGAGCCATTTGGCGGTCGTTTAACAACCACTGTTTGCAAGTGTAAATGCATTTTTTCTGTAACTGAAACCCTGAAAACATAAATATGAAAAATACCCATTAGGCTTGGTACGTCCATGTGTAAGGCGTTGTTATACCGTTATTAGTCATTATTAGAAATCAGGACCTGATCATGTAACAGATCCATTCCAGCCATACATAAATACTAATATTCTGACCTTGATATGGAACAGGATAATGTCAGAACGCAGACTAAGTTACACATAGGGAAATGCATATTTCATTTTACTTGTCACATTTGTAATCAATCAAAAGGAATCGTGGATAACACAACAACATTAGTACTTACACCCGAAACTCTTTGATTAGTGTCTATTTTTAAATGAAAAAAAAATTGAAGTTGTAATTTCAAAATGTGAAAAAAAGACTACACCACATTATAAAAATCCAGAACATGCATAATTAAGAAACACGCTGGGAAAGGGAACCAAAATGTTCTTGTTCTAGCTTTGATTTTCATCACATGTGCAGTCAATAGGACGTTAAACATGTGCACACGATTGGTGTATTTGTAACAAATTATTTCAATTCAGCAAATAATATTATATGTGCTGAAATACTGCACCCATGTGATGTATCTCACGGTACAAAAAGCTGTTCTCTATTAAGCCCAAGTGTTTCTGAGAATAAAGAATACCAAATGCAATACATCACAAAACAGATAGACTTTTTTTTTCTAAATTGGCTGTTTGTTCAATAATTTATTGCATTTAAGAGAATTCAAATGTCAGAAAGAGGATGATTTGGAAAGCACAAAAAACTATGAAGCAGATCTGAACGATTTTATGATAGATTAACTGTCTCCCAGGGTATAATGAACAACAGGTTTTCATTGATATTTTTGGATCAAACTTGTGCTTTTTATTTATTGAGTTTTATTATTTATTTATTTCGCTTCATTTAATAAAGCAATCACATGTATAAAAAATATATATTATCTTAGACAAATTTAATATGCATATTAAAAAAAACATAAAAATGGGATTTTAACTGGAAAGGTTGACAATGGACGCACATAAATTGTAAAAATATCTTAACATTTCCCTTTATAACTTTATTGTAGTGTGAAGAAGAACATCTGTTGACCAATAAGCTCAGACACAACTTGTAAGTGCTTCGCCATATGTCCCTGACATTATACCATAGAGAGTCATAAATCTGCTTATCTTTTTTCATTTCTGTAAGGTTATGGCAGTGCAACTTTCTGGTGGAACAGATCGTTGGCTCTTATGTAATACAGATACAAGTTTACTGTCTATAGACAGACCAAATTGCTATAATTTTTTGTAACTGTCGAACTAGTGCATCCTATGCACATTAACATCAACTGAATCTACTAATATCGATGACTTAAGCCAACAATCTACTGTGAGAGAGAATATAATAGAAAAATGCACCCAAGAATCAGAGTGTAATATTAAAAAGGTTAAATTTTATTAGATCAAAGTTTAAAAATAGTACACACAAAGTGTATAAGTAAATGATGACAGCAAATGGCCAGAATATGGCACTGAAACTACAAAAAGACAAAGATATGGATGAGCATAATGGAATGGTACATGAGTAAAACTCTGGAGTGCAGAGTGTGAATTTGCCATATAAAAAAACTAGTAAATGGTATTATGTAGTCCACGAAAGGAAGACACCAACATTCCAATGTCCTGAGGTATGTATAAAGAGCATTAGAAGTAGTAAAACAGTCCTGCATAAAGTATAATTTACCTAGGAGTTGCGATGCCACCACCCCAATGAGCGTTTCGGCTGAAGTGCCTTCTTCAGGGACAAGACATTGGTGTGTTGTCTTCTTTTTTTGGACTAGTTAGTACTATTTACTAGATTATTTATATGGAATTCAACTACTCTCTCCACTACCAAGATTTAATCATGTATCATTCCATTATGATCGTCCATGTCTTTGCCTTTCTGTAGTTGCAGGGCCATATTCTGACAATTTGCTGTCATCACCTACTTATACACATTTTATGTAAGTACTATTTTTACATTTTGATTTAATAAAACTTAACCTTTTTAATATTACACTCTGGTACTTGGGTGCATTTTTCACTTACATGCTCTCTCATGCTATTTGCAATGAACCCCTCTATTTAATCTTTATTGTTGTGAATTCTGCTCTTTGGCTCCCTCCGGTGGTTGTTGATGGTAATGCAGTTATTCCTGAGCAGCAGTCTTGGACAGGTGTTTCTGCTAATTGCAATTCTGACTGGGGTATTTAGCTGTGCAGGACTCATTAGTCCTTGCCAGTAGTCAATGTTCCTTTGGAAGTGTTGGTCCTCTGCCTGGCGTCTCCTGCTTGCTGCCTATTCAGCTAAGATAAGTGTTTGCTTCATTTTTTTAGACACACTGCTGTGTGTTTATTTTCTGTGCTTATCTTGTTTCTATTTTGTTCCTGCTAGACTGTGCCTGATGTTTTTCTCAGTCTAGTTGGACTCGCTGGAGTCGCAGATATACTCTCCACATCTTTAGTTAGGTGGCGGAGTTTTTGTATTTTTCTGCTGTGGATATTTTGTAGTGTTTTATGCTGACCGCATAGTATCCTGTTCTATCCTTTCCTATCTAGGTAGAAGTGGCCTCCTTTGCTTATCCCTGTTTTCTGTCTGCGTGTGTCTTTTCCTCTCCTACTCACAGTCATTATTTGTGGGGGGCTACCTATTCTTTGGGGATCTACTCTGAGGCAAGAGAGTTTTCCTATTTCCATCTTTAGGGATATTTAGTCCTTAGGCTGTGTCAAGGTGTCTAGGTCTGGTTAGGCACACCCCACGGCTACTTCTAGTTGCGGTGATAGGATCAGGGTTTGCGGTCAGTAAAGTTACCACTGCTCCAGCGAAGGTCTTTTCATGCTGCTCCAAGGCCACCTGATCATAACAGTACTACTGGCCAACAATGAGTTAATTGCATCTCAGAAGAAGGGAGGAAAGATCTTGAGCCATTTTTTTCTCTCCAGTCTGTTTTGTCTTCTCCTCCCTCTTTATCTCTGGGTGGCTGAAGAGCCTTGTGCTAGCATGAATGTTCAGGAGTTAGTTTCTCGTATAGACCAGCTTGCTGCTAGAGTACAGGGTATTTCTGATTACATTGTTCAGACTCCTGCTTTAGAACCGAAGACACCTACTCCTGATTTGTTTTTTGGTGACAGGTCCAAATTTTTGAGTTTTAAAAACAACTGTAAACTGTTTTTTGCATTGAAACCTCGATCCTCCGGTGATTCCATTCAACAAGTTAAAATCATGATTTCCCTGCTGCGTGGTGATCCACAGGATTGGGCATTTTCCCTGGAATTTGGGGATCCTGCTTTGCTTAATGTAGACTCCTTCTTTCAGGCGTTAGGATTACTGTATGATGAACCTAATTCGGTGGATCAAGCTGAGAAGACCTTGTTGGCCCTGTCTCAGGGTCAAGAGGCGGCAGAATTGTATTGTCAGAAATTTAGAAAATGGTCTGTATTGACTAAATGGAATAATGATGCTTTGGCGGCAATTTTCAGAAAGGGTCTTTCTGAATCCGTTAAAGATGTTATGGTGGGGTTTCCCACACCCTCCAATCTGAGTGATTCTATGTCTCTGGCCATTCAGATTGATCGGTGCTTGCGGGAGCGCAGAACTGTGCGCGCTATGGCGTTATCCTCAGAGCAAAATAATGAGCCAATGCAATGTGATAGAATGTCAGAATAGGTTGTGTTATTATTGTGGCGACGCTTCCCATGTCATTTCTGTCGGCCCTAAGCGGACCAAGAGGATCACCAGTTCATCTACCATCAGTACTGTACAACCTAAATTTCTGTTATCTGTGTCCTTGATCTGTTCATTGTCATCATTTTCTGTCATGGCGTTTGTGGATTCAGGCGCCGCATTGAACTTAATGGACTTTGAGTTTGCCAGGCGTTGTGGTTTTCCCTTGCAGCCTTTGCAGAACCCTATTCCTTTAAGGGGCATTGATGCTACACCCTTGGCTAAAAATAAGCCCCAGTTTTGGACACAGGTGACCATGCGCATGGCGCCAGCCCATCAGGAAGTTTGTCGATTTCTGGTGTTGCATAATTTGCATGATGCTATCGTGCTGGGTTTTCCATGGTTGCAAGTACATAATCCTGTTTTGGATTGGAAGTCCATGTCTGTGACTAGTTGGGGTTGTCAGGGGGTTCATAATGATGTTCCTCTGATGTCTATCGCCCCTTCTTCCTCTTCTGAAATTCCGGAGTTTTTGACTGATTTTCAGGATGTATTCGATGAGCCCAAGTCCAGTTTCCTTCCACTACACAGGGACTGCGATTGTGCTATTGACTTGATTCCAGGTTGTAAGTTTCCTAAGGGCCGACTTTTCAACCTGTCTGTACCTGAACATACCGCCATGCGGAGCTATATTAAGGAGTCTTTGGAGAAAGGGCATATTTGGCCATCTTCTTCACCGTTGGGAGCGGGGTTCTTTTTTGTTGCTAAAAAAGATGGTTCCTTAAGACCCTGTATTGATTATCGCCTCTTGAATAAGATCACGGTCAAGTTTCAATATCCTTTACCATTGCTTTCGGATGTGTTTGCTAGGATTAAGGGAGCTAGTTGGTTTACTAAGATTGACCTTCGGGGGGGCTTATAATCTTGTTCGTATTAAGCAGGGTGATGAATGGAAAACTGCGTTTAACACGCCCGAGGGCTATTTTGAATACCTTGTGATGCCATTCGGACTCTCTAATGCTCCATCTGTTTTTCAGTCCTTCACGCATGATATCTTCCGGGAATATCTTGATAAATTCCTGATTGTATATTTGGACAATATTTTGATTTTTTCCGATGATTGGGAGTCTCATGTGCAGCAGGTCAGGATGGTATTTCAGATCCTTCGTGACAATGCCTTGTTTGTGAAAGGGTTTAAGTGTCTTTTTGGGGTGCAGAAGGTTTCCTTTTTGGGCTTTAATTTTTCTCCCTCGTCTATAGAGATGGATCCGGTTAAGATTCAGGCCATTCATGATTGGATTCAGCCCACATCCGTGAAGAGGCTTCAGAAATTTTTGGGTTTTGCTAATTTTTATCGCCGTTTCATTGCTAATTTTTCCAGCGTGGTTAAACCCTTGACTGATTTGACGAAGAAGGGCGCTGTTGTGGCGAATTGGTCCCCTGCGGCTGTCTCTGCCTTTCAGGAACTTAAGCAAAGTTTTACTTCTGCTCCTGTGTTGCGTCAACCGGATGTTTCTCTTCCGTTTCAGGTTGAGGTTGACACTTCTGAGATTTGGGCAGGGTCTGTTTTGTCTCAGAGGGATCCTGTTGGTTCCTTAATGAAACCGTGTGCCTTCTTTTCCCGTAAGTTTTTGCCTGCTGAACGCAATTATGATGTCGGCAATCGGGAGTTGTTGGCTATGAAGTGGGCGTTTGAGGAGTGGCGACATTGGCTTGAGGGAGCTAAGCACCGTATTGTGGTCTTGACCGATTATAAGAATCTGATTTACCTCGAGTCTGCCAAACGGTTGAATCCTAGACAGGCTCGATGGTCCTTGTTTTTTTCTCGTTTTGATTTCGTGGTCTCGTACCTTCCGGGTTCTAAGAATACTAAGGCTGATGCCCTCTCTAGGAGTTTTTTGCCTGATTCTCCTGAAGTCTTGGAACCAGTCGGTATTTTGAAGGAAGGGGTGGTCCTTTCTGCCGTTTCTCCTTATTTACGACGGGTTCTTCAGAAATTTCAGGCTGACAAACCTGATCGTTGTCCTGTGGGGAAGCTGTTTGTTCCTGACAGATGGACTAGTAGAGTGATTTCTGAGGTTCATTGTTCTGTGTTGGCTTGTCATCCTGGCATTTTTGGTACCAGAGACTTGGTTGGTAGGTCATTTTGGTGGCCTTCTTTATCGCGTGATGTGTGGTCTTTTGTGCAGTCCTGTGGGACTTGTGCGCGGGCCAAGCCTTGTTGCTCCCGTGCTAGTGGGTTGCTTTTGCCATTGCCGGTCCCTGAGAGGCCCTGGACACATATTTCTATGGATTTTATTTCCGATCTTCCTGTTTCCCAGAGGATGTCTGTTATCTGGGTTGTTTGTGACCGATTCTCTAAGATGGTTCATTTGGTACCTTTGCCTAAATTGCCTTCTTCTGATTTGGTTCCGTTGTTTTTTCAGCATGTGGTCCGTTTGCATGGTATTCCTGAGAATAATGTGTCCGACAGAGGTTCCCAGTTTGTTTCTAGGTTTTGGCGGGCCTTTTGTGCTAGGCTGGGCATTGATTTGTCTTTTTCTTCTGCATTTCATCCTCAGACAAATGGCCAGACCGAGCGTACTAATCAGACTTTGGAGACTTATTTGAGATGCTTTGTGTCTGCTGATCAGGATGATTGGGTGGCTTTTTTGCCATTGGCCGAGTTTGCCCTTAATAATCGGGCTAGTTCGGCTACTTTGGTTT
Organism: Ranitomeya imitator; assembly: GCF_032444005.1. Classification (NCBI taxonomy): domain Eukaryota; kingdom Metazoa; phylum Chordata; class Amphibia; order Anura; family Dendrobatidae; genus Ranitomeya; species Ranitomeya imitator. The sequence goes on along the minus strand of NC_091282.1, from coordinate 930,097,315 downwards.
CGCCTTTTTTTTTGTAATTTTGGTTTTCATCCTCGTTTTTCTTCTGGGCAGGTTGAGTCTTCTGACTTTCCTGGTGTGGATTCTGTGGTTGACAGGTTGTAGCAGATTTGGGGTCAGGTGGTGGACAATTTGGTGTTGTCTCAGGAGGAGGCTCAACGTTTTGCTAACCGACGTCGCTGTGTTGGTTCCCGGCTTCAGGTTGGGGATCTGGTTTGGTTATCTTCCCGTCATGTTCCTATGAAGGGTTCTTCTCCTAAGTTTAAGCCTCGGTTTATTGGTCCTTATAGGATTTCTGAGATTATTAATCCGGTGTCTTTTCGTCTGGCGCTTCCGGCCTCTTTTGCTATCCATAATGTCTTCCATAGATCTTTGTTGCGGAAATATGTGGAGCCCGTTGTTCTCTCTGTTGATCCTCCGGCCCCTGTGTTGGTCGATGGGGAGTTGGAATATGTGGTTGAGAAGATTTTGGATTCTCATTTTTCGAGGCGGAAGCTTCAGCACCTTGTCAAATGGAAGGGTTATGGCCAGGAGGATAATTCTTGGGTTTCGGCCTCTGATGTCCATGCTGCTGCTTTGGTTCGTGCCTTTCATCTTGCTCGTCCTGACCGGCCTGGGGGCTCTGGTGAGGGTTCGGTGACCCCTCCTCAAGGGGGGGGGGTACTGGTGTGAATTCTGCTCTTGGGCTCCCTCCGGTGGTTGTTGATGGTAATGCAGTTATTCCTGAGCAGCAGTCTTGGACAGGTGTTTCTGCTAATTGCAATTCTGACTGGGGTATTTAGCTGTGCAGGACTCATTAGTCCTTGCCAGTAGTCAATGTTCCTTTGGAAGTGTTGGTCCTCTGCCTGGCCTCTCCTGCTTGCTGCCTATTCAGCTAAGATGAGTGTTTGCTTCATTTTTTTAGACACACTGCTGTGTGTTTATTTTCTGTGCTTATCTTGTTTCTATTTTGTTCCTGCTAGACTGTGCCTGATGTTTTTGCTCAGTCTAGTTGGACTCGCTGGAGTCGCAGATATACTCTCCACATCTTTAGTTAGGTGGCGGAGTTTTTGTATTTTTCTGCTGTGGATATTTTGTAGTGTTTTATGCTGACCGCATAGTATCCTGTTCTATCCTTTCCTATCTAGGTAGAAGTGGCCTCCTTTGCTTATCCCTGTTTTCTGTCTGCGTGTGTCTTTTCCTCACCTACTCACAGTCATTATTTGTGGGGGGCTACCTATCCTTTGGGGATCTACTCTGAGGCAAGAGAGTTTTCCTATTTCCATCTTTAGGGATATTTAGTCCTTAGGCTGTGTCGAGGTGTCTAGGTCTGGTTAGGCACACCCCACGGCTACTTCTAGTTGCGGTGATAGGATCAGGGTTTGCGGTCAGTAAAGTTACCACTGCTCCAGCGAAGGTCTTTTCATGCTGCTCCAAGGCCACCTGATCATAACACTTTATATATCTACACAGTGGTCACTAGACTGGTTTAATATGGACTGTGTTTAATTGCTCTTTTAGGATTCACAGCAATCTAATGTGTATGATGGCCCATGACTAGTGTTGAGCATTCCAATACTGCAAATATCGGGTTTCGGACGATATTCGCGGTATCGGAATTCCGATACTGAGTTCCGATACTTTTGCAATATCCGATACCGGAATCGGAAGTTCCCATAATGCTATGAGCCAGTTTGATTTAATTCAGCCAATGAGGAATCCTAAGAAGTGTGGGTACATCCTGTTATTGAAGCAAGAAAGGGGAGAAGCCAGCGCTGCCTATGGTCAGAACGCAATACATAAAGTGCAAATGCACATATTGATTTCTAACTGTATTTCAAAATAAGACATTTAGCAAACAATTGATCAATTCTTTGAGCTACCCCGCAACATCACGGCAATCTCATAATGGGGCAGTCCTACTCCACGTTTTTTATATTCGCTGTGCCATAAAGGCCTCCTAAATAAATTAAAAGCAAGACCACATTAAATGCAGGGGCTGTACCTGGAGCATTTCTGAATCACTCCCATGTCACATCCTGTTATGCATGTTTGGCATGTAACTTGTTATGATCTGGTGATTATGGAGCGACATGCGTCTAGCTCTGAGCAGGTGGCAACTATACTGACCGCAGTCCCTAAGCTCAACACAACACTAGAAGTAGCCGTGGAATGCTCCTAACTCGGCCTAGGCATCTTAGCCCCCCACAAATAATGACTGTGAAAGGAGAAGGAAATGACATACGTAGTATGAAACAAGATTTAGCACAGGAGGCCACTTCTAGCTAAATAGAAATAGTACAGAACAGAACGCTGTGCGGTCAGTAAAAAAAAATAGAAAAAGTCCACCGCAGAGAAATGCAAAATCTCCACACCTGACTAAAGGTGTGGAGGGCAAACTCTGCTGCCCAGAGCTTCCAGCTTAACTGAATAGATCCATACTGAAAAGCTGGACAAATGAACAAAAACAAAGAAAGTGCTGAACAACAAAGTCCACAACAAGAGAACCGCAAAAGGACAAGCAAGGACTTAGCTTTGATGAACTGGTCAGAGTGTCAGGAAAGTCCTAAGAGCAATGACTCCAGGCAGGAACAATTGACAACTGGCAGTGAATGAGGGATAAGGCCAGACTAATATAGCCGAGCCAGAAAGACGATCAGTGAAAACAGCTGCTGAAGCTAAATCCAAGAAGCAGCCATACCACTCAAAACCACAGGAGGGAGCCAAAGAGCAGAACTCAAAAAAATGCTACTTACAACCACCGGAGGGAGCTCAAGAGCGGAATTCACAACAGTAACTACTGGCATGGCTGTGATTGGCTGCTGAAATGATGTCATGATGCACTATGAAAGCCGCTGCCGCCATTTTGGGTTCACTCTGCTGTGAATTCAGTTAGGGACAGGACGCTGCTCTTCTGACTGAGGGACAGTTTGAGATAGCGATTTGCTTCATTGTGCTTTACCCAGGCTACTGCTGCAACCGCTGTGTGAGAACCTTTTTTTGGCCTTGCAACACTGTTGACAGCTGTCTGCAAGGTCTCTGTGTGTGTGAGTGCAGCTCACGCTGCAGTGTGTTCTGCAGCCACATCTGATTGTTATTCCCTCAGCGTGTGTCACTGCCTCATACTGTTACATTGTCCTTTTTTGCATTTGTGCTGCTGCACATTTTGCCAGATTTCTCCTATTACTGTGTTTCCATCCGTATCCAGCTAGATAGCGTACAAACAGTATATAGGAGTAGATAGAGGAGCTTTTCTGCAGCCTTGCAGTGCCGTTCACGGCTGTCTGCAAGGTTTGTGTGTGTGAGTACAGCTCTCGCTGCAGTGTGTTCTGCAGCCACATCTGTTTGTTGTCCGCTCACCGTGCGTCACTGCCTCATACATTGCCCTTTTTTTCATTAGTGCAGCCCATTTTTCCTGATTTCTTCTATTAGTGGTGTGTTTCCATCCGTATCCAGCTAGATTGCGTGCACTATATAGGATGTGATGCAGTGACCCCTGTAACAGGTAGGGGGCGCTGCATGGTTTCCCCAGTATACGCACGGAGGCGTATTGAGGCTGTGAGAGTGCATGACAGTTGCATGCATGGATGTGATTATGTGACAAAGTCCAGCATTGTGGTGAATGGCCGATAGGTGTGTTTCAGAGGAGGAGATTCTGCGCTGATAGCCTGAAACGATGTGGTGTTGTGGGACTATAGGTCCCAGAAGTATTTTGTATGTTTATAATAGTCATTGGAGGTTGGCAGGGTTAATTATGTGAGATAGTCGGGACAAACTAGCCACACACCCACACTCCCACCCAGGGGAGTGGTTAAGGATATATAATGTGACCATGGTGTGGGTCACATGTTCTGTGAGTTTCCTGTTTGAAGCCTGTGTTGGAAGACCTGGGAGGAGGCTACCTGAAGAGCACATGGTGGGGCTTCAGACCTGGTGGCCTGGGGTGTTGGACTACCATCCTGAATAGCACCCAGACAGGTCACATGCCTGGGGTGTTGGACGGAGTCCTGAATAGCACCTGGACAGGCCACCCGCTTGTGTGTTGGGAGGTCCTGGGAGTAGGACCGGATACCTGAAAAGTGCACAGTGAAACTGTTGGGGAAGCTACCGTCCTTCGGTGGGTCTGGACTGACTAAGATATGCTGCACAGGCAAGTTGGTGATTCCCGTGAGGCAGCTTTCCCAGAGGATTGACAAGGAGTCAGCAGGTGGAGCAGAAGCTCCCGTAAGGTACCATAGACTGTTGGTGTTTATTATATCATGAACTGTGTGGTAACCCACGGCAACTGGTCAGAAGAGGACCAGCGTGTTTAGTTGCTGCAACCTGTAATGTGAAGATAATGAGTTAAACCATATCTTGCTGCGTTAAAGAATGGACTACATGTAAGTCAGTGATCTGCAACTTGGCTTACGATGAGTTTGGGCTGTATAAAATAAACCGTATGGACTGTTTTTGTGTTCAAAATCGTGCCTGACTACATTAATCCCATGTCAAGCGAGTGTCCCACAATACACTCAGTAAGGGCAATCTTACAATGAGTAGATAGAGGAGCTTTTCTGCAGCCTTGCAGCACCATTCACGGCAGTCTGCGAGGCCTCTGTGTGTGAGTGCAGCTCTCGCTGCAGTGTGTTCTGCAGCCACATCTGGTTGTAGTCCGCTCAGCGTGCGTCACTGCCTCATACATTGTCCTTTTTTTCATTAGTGCAGCCCATTTTTCCTGATTTCTTCTATTAGTGGTGTGTTTCCATCCGTATCCAGCTAGATTGCGTGCACTATATAGGAGTAGATAGAGGAGCCTTTCTGCAGCCTTGTGCCCTGCAGCCCCAGCCAGATTAGCATTAGCCTATTATTTGGAGCCTCATCTATTGCATTGTAGGTTACCTTCCTGCAGTGTAATAGCTACAAAAAGTTTGTGATACTATCGGTTTTACATCTTTGGGCACATCCAGTTTTTTATGTAAAACAAAAAACCCAAATAAAGTTCACCAAACACTCCACTTTACAGTTGTGTAGGCCGCATTAGCTCATATTAAAGTCTAGTCCACACTTTATAAAATGAGTGTTTCTTATACTTGTTAGCAGCTGTTCAGGAATAAGCACACTAACCCCTTAGTACTTTTCTGCCTATCCTTATCAGTCTACCAAGATGAAGAAGGCAGGGAGTAAGGCACGTGATCGTTGGCGTGGAGCTTCTGCAGGGAGAGGACGTGGGTATTCTGCGCCTGCTGCGGGCACCAGTGACTCAGCATCCCCCAGTTTTACCAGGGAACAGTCCTTTATGCACAGCTTTGTAGGAGCTCGCCGTACCCCACTGCTGCGGGACGAACAAATTGAATCTGTTGTCGGATGGATGGCAGCTAACGCATGGACTTCAATTGGTGTCACATCCTCTCAGGCACAGAGCACTGAAGAACACCCATCTGTCTTTTCACCACCTGCCAAATTGCCCAGGCTGTCAGAGAGCCCTGGACAGGAGCCATCTCTACTTCTGTTCTCTGAATCTCTTGGCTTGGAAAGAGGGGGCCAGTGTTATGAACTGGTGATTCAGAACCACAATGGACCTGGTGAATACGAGCACAGAAAATGACCTGATAGTTGCTAATCACATAGGACGAGCTCTGAGATGTGGGAACTCTGCTGAACGCAATCCCTAATCCTATCACACCACACTAGAGCCGTGGAGGGCTCCTGACCAGACCTTGGCGCCTCGGGCACAGCCTGAGAAACTAGCTAGCCCTGAAGATAGAAAAATAAGCCTACCTTGCCTCAGAGAAATTCCCCAAAGGAAAAGGCAGCCCCCCACATATAATGACTGTGAGTAAAGATGAAAATACAAACACAGAGATGAAATAGATTTTAGCAAAGTGAGGCCCGACTTACTGAATAGACCGAGGATAGGAAAGATAGCTTTGCGGTCAGCACAAAAACCTACAAACAACCACGCAGAGGGCGCAAAAAGACCCTCCACACCGACTAACGGTACGGAGGTGCTTCCTCTGCGTCCCAGAGCTTCCAGCAAGCAAGACAAACCAATATAGCAAGCTGGACAGAAAAAATAGCAAACAAAAGTAACACAAGCAGAACTTAGCTTATGCAGGGCAGACAGGCCATAAGAACGATCCAGGAGAGAGCAAAACCAATACTGGAACATTGACTGGAGGCCAGGAACAAAGAACTAGGTGGAGTTAAATAGAGCAGCACCTAACGACTTAACCTCGTCAACTGAGGAAGGAAACTCAGAAGCCGCAGCCCCACTCACATCCACCAAAGGAAGCTCATGGACAGAACCAGCCGCAGTACCACTCATGACCACAGGAGGGAGCTTGACCACAGAATTCACAACAGGCCAGCCAATTAGCATTCGAGAAATGAAAGAAGAGGCAGTATGCAGTGATGCGCAACTGCTTTGTCTCTCTGAATCTGAAGAGGCGGGTGGGCCAGTGCCTAGGGTCAGCACACCTCAGTACACATCTGATGATGAGACTCAGGTGCCACGTTCTGGTGCGTACTGTGCTCCCGAGACTAGCCACTAGCCAGGAGAAACAGTTGTTGGAAGAGGGTAGTGTAGGTGATGAGGTCCTTGACCCATCATGGCGTGAGGTACAGGAAGGTGGTGGGAGCAGCTCTGAGGAAGAGATTCCCTGAACGACCCAAAAAGGAGGGAGAGGGAGGGGGCAGACTGGGTTGCCTGTAGCCTCCACTTCGGCACCCATTAGGAGCATGCCTCTTCCAAAGCCCAAAACGGGCGCTCCCAAGACTTGCAGTGCCTGGTCCTTTATTGACACAGTTGCAGATGACATTTGCTTTGTCAAATGCAAGCTGTGTCATCAGAAAGTCAAAAGAGGGAAAAGTGTCAGCAACCTCAATACCACAAATATGTGGAAACATGTGCGGACCAAGCACGCGGTGGAGTTACAAAAACACACTGAAGACCTAGGCCAACCTACAGCGCCACCTCCCTCCTCTTCAGCTCATGTTGCAGCCTCTTCCTCCAGCTCACACACAGCTGGTTCGGCTTCCTCACATGATCGCCATGGAAGAACCTCTGGCACTATTGTACAGAGACCCAGTGTAATTCCACCCACAGCACCACGTTCCCTGTCATCCTCACACTCCCAGCCCAGTCTACAGCCATCGGTAGCACAGGCATGGGAGAAAAGGTGGCCATTCTCGGCAAACCACCCCCGAGCACAGGCTCTGAATGCTGGCATTGCAAAACTACTGTCCCTTGAAATGCTCTCATTCAGGCTGGTGGAGACTGACACCTTCCGTAGCTTCATGGCATTGGCAGTCCTACAATACAATGTGCCCAGCCACTTTTATTTCAGCAGGCAAGCCATCCCTGCCCTGCAAAAGAATGTGGAGGGAAACATTAAACATGCGCTACTAAACGCTGTCAGTAGCAAGGTCCACCTCACCACCGATGCGTGGACCAGTCACCATGGAGAGGGATCATATCTTTCCCTTACTGCCCATTGGGTAAATGTTGTGGAGCCGGGTACAGATCTTCAGAGTGGCGTAACATAGTAACATAGTAACATAGTTAGTAAGGCCGAAAAAAGACATTTGTCCATCCAGTTCAGCCTATATTCCATCATAATAAATCCCCAGATCTACGTCCTTCTACAGAACCTAATTGTATGATACAATATTGTTCTGCTCCAGGAAGACATCCAGGCCTCTCTTGAACCCCTCAACTGAGTTCGCCATCACCACCTCCTCAGGCAAGCAATTCCAGATTCTCACTGCCCTAACAGTAAAGAATCCTCTTCTATGTTGGTGGAAAAACCTTCTCTCCTCCAGACGCAAAGAATGCCCCCTTGTGCCCGTCACCTTCCTTGGTATAAACAGATCCTCAGCGAGATATTTGTATTGTCCCCTTATATACTTATACATGGTTATTAGATCGCCCCTCAGTCGTCTTTTTTCTAGACTAAATAATCCTAATTTTGCTAATCTATCTGGGTATTGTAGTTCTCCCATCCCCTTTATTAATTTTGTTGCCCTCCTTTGTACTCTCTCTAGTTCCATTATATCCTTCCTGAGCACCGGTGCCCAAAACTGGACACAGTACTCCATGTGCGGTCTAACTAGGGATTTGTACAGAGGCAGTATAATGCTCTCATCATGTGTATCCAGACCTCTTTTAATGCACCCCATGATCCTGTTTGCCTTGGCAGCTGCTGCCTGGCACTGGCTGCTCCAGGTAAGTTTATCATTAACTAGGATCCCCAAGTCCTTCTCCCTGTCAGATTTACCCAGTGGTTTCCCATTCAGTGTGTAATGGTGACATTGATTCCTTCTTCCCATGTGTATAACCTTACATTTATCATTGTAAAACCTCATCTGCCACCTTTCAGCCCAAGTTTCCAACTTATCCAGATCCATCTGTAGCAGAATGCTATCTTCTCTTGTATTAACTGCTTTACATAGTTTTGTATCATCTGCAAATATCAATATTTTACTGTGTAAACCTTCTACCAGATCATTAATGAATATGTTGAAGAGAACAGGTCCCAATACTGACCCCTGCGGTACCCCACTGGTCACAGCGACCCAGTTAGAGACTATACCATTTATAACCACCCTCTGCTTTCTATCACTAAGCCAGTTACTAACCCATTTACACACATTTTCCCCCAGACCAAGCATTCTCATTTTGTGTACCAACCTCTTGTGCGGCACGATATCAAACGCTTTGGAAAAATCGAGATATACCACGTCCAATGACTCACCGTGGTCCAGCCTATAGCTTACCTCTTCATAAAAACTGATTAGATTGGTTTGACAGGAGCGATTTCTCATAAACCCATGCTGATATGGAGTTAAACAGTTATTCTCATTGAGATAATCCAGAATAACATCCCTCAGAAACCCTTCAAATATTTTACCAACAATAGAGGTTAGACTTACTGGCCTATAATTTCCAGGTTCACTTTTAGAGCCCTTTTTGAATATTGGCACCACATTTGCTATGCGCCAATCCTGCGGAACAGACCCTGTCGCTATAGAGTCCCTAAAAATAAGAAATAATGGTTTATCTATTACATTACTTAGTTCTCTTAGTACTCGTGGGTGTATGCCATCCGGACCCGGAGATTTATCTATTTTAATCTTATTTAGCCGGTTTCGCACCTCTTCTTGGGTTAGATTGGTGACCCTTAATATAGGGTTTTCATTGTTTCTTGGGATTTCACCTAGCATTTCATTTTCCAACGTGAATACCGTGGAGAAGAAGGTGTTTAATATGTTAGCTTTTTCCTCGTCATCTACGACCATTCTTTCCTCACTATTTTTTAAGGGGCCTACATTTTTAGTTTTTATTCTTTTACTATTGATATAGTTGAAGAACAGTTTGGGGTTAGTTTTACTCTCCTTAGCAATGTGCTTCTCTGTTTCCTTTTTGGCAGCTTTAATTAGTTTTTTAGATAAAGTATTTTTCTCCCTATAGTTTTTTAGAGCTTCAATGGTGCCATCCTGCTTTAGTAGTGCAAATGCTTTCTTTTTACTGTTAATTGCCTGTCTTACTTCTTTGTTTAGCCACATTGGGTTTTTCCTATTTCTAGTCCTTTTATTCCCACAAGGTATAAACCGCTTACACTGCCTATTTAGGATGTTCTTAAACATTTCCCATTTATTATCTGTATTCTTATTTCTGAGGATATTGTCCCAGTCTACCAGATTAAGGGCATCTCTAAGCTGGTCAAACTTTGCCTTCCTAAAGTTCAGTGTTTTTATGACTCCCTGACAAGTCCCCCTAGTGAAAGACAGGTGAAACTGTACAATATTGTGGTCGCTATTTCCTAGATGCCCGACCACCTGCAGATTTGTTATTCTGTCAGGTCTATTAGATAGTATTAGGTCTAAAAGTGCTGCTCCTCTGGTTGGATTCTGCACCAATTGTGAAAGATAATTTTTCTTGGTTATTAGCAGAAACCTGTTGCTTTTATGAGTTTCACAGTTTTCTGTTTCCCAGTTAATATCCGGGTAGTTAAAGTCCCCCATAACCAGGACCTCATTATGGGTTGCAGCTTCATCTATCTGCTTTAGAAGTAGACTTTCCATGGTTTCTGTTATATTTGGGGGTTTGTAACAGACCCCAATGAGAATTTTGTTACCATTTTCCCCTCCATGAATTTCGACCCATATGGACTCGCTAATATCCTCCCTTAAAGTGGACTTTAGACAAGACTTTACATAGAGACAAACCCCTCCTCCTCTCCGATTTTTACGATCCTTTCTAAACAGACTGTAACCCTGTAAGTTAACTGCCCAGTCATAGCTTTCATCTAACCATGTCTCGGTTATTCCCACTATGTCAAAGTTACCTGTAGATATTTCTGCTTCTAGTTCTTCCATCTTGTTTGTCAGGCTTCTGGCGTTTGCGAGCATGCAGTTTAGAAGATTTTGTTTTGTTCCAATCTCCTCGCTGTGGATTGTTTTAGAAATGTTCTTACCTCCCTTCTGAGTATGTTTTCCTGGATCTTCTTTGTTCAAGTCTAATGTTTTTCTTCCCGTCCCCTCTTCTTCTAGTTTAACGCCCTCCTGATGAGTGTAGCGAGTCTTCTGGCGAATGTGTGTTTCCCAGGTTTGTTGAGGTGTAGTCCGTCTCTGGCGAGGAGTCCATCGTACAAGTAATTCACACCGTGGTCCAGGAATCCGAATCCTTGTTGTCTGCACCATCGTCTTAGCCAGTTGTTTGCATGAAGGATCCTGTTCCATCTCCTGGTGCCATGCCCGTCTACTGGAAGGATAGAAGAAAAATCTACCTGTGCATCCAGTTCCTTTACTTTCTTCCCCAACTCTTCAAAGTCTTTGCAGATTGTCGGTAGGTCCTTCCTTGCCGTGTCATTGGTGCCAACATGTATCAGAAGAAATGGGTGGACGTCCTTGGAGTTGAAGAGCTTTGGTATCCTATCGGTCACATCCTTGATCATCGCACCTGGAAGGCAGCATACTTCTCTTGCAGTTATGTCCGGTCTGCAGATGGCTGCTTCTGTGCCTCTCAGTAGTGAGTCTCCCACCACCACCACTCTTCGTTGCTTCTTGGCTGTACTTTTTGCTGTCACTTGTTGCTGTGTGCCCTTTTCTTTTTTGCTTGCTGGTATTGCTTCATCCTTAGGTGTGCCATCTTCATCCTCTACAAAGATTTGATATCGGTTCTTCAGTTGTGTGGTTGGTGATTTCTCCATGGTCTTCTTGCTTCTTTTGGTCACATGCTTCCACTCATCTGCTTTTGGAGGTTCTCTGACACTTTTTTCACCTTCTGTGACCAGTAGAGATGCTTCTGTTCTGTCTAGAAAGTCTTCATTCTCTTTGATGAGTTTGATGAGTTTCAAAGTTGCTATTCTTTCTTCCAGACCCCGCACCTTTTCTTCTAAAAGGGCCACTAGTCTACACTTCTGACAGGTGAAATTTAATTCTTCATTCAGCTCTCTTGCAATAATGTCCTACAGGCAAAAATTCCGTAAGGCGCGCGGTTTGGTGATTCTTTCCAAGCAGCTGGTCCCGGCTGTACCAAACGATCTTCTAGCTTAGGGAGACTCTTCGCTTTTCCCAGAAGGCACCTGGAATATGCAAATTAGCCTCCTCAAGCTTGAATCCCTGGTTTGGTGATTCTTTCCAAGCAGCTGGTCCTGGCTGTATCCAACGATCTTCTAGCTTAGGGAGACTCTTCGTTTTTCCCAGAAGGCACCTGGAATATGCAAATTAGCCTCCTCAAGCTTGAATCCCTGGTTTGGTGATTCTTTCCAAGCAGCTGGTCCCGGCTGTACCCAACGATCTTCTAGCTTAGGGAGACTCTTCGCTTTTCCCAGAAGGCACCTGGAATATGCAAATTAGCCTCCTCAAGCTTGAATCCCTGGTTTGGTGATTCTTTCCAAGCAGCTGGTCCCGGCTGTACCCAACGATCTTCTAGCTTAGGGAGACTCTTCGCTTTTCCCAGAAGGCACCTGGAATATGCAAATTAGCCTCCTCAAGCTTGAATCCCTGGTTTGGTGATTCTTTCCAAGCAGCTGGTCCCGGCTGTACCCAACGATCTTCTAGCTTAGGGAGACTCTTCGCTTTTCCCAGAAGGCACCTGGAATATGCAAATTAGCCTCCTCAAGCTTGAATCCCTGGTTTGGTGATTCTTTCCAAGCAGCTGGTCCCGGCTGTACCCAACGATCTTCTAGCTTAGGGAGACTCTTCGCTTTTCCCAGAAGGCACCTGGAATATGCAAATTAGCCTCCTCAAGCTTGAATCCCTGGTTTGGTGATTCTTTCCAAGCAGCTGGTCCCGGCTGTACCCAACGATCTTCTAGCTTAGGGAGACTCTTCGCTTTTCCCAGAAGGCACCTGGAATATGCAAATTAGCCTCCTCAAGCTTGAATCCCTGGTTTGGTGATTCTTTCCAAGCAGCTGGTCCCGGCTGTACCCAACGATCTTCTAGCTTAGGGAGACTCTTCGCTTTTCCCAGAAGGCACCTGGAATATGCAAATTAGCCTCCTCAAGCTTGAATCCCTGGCGTAGTGTCTTCTGATTTATTCCCACTGCAGGGCTGGGATTCATGGGCATGTGCAGTGCATATCTTCGCCTCTCACTCATCTCCCTCCGCCTTCTTCAGACTGTGCAGCGTCAGCTGATCCCTAATCGCCATGGCATGCACTAAGGGATCAGCTTCAGCTGACGCCGCACAGCCTGAAGAAGGTGGAACGAGATGAGTGAGAGGTGAATATATGCACAGCGCATGCCCATGAATCCCAGCCCCGCAGTGTGAATAAATCAGATGACACTGCGGGGCAGGATCTCGGGCAGCGAGGCCGCACGGGCGCAGTCAGCCTGACATCAAATGATGTCAGAAGATGGGCAGTGCTAACTGCGCATGCCCCAGGGATAATATAACAGCGCAGGCTCCGGGACAGATTCAAACAACGCTGAGGAGGCGGCGCCTGGCACCAAGGGGGTATAAATGACAGCTGTGCGGCATCTGATTAGAAAGGAAATTTCCGCCTCTGGGACGGTTTAACGGTATGAGGGGGTACATTTTATAAGTGTTTAGTTCAGTGTGTGCAAGGAGCATAACTAAACGAGCCACCTTGTCCAAATCCAGCATTAGTGCTGCACAAGGTGGCTATTTTAGCTACAAACGCCTGGGGGGGTTACAGGTTCCCTTTCAACTTGCTCCAATTTGGCCTCTGCCTACACTCTGTTTCTCCTGTAATCCCTGGGCTCCAACACCGCCAGTTGCTGTTCGGAAGTGCCGTTGGCACAGTCAACACATGCTCCTCCAGTGTTTTGGGGTTCAGTAACGTCAGCTGCTCCCCAGCTGTGTGTGCGGCAATTTCTCCTGCTCCCTCCACATTCACACTACTCCAGATTTTAAACTTGCTCCAATTCAGCCTTGGCCTACGCTCTATTTCTCCTGTAATCCCTGGGCTCCAACACCACCAGTTGCTGCTCGGAAGTGCCGTCTCCACAGTCAACACATGCTCCTCCAGTGTTTTGGGGTTCAGTAACATCAGCTGCTTCCCAGCTGTGTGTGCGGCATTTTCTCCTGCTCCCTCCACATTCACACTACTCCAGATTTTAAACTTGCTCCAATTATGCCTCGGACCTACACTCTGTTTCTCCTGTAATCCCTGGGCTCCAACACCGCCAGTTGCTGCTCGGAAGTGCCGTCTGCACAGTCAACACATGCTCCAGTGTTTTGGGGTTCAGTAACGTCAGCTGATCCCCAGCTGTGTGTATGGCAATTTCTCCTACTCCCTCCACATTCACACTACTCCAGATTTTAAACTTGCTCCAATTCGGCTCTGGCCTACACTCTGTTTCTCCTGTAATCCCTGGGCTCCAACACCACCAGTTGCTGCTCGGAAGTGCCGTCTGCACAGTTAACACATTCTCCAGTGTTTTGGGGTTCAGTAACGTCAGCTGCTCCCCAGCTATGTGTGCGGCAATTTCTCCTGCACCCTCCACATTCACACTGTTAAGGCTAGCGGAACGCACCGAGTAAATAGAGATGTTTATTGATATTGGTGCGTTCGCAGCCCGGGGTCCACCGTGCAGGAGTACCTGCTGCTAGCAAACGGCGGAGCTATATGGCGGTATAGACTAACTCAGTTAATTCACTGAGTAGCCGTGAAAGGAAAGCACTGTGCCCTGTTAGACTCCACAGAGGCACAGGCTAACTGCCCAAACAGAGAGCAGTCAGTGGTCACACAAACACACAAAACTCCTCGCCGGAGGAGCCAGCATTCTAGGGGCTTATTTCAGCCGGGTCCCTGAATACACTCAGACTCAATCTCCTCGCCGGAGGAGCCAGTATTCTAGGGGCTTATTTCAGCCGGGTCCCTGAACACACATACATGTGACCACACTGGCGCAAAGCACATAACATAAGACAATACTAGCGCATGGCCGTGCGGTCATGCGCAGTTTATATAGTTGCAGCACAGGAAGCTGCTACTGAAGTTTTTGCCCTTTCAGGACCTTCCAGAAGGACCAATGGAAAGTGCTGCAGTACCTGCGCATGTTTTGCCCTTTCAGGACCTTCCAGAAGGACCAATGGAATGTACTGCAGCACCTGAGCATGTGACCGAACATGTGGCCCTCGACCTCCAATGGGAGACCCTGCCCTGGGCATGCTCAGTGTGAGTAAACAAGGACATAGTCCCAGAGAGGCTCGCTCACCGCAGATCAGTGCAGGGTACCATAGGAAAGCCAGAAAAGGCAGTAGTGACCCTATGCACCGAATCAGCCCCAGCGAGACGCTGGGAGCGACGTCTCCGCTGAGCAGAGCCCACTGCGGCCGATACCGAATGGGAGACCGCAGCAGACACGGATCGAGATTCCCCCTGTGCAGCAGAGGAAACTCGACTCCTAACATTACCCCCCCCTCCTAGGGCCCCCCCCTCCTTGAGCCTCACTACGCTCAAAAGCTGCGATAAGCAGCGGAGCCCGAATGTGCTCCACAGGCTCCCAGGTTCTATCCTCTGGGCCGTGACCCTTCCAGTCCACCAGATAAAATTTCTTGCCATGTATCACCTTGCACCCCACAATAGCATTCACCTCAAACTCATCCGTGGATGAACCCGATGTCCCAGCAGATGACTCGGAAAACCGGGACAAATGAACGGGCTTTAAGAGGGAAACGTGGAAAGTATCGGTGATACCAAGGCGTGGAGGAATAGCCAAACGGTAGACCACAGGGTTGACCTCTTCCAGAACCTTAAACGGGCCAATGTAGCGAGGAGCAAACTTAGTGGACTCAACTCGCAGCCTGATGTTAGGGGCAGAGAGCCACACTAAGTCGCCAGGAGCAAAGACCGGAGCGGGGCGCCGGTGTGTATCAGCCGAAACCCTCATTCTCTCCTTGGAGGCCCGGATGGCATCCTGTGTGCGGTCCCAGATGTCACGTGCCTCCACCGCCCAGTCTGCCACCCTAGAATCGGTGGATGACACGGGCATGGGCACAGGGACACGCGGATGCTGGCCGTAATTAAGGAGAAAAGGAGTTTGACCAGTGGAATCGGCTACGGCGTTGTTCAGGGCAAATTCCACCCAAGGTAGCAAAGATGCCCAGTCATCCTGCCTAGCAGAGACGAAATGTCGCAAATATGTCACCAGAGTCTGGTTGGTTCTCTCCACCAACCCATTTGTCTCGGGATGGTATGCAGAGGAGATGTTTAACTATATGCTGAGTAAACGGCAGAGCTCTCTCCAAAACCGAGATGCGAACTGGGGACCCCGATCGCTGACAATCTTATCAGGCATACCATGCAATCGGAAAACGTGTTTAATGAACAACACCGCCAAGGCCCGTGCTGAGGGTAACCGAGGAAGCGGCACCAAATGCACCATCTTGGAGAAATGGTCGGTGACAACCCAAATAATGGAGCAGCCACATGACCTGGGTAGACCCACCACAAAGTCCATCCCGACCATCTCCCAGGGCCTGTCTGCCACCGGTAGAGGGTAAAGCAACCCAGCAGGCCGTTGCCGAGGAGACCGATTCAGGGCGCAAGAAACGCACACCTGAATATAGTCCTTGACATCTCAGGCCATATGCGGCCACCAGTATGTTCTCGCCAGAAGCTCAGATGTCCTCTAGGTCCCAAAATGCCCACCCACTCTGGAGGAGTGAGCCCAAGAGAGAACCTCCGGTCGCAAGTTAGCTGGTACGAAAGTCTTGCCCGGGGGCACAGACTCTAGCGAAACCGGAGCTACAGTTCTCAGGCTCTCAGAAGGGACAATAAGCCGAGGCTCCTCCTCCTCCTCCTCCGATGACACCACGGAGCGGGAGAGAGCATCAGCACGAACGTTCTTCTCTCCGGAGAGGAAATGGAGAGTAAAATGGAACCGAGAGAAGAACAGGGACCATCTAGCCTGGCGAGAATTCAGCCGCTGGGCGGTTTGCAGATACACCAAGTTCTTGTGGTCAGTGAAGACTTGGAAGGGAAAGCGAGCTCCCTCCAAGAGATGTCTCCACTCCGAAAAAGCCAACTTCATGGCCAGCAACTCCCTGTCCCCGATGGAATAATTCCTCTCCGCTGGTGTGAAGGTCTTGGAGAAGAAGAAGCAAGGATGCTTCCGACCTTGAGCATTCTTTTGGAAAAGGACTGCTCCAGCACCAACGGATGAGGCATCCACCTCCAAGATAAATGGCTTATCAACATCGGGGCGATGTAGGATGGGAGCGCTAGCGAAGTGTGACTTGATCGAGAGAAAGGCTTTGGAGACCTCCTCTAACCACAACTTGGGATTTGCTCCCTTCTTGGTGAGGGCAACCAAGGGAGCTACCAAAGTTGAGAAGTGTGGAATGAACTGGCGATAGTAATTAATGAACCCCATAAAGCGCTGCACCGCTTTAAGAGAATGGGGTTCCTGCCAGTCCATTACAGCCTGTAGCTTGACAGTATCCATAGCCAAACCCTGGGCAGAGATGATATAACCAAGGAAAGGCAAGGACTCCTGCTCAAACACACACTTCTCCAACTTGGCGTAGAGAGAGTTTGCCCGTAAGAGGTCGAAGACTTTGCGAACATCTCTCTGATGGGAGTCAATATCTGGAGAGAAGATGAGAATATCATCCAGATAGACTACGACCGAGGTGGTGAGCATATCCCAGAAGATGTCGTTCACAAAGTCTTGGAAAACGGCTGGGGCATTACAGAGCCCGAAGGGCATCACCAGATATTCATAGTGCCCATCCCTGGTGTTAAAAGCCGTCTTCCATTCATCCCCCTCACGGATGCGAATAAGGTTGTAAGCACCTCGCAGATCTAACTTTGTAAATACCCTCGCTCCCCGTAGCCTATCAAACAGCTCAGATATCAGGGGTAGTGGGTACTTGTTCTTAACGGTGATGGCGTTAAGACCCCTGTAGTCTATGCATGGACGTAAGTCTCCAGTCTTCTTTTGTACGAAGAAGAACCCTGCCCCTGCCGGTGACACTGACTTCCTAATGAATGCTCTTGCCAGATTCTCTTGGATGTACTGGGACATTGCCTCCGTCTCCGGGAGAGATAACGGATAGACTCGACCCCGGGGAGGCTCAGCACCAGGCAAGAGGTCAATAGGACAGTCATAGGGGCGGTGAGGCGGAAGGGTCTCCGCAGCTCTTTTGGAGAACACGTCTGCATAGGGCCAATAGTGCTTGGGGAGAGAGGAAAGATCTGTGGGTACCTGTGTAGTAGCAACCTGAATGCACTCCCTCAGACATCTACCCTCGCAGGATTTACTCCATCCCAAAATTCTCCCAGAGGACCACTCAATATGAGGAGAATGGTAGCGAAGCCATGATATCCCCAACAGGACCTCATCAATTCCCTCAGGAATGACTATTAGGGAGATTATCTCCTGATGTGATGGAGACACAGATAGCGTGAAAGGAATGGTTTGGTGGGTAATCTGTGAAGGTAGTGTTGACCCATTTACCACTCGAACGGTTACTGGCTTGGCGAGCATCACCAAGGGTATTGTGTGACGCTGGGCAAAAGCGGAAGACATAAAGTAACCCTCTGCCCCAGAATCCACGCATAGCTCGACCATAAGAGTGGATGGGCCTATGGTAATTGTCCCTTTGAAGGACAACTTTGAGGCAAACGTCGCCGTGTCTAGTGTACCTCCTCCAACTGTCACTAGACGCTGACGTTTCCCCGACCGCTGAGGACCCTTGGAGGCAAGGTGTCCTGACTGCTGGCAAACATGACGGACCTTATGTGCACGGGCAGACTGAGACTTGGATCCCGCTCGTGTCACCTCTAAGGCCTCATGTGACTCGGATGCCTGGACTGGAGATTCCAAAGGTTTGGCGAAGGTGGGAGCCAGCCGAAACCTCTGCCTACACTGGGCTCGCTCCAACCTCCGCTCGTTAAAACGGAGGTCAATACGAGTAGAGACAGTTATTAACTCCTCCAGTGTGGCAGGAATCTCCCTAGTGGCCAGAGCGTCCTTAATGTGATCAGCCAGGCCCCTCCAAAATATGGGGATAAGGGCTTTATCCGACCACTCCAGCTCGGAAGCTAAAGTACGGAAGCGGATGGAAAAATGGCTGACCAAGGACTCACCCTGAGTTAATGCCAGTAGTTGGAGCGCTGTGTCATGGGTGACTTGAGGTCCTAAAAAGACCTTTTTCAGAGTGCTCAGGAACAACGGAGCACTCTGCACCACATGATCACCACGCTCCCACAGCGGCGTAGCCCACTCCAACGCCCTGTCCGACAAAAGAGACACAATAAATCCTACCTTAGCCCGCTCTGTAGGAAAACGTGCAGCCAGGAGCTCGAGGTGAATAGAGCACTGACTCACGAATCCCCTACAAGTATTGCTATTTCCAGAAAATTTTTCTGGCAGCGGGAGGTGAGATAACGTCGGAACAGGGGTGGCAGTGGACAAGGTTGCTGCAGCCACGCTAGCAGCCTGTACAGCAACTGCGGTAACATCCACAGCTGAGGTTGAGCTCTCGAGAGCCTCCAACCTACGCTTCAGCTGCTGGATATACCGCAAAGATTGCTGAATGTCCGCCATTTACTAGCCAGACCCTGGCGCTAGTATTCTGTTAAGGCTAGCGGAACGCACCGAGTAAATAGAGATGTTTATTGATATTGGTGCGTTCGCAGCCCGGGGTCCACCGTGCAGGAGTACCTGCTGCTAGCAAACGGCGGAGCTATATGGTGGTATAGACTAACTCAGTTAATTCACTGAGTAGCCGTGAAAGGAAAGCACTGTGCCCTGTTAGACTCCACAGAGGCACAGGCTAACTGCCCAAACAGAGAGCAGTCAGTGGTCACACAAACACACAAAACTCCTCGCCGGAGGAGCCAGCATTCTAGGGGCTTATTTCAGCCGGGTCCCTGAATACACTCAGACTCAATCTCCTCGCCGGAGGAGCCAGCATTCTAGGGGCTTATTTCAGCCGGGTCCCTGAACACACATACATGTGACCACACTGGCGCAAAGCACATAACATAAGACAATACTAGCGCATGGCCGTGCGGTCATGCGCAGTTTATATAGTTGCAGCACAGGAAGCTGCTACTGAAGTTTTTGCCCTTTCAGGACCTTCCAGAAGGACCAATGGAAAGTGCTGCAGTACCTGAGCATGTTTTGCCCTTTCAGGACCTTCCAGAAGGACCAATGGAATGTACTGCAGCACCTGAGCATGTGACCGAACATGTGGCCCTCGACCTCCAATGGGAGACCCTGCCCTGGGCATGCTCAGTGTGAGTAAACAAGGACTTAGTCCCAGAGAGGCTCGCTCGCCGCAGATCAGTGCAGGGTACCATAGGAAAGCCAGAATAGGCAGTAGTGACCCTATGCACCGAATCAGCCCCAGCGAGACGCTGGGAGCGACGTCTCCGCTGAGTAGAGCCCACTACGGCCGATACCGAATGGGAGACCGCAGCAGACACGGATCGAGATTCCCCCTGTGCAGCAGAGGAAACTTGACTCCTAACACACACTACTCCAGATTTTAAACTTGATCCAATTAGGCCTCGGCCTACACTCTGTTTCTCCTGTAATCCCTGGGCTCCAACACCGCCAGTTGCTGCTCGGAAGTGCCGTCTGCACAGTCAACATATGCTCCTCCAGTGTTTTGGGGTTCAGTAACGTCAGCTGCTTCCCAGCTGTGTGTGTGGCAATTTCTCCTGCTCCCTCCACATTCACACTACTCCAGATTTTAAACTTGCTCCAATTAGGCCTCGGACCTACACTCTGTTTCTCCTGTAATCCCTGGGCTCCAACACCGCCAGTTGCTGCTCGGAAGTGCCGTCTGCACAGTCAACACATGCTCCAGTGTTTTGGGGTTCAGTAACGTCAGCTGATCCCCAGCTGTGTGTACGGCAATTTCTCCTGCTCCCTCCACATTCACACTACTCCAGATTTTAAACTTGCTCCAATTCGGCTTCGGCCTACACTCTGTTTCTCCTGTAATCCCTGGGCTCCAACACCACCAGTTGTTGCATGGAAGTGTCGTCTGCACAGTCAACACATGCTCCTCCAGTGTTTTGGGGTTTAGTAACGTCAGCTGCTCCCCAGCTGTGTGTGCGGCAATTTCTCCTGCTCCCTCCACATTCACACTACTCCAGATTTTAAACTTGCTCCAATTAGGCCTCGGACCTACACTCTGTTTCTCCTGTAATCCCTGGGCTCCAACACCGCCAGTTGCTGCTCGGAAGTGCCGTCTGCACAGTCAACACATGCTCCAGTGTTTTGGGGTTCAGTAACGTCAGCTGATCCCCAGCTGTGTGTACGGCAATTTCTCCTGCTCCCTCCACATTCACACTACTCCAGATTTTTAACTTGCTCCAATTAGGCCTCGGCCTACACTGTTTCTCCTGTAATCCCTGGGCTCCAACACCGCAAGTTGCTGCTTGGAAGTGTCTTTGGCACGGTACTCCCTCCTGCCCAGCATTGTTCCAGTACGCCAGCTGTTTCCGGGTAGTGTCAAGGTCACTTATCCTCCAATACGTTGTCCTGTTGTGTTGCGGTCGGGTTAGCCGACTCTATGGTGCCTGCAGTTTAGGTGCTTCCTATGTGGGCTGTGGGATCTGGCAATCAAGGCTGGTTCCGTAGTACCAATAGGACAAGCTCCCCCTGTAGGACTGTGGGTTTTCGATAACTCCAGCCAGCTCGCGGCCTTGCAATTTTTGTTTCATGTGGACCTTCTGCTTCCTATCTGAGTTCCAGCACCATTAGCTGGTTCTTTGGAAGACAATCTTGAATAGGTCCCATCCTGGTTTCAGTACCGTTAGCTGGTTCTCGGCAGTGTCTTTGGCTCTTGTACCTTCTGCTACCCATCCGGGTTCCAGTACCGTCAGCTGGTTCTCGGCAGTGTCTTTGGCTCTTGTACCTTCTGCTCCTCATCCTGGTTCCAGTACCGTCAGCTGGTTCCAGGCAGAGCCTTTGGCTTAGGTGCCTCCTTCTCAGTATCTGAGTTCCACCAATGTCTGGTGGTCTTTGGTAGTGCTTTCGGGCACGGGTACCTCCTGCTTAGTAACTGGGTTCCAGTACCGTCAGCTGGTCCTCGGTAGTTCCATTGGCTCTTGTACCTTCAGCTACCCATCCGAGTTCCAGTACCATCAGCTGGTTTTCGGCAGTGTCTTTGGCTCTTGTAACTTCTGCTCCCCATCCTGGTTCCAGTACCGTCAGCTGCTTCCAGGCAGAGCCTTTGGCTTAGGTGCCTCCTTCTCGGTATCCGAGTTCCACCAACGTCTGGTGGTCCTAGGTAGTGCTTTCTGGCACGGGTACCTCCTGCTTAGTAACCGGGTTCCAGTACCGTCAACTGATCCTCGGTAATTCCATTGGCTCTTGTACCTTCGGGTAGCCATCCGGGTTCCAGCAACATCAGCTGGTTCTCAGCAGTTCCTCAGCCTTCTTGTACCTTCTGCTACATTTCCAAGTTCAAGCTTTTGGAAATTGTTTTTGCTAATCACTCTGGATCTCCCTGACAATGACCATAAAGACGACGACCCTGAAGACCACCCCGAAGAAGACGACGACCCCAGAGATGAGGACCCTGGAGACGATGACACTGAAGACTACCCTGAAGAAGATGACGACCCCGGAGACAATGACCCCAGAGACGATGACCCTGGAGATGACGACCCTGAAGACCACCCCGAAGAAGACAAAGAAGCAGAAGAACAAGAAGCTGCAGAACAAAAAGCAGAAGCACATTAACCCCTTAATGACCGCCAATACGTCTTTTAACTGACCTGAGATATAAGAGAATAGCCTCCCCATACAGGCGACAAGCCAGCAGCTGTCGGCTGTACACTATAGCTGACAACTTGCTGCATCAGCCACGATCAGTATTTGCACCATCTAAATCTGTTTAACCCCTTAGATGCTGCTGTCAATAGTGACTACATCATTATAAATGGTTAACAGAGCGTGGGGGCTTCTTCTTTGTCACAATTGGTGCCCTCAGATCATGATTTTGTTGTTCTGATGTTTGCCATGGCAATTCATGACCAAATAGCGGCCTTAGAGTCTGACGGCTGTAGTAATCTGTTCAGAAGTTAGAGGCATTTAGGTGGTAAAAATACACATTTTCATTTCTGTCATACCACTTTGCATTAATTCCTGTAAAGCACCTGAAGGGTTAATAAACTACCTGACAGCTGTTTTCAATATGTTTAGGGGTGCTGTTTTTAAAATGGTATCACGTTTGTGGATTTCCCAATACATGGGACCCCTAAAGTGACTTCAAACATGGATAAGTCCCTAAAAAAATAAATGTGGTAAATTTCTTTGAAAAAATGAAAAATTGTTGCTACATTTTTAAACCTCCTAAAATGCTAACAAAATAAAATAACATTTTACAAATGGTGCTGATGTAAAGCCGACATGTGGGAAATGTTATTTATTAATGGTTTGCTGTTGTATGACTATCTGGAATAAAGGGATAATCATTCAAATTTAGAAAATTGCTAATTTTTTAACATTTTTCTAAAATTTTTGATATTTTTTATAAATAAACACAAAAAATGTTGAACAAAATTTACCATTATCATAAAGTATAATGTGTCACGAAAAAACAGTCTCAAAATCACTGGGATTTGTTGAAGCGTTGCAGAGTTATTACCACATAAAGTGACACTGGTCAGATTTCAAAAATTTGGCTCGGTCACTAAGGGGTTAAGCATAAGACTAAAAATCAGAGCAAAAGATATTATCTAAATTATAAGCAGAAGAATACTAAGCAGTGTATGGGGTGTGTCCGTTCCTCCTCGTGGTGCCCCTGGAAAAAACCTGCTGCTGCAGGCAAATCTGAACGCAGACAAATCCTGTTGTAAATCTTTTGGGACAGGCAGAACGGAAGGTGTAATCTTCAAACTTTTATAGATAACAACTACAGAAATGCCTGTCACAAATAAGAATATGATGAAGAATAATAGTTGAATAAGAAGAATATGAAGAATGTAAAAAAAGGAATAATAGGAAGAAGGTGAAGAAGAAGAAGATGAAGAAGGTGAAGAAGTTGATGAAAAAGATGCTGCTGCTGAGGATGATGAAGGAGAAATTGTGGGAGAAGAAAAAAAGAAGGTGAAGAGCATGGAAGAAGTGAAACATAAATATCTGACAAAATATAAAAAAGCTTAACATAGTCAATATCTTTGTAGCTATGAACGTCTTAAAGAAAAAATTAATTCCTGCTATTCCATTTGATTGGCCTAAACATCTATGCCTTTAATGTCTACCCAACCTCCCCCAATACATTGTACATTATTCTTTGTTGTTTTCCTTCATGTAGAATTAACCTACAAGGAAAGAAAGGGTTTATTTTAATTCCGATATTTTTGTCCCATTGACTTGCATTGGTTTCCGGTATCGGTATCGGCGATATCCGATATTTTTTGGATATCGGCCGATCCACTCCGATAGCGATATTTCCGGATATCGGAAGGTATCGCTCAACACTACCCATGACTCAACAAATTGTGTGGCCCTGTGTATGGTCCATGGTTGAACAATTGGCCAAATCATTGTTTGGCCGACAGCTATTTAAAGTGTATGGAGGTGGGTTAAGATACTCAAAACTAAAGCAGCTTTGAGATAAAATATGAATGCGGTTGCAAATCTCCAGATTTTAGTTACAAAATCTCTATGCAATAGTCTAAAGCAATAAGGAAGGCAGCACTCCAAAACTCCAATTCACACATAAGTAGTTTAGCCCAACTTCAACTTTTCAGCCCATGTGACAAGGATTTATTTAAAAAAAAATCTATCATGTATTAAAGGGTTTCTTTATATGTCTATTAGGATAAACTAATCTTATTGATAGACTCCCTCAGTTTGCCAACGTACAGTGAAACCGAAAAGAATAGCCCCACTCTGGAAGACTTTATGTGCCCATGTATTAGATGGTCAATGACTTTTTGAAGGCGTGACATACAGTAATCTCTATAGGTAACGCTCACTCTGTAGCACCACAATCTGGATCCAACTGATGGCCAAATAAAAGCTATTGCAATGATTAGCTAATTTTCATTAAATTAATGGTCAGATATGTAAAGTACACTGGCATATATTGTCCTCCCTAGTAGGAGCTATTATATTTTAATTTTCTACAAGTCTATGCTGGTTCTCCAAAGAAGGTATTCGGGTTTAGGCCAAATGGAGTGGCCATGGTAGTGATGCAGCAGCTCATCCCAATTCTAATTGCTTGTTAATCAGTTCCTTGATTTTACTGGGAAATGGCTGTTTTATCTTTAAAAAAAGCGTCCATTGCAATCATTTGAATACTTTTGCAAGTGATCGAACTCTTCCCGTGTAAATCCATTTAGTTTTAACTTTATTCCTTTCAGGCTAATAGAGAGGGGCTATTGAACATTTCCTATTGGAAAAATAGAGAAACAGTGCTAGAAAAAGATTCTCCATAATTCTTATATGTATTATTTTTTATTTACTAAAGTTGATGTGAGACATGAGAACAGACATATCCTCTTTAAACCTATTTATGTAGTGTCCACAGATTGTTATGTCCATAAGTACATAAATACATATTAACATTAACATATTTATTTGTCTGAGTGAGTGAAGTGGAGAATCTCTCTTTTTTCCCAAAGTCTTGCCAATAATGCTATTTAATGGTTTATAAATTCGTCACACTCACAGGTGACTTTAAGCACTTAAAACCTTTCAAAAGCCTTATTGGACTTTAGTTCATCTCTCCCAATGGGATTAGCACATGAAAGTAAACATTACCACGTTTGCTGCAGTGAAATAAACTGATTTATGTCATCTTTGGTAAGTAACCAGGCACCAAAGTCCCATGCTAAATAAACACTTCAAAGACTTCAAAACAGGCAAATATACCAGCTGAGTCATTCCTAAAACTAAGATAAATTGTCAACTTTTTATGAATATTATTTCCTTTCCTCCTTTTTTTGCCTTTATGGCGTCAACATATTCAGCATCACTAAGGCTGTATTTACATTGGCTATTACATGACTACTGATCCGCTACATTTGTTGTATCAATGTCATAACCATTTAGCAATGGGCAAAGCATAGTAATTGAGTTTGAAGAAATGTGAAATATTTTCTATGGTTAGCATTAGAAATGTCCTATAAATCGTAGCTCTGGCTTGTATGTTAAAGCATTTTTGTTGTATTAATGACCAGTAACATCTTTCAATGAATGTAAAACACCAGTCATTTGAATAAACTGCATATATAACATGTGAAGGTCTTTGTCTCCTCCATATATGAACTTTGCTTAGTTGAGATCCCAGATATAAGCACAAAGTTTTCTCAAAATCAGTTGCTGATAATGGAAGATTTATATCTCATAACCTGTGTAAGAATAAAGGACTTTTTTAAGATGTCTGAGCTCAAAATAAATATAAGCTCTTTTGCCTAATGAAATATGTTTATTTAGCTTCCACTGGCTTAGGTGCATTGGCCATTTAATAATGTACACCTTTGTGAAGATTTCCAATGTTCAACTATTTCAGCAGTTTTCTGTAATATATTGCTTAACATTGAAATTGCATCAGCAATAAGAAAAAGTTGTGGAATTATGAAAATTACAAAATCAATAGACATATTAATGAGATGCAAGTCATGAAAAACTGGAAACAAAATATTCAAAACATATTGATTAATTCACTATCGACTATGACCACCACATACAGAAATACTGTATACACAGTTACACATCTTACAACCTAATCTGGATCAAATAGGGAAGCAATTATTAAACCTCCCTCAACACACGAATAGTGTTGAGCGATACCGTCCGATACTTGAAAGTATCGGTATCGGATAGTATCGGCCGATACCTGAAAAATATCGGATATCGCCGATACCGATATCCGATACCAATACAAGTCAATGGGACATCAAGTATCGGAAGGTATTCTCATGGATCCCAGGGTCTGAAGGAGAGGAAACTCTCCTTCAGGCCCTGGGATCCATATTAAAGTGTAAAATAAAGAATTAAAATAAAAAATATTGTTATATTCACCTCTCCGGCGGCCCCTGGACATCAGCGGGAGGATCCGGCGTCCGGCACGGCTTCTTTCTTCAAAATGCGCGCCTTCAGGACCTGTGGAATGACGTCCCGGCTTCTGATTGGTCGCGTGCCACCCATGTGACCGCCACGCGACCAATCAGAAGCCGCGACGTCATTCCTCAGGTCCTAAAAGGCGCTTATTCTAGGACTTTAGCTGAGGAATGACGTCGCGGCTTCTGATTGGTCGCGTGGCGGTCACATGGGCGGCACGCGACCAATCAGAAGCCGGGACGTCATACCACAGGTCCTGAAGGCGCGCATTTTGAAGAAAGAAGCCGTGCCGGACGCCGGATCCTCCCGCTGATGTCCAGGGGCCGCCGGAGAGGTGAATATAACAATATTTTTTATTTTAATTCTTTATTTTACACTTCCGATACCGATACCCGATATCACAAAAATATCGGATCTCGGTATCGGAATTCCGATACCGCAAGTATCGGCCGATACCCGATACTTGCGGTATCGGAATGCTCAACACTACACACGAATGGTCATTATGAATATTCAGTGATCCCATTTGATCTCCGTAATGCTCCCACTATTTTCAAACAGTTGTCACTCTCAGTCAGTCTCCCCTTACTCCCGCTATGTGAAAGGTATCAAATAACCTAAATGAGCCAAATCGTTTACCACCTCACAATTTGATGCTCTTTACCTGGTTCATCATTCATTATCCATAACTTCCAAGCTGCACGCTCACTGTCTTGAGATCATATTAGACACAAAACTAATTCCATATATCCCATCGCTCACTCACTCATATTACATGCATCTTAAAACATCTCCAAAAAACAATTTCTCACCTTTGAAACTCCAAAAACTCTTACTGTTGCTTTTATTCATTCTCGTCTGGACTACTGCAACTCTCTACTGATAGGTCTGTCTGTAACCAATCTTTTTCCTTCCCAATCTGTCCTGAATGCGTCAGCCAGGGTCATATTTTTGTGCAGTCGTTACATCAATGTCTCCACCTTGTGCCAGTCATTACACTGGTTTCCCATACCCTACAGAATACAATACAAACTTATCTCTCCCACTCACAAAGCTCCCACAGTTCTCAACCACCTTATGTCTCTCCCTCACGCTCTCCATTCTGCAACTGATCTAACACTAACAACATGTATAATCCAAACCTCACACCTCCATCTCTCATGCTGCTCCAGTTTTCTGGAATGCATTACCAACAGATAATATGACTAATACCATTGTTAAGAATGCTTTAAAAGCATTTCTTTAGACAAGCATATCACCTCACTTCACTAATCTAACGCTTCCCTGTTCTCTCTGTCTAAGTTATCCTGAGAATCTTGTCCTTCCTATTTATCTGCCTTCACATCTTTGATGCATCTAATAGCACTTGGTAACTGTACTTAGAGACATACCAGCTGATGACCTGCCCATATTTAAAATGAGTACCAACATATAGGGTGTAACGACCGTTATGCCGGTCGCTGCTCGAGAACAGAATACGGCGGTGCTTGTTATGACCTGGTGGTTAGGAGCACCCGGAATGACCTGATAGTTAAACCTCATACAGGACGAGCTCTGGGATGTGGGAGCTCTGCTGACTGCAAGCCCTAATCCTATCACACACACTAGAAATAGCCGTGGAGCGCTCCTGACTAGGGTTGAGCGAAACGGGTCGTTCATTTTCAAAAGTCGCCGACTTTTGGCAAAGTCGGGTTTCATGAAACCCGATCCGACCCCTGTGCGGGGTCGGCCTTGCGGTATGCGACTTTCGCGCCAAAGTCGCGTTTCAATGACACGAAAAGCGCCATTTCTCAGCCAATGAAGGTAAACGCAGAGTGTGGGCAGCGTGATGACATAGGTCCTGGTCCCCACCATCTTAGAGAAGGGCATTGCAGTGATTGGCTTGCTGTCTGCGGCGTCACAGGGGCTATAAAGGGGCGTTCCCGCCGACCGCCATGTTACTGCTGCTGATCTGAGCTTAGGGAGAGGTTGCTGCCGCTTCGTCAGAAGCAGGGATAGCGTTAGGCAGGATCAATTAACCACCAAATCGCTAGTGCTGTAGCGATTTCCACTGTCCAACACCACCTTCGGTGTGCAGGGACAGTGGAAGCTACATTTTTTTTCCCTCAGCGCTGTAGCTCATTGGGCTGCCCTAGAAGGCTCCCTGATAGCTGCATTACTGTGTGTACGCCGCTGTGCAAACCAACTGCTTTTTTCAAAGCACAAATCCTCTTGTTCCTTCCTTTCTGCACAGCTATCTTGTTTGTTTGTCCACACTTTTTATTTAATTTGTGCATCAGTCGACTCCTTATTGCTGCCTGCCATACCTGGCTGAGATTACTGCAGGGAGATAGTAATTGAAGGACAGTTCCTTTTTTTTTTTTGTGGGAGATTAAGATTGGCATTTCTGCTAGAGTGCCATCCCTGTCTGTGCCATCTCTCACTCAGTGGGCCATAGAAAGCCTATTTATTTTTTTGCTTGATTTGGGTTCTAAAATCTACCTGAAAAAATCACTACATCAATCAGTGGGAGAAAAATATTGGCCTCAGGGCTTGTGTGCCACTCCTGACTCCTGTGTGTGCCATCTCTCACTCAGTGGGCCATAGAAAGCCTATTTATTTTTTTGCTTGATTTGGGTTCCAAAATCTACCTGAAAAAATCACTACATCAATCAGTGGGAGAAAAATATTGGCCTCAGGGCTTGTGTGCCACTCCTGACTCCTGTGTGCATCATCACTCACTCAGTGGGCCATAGAAAGCCTATTTTTTTTTTTTTTGCTTTATTTGGGTTCTAAATTCTACCTGAAAAAATCAATAAATCAATCAGTGGGAGATTAATATTGGCCTTTGGGCTTGTGTGCCAGTCCTAAGCGTGCCATCTCTCTCTCTCAGATAGTGGGCCATAGAAAGCCTATTTATTTTTTGTATTGGGTTTATAAATTTTCCCTGAAAAAAAAAAAAAAGTGGGAGATTAATATTGGCCTCTGGGCTTGTGTGCCAGTCCTGAGCGTGCCATCTCTCTCACAAATAGTGGGCCATAGAAAGCCTATTTATTTATTTTTTTTTGGTTTTATAAATTCTCCCTGAAAAAAAAGGGAGATTAATATTGGCCTTTGGGCTTGTGTGCCAGTCCTAAGCGTGCCATCTCTCTCTCTCAGATAGTGGGCCATAGAAAGCCTATTTATTATTTTTTTTATTGGGTTTATAAATTTTCCCTGAAAAAAAAAAAAAAAAGTGGGAGATTAATATTGGCCTCTGGGCTTGTGTGCCAGTCCTGAGCGTGCCATCTCTCTCACAAATAGTGGGCCATAGAAAGCCTATTTATTTTTTTTTTTTTGGTTTTATAAATTCTCCCTGAAAAAAAAAGGGAGATTAATATTGGCCTTTGGGCTTGTGTGCCAGTCCTAAGCGTGCCATCTCTCTCTCTCAGATAGTGGGCCATAGAAAGCCTATTTATTATTTATTTTATTGGGTTTATAAATTTTCCCTGAAAAAAAAAAAGTGGGAGATTAATATTGGCCTCTGGGCTTGTGTGCCAGTCCTGAGCGTGCCATCTCTCTCACAAATAGTGGGCCATAGAAAGCCTATTTATTTTTTTGGTTGATTTGGGTTCTAAATTCTACCTGAAAAAATCAATAAATCAATCAGTGGGAGATAAATATTGGCCTCTGGGCTTGTGTGCCACTCCTGACTCCTGTGTGTGTCATCTCTCACTCAGTGGGCCATAGAAAGCCTATTTTTTGTTTTATTTGTTTTCTAAATTCTCCCTGAAAAAATCATTTTATTTTATTTGGTTTCTAAATTCTTCCTGAAAAAATCATTTTTTTTTATTACTTTTTTTTCTAAAGTCTCCCTAAAAAAAAAAAAAAAAAACAAATCAGTGGGAGATTAATATTGCCCTTTCTGCTTGTGTGCCAGTCTCGACTCCTGGGTGTGCCATCTCTCTCTCTCTCTCCAATTGTGGGCCATAGAAAGCCTATTATTTTTTTAGCTTGATTTGGGTTCCAAAATCTACCTGAAAAAATCACTACATCAATCATTGGGAGATAAATATTGGCCTCTGGGCTTGTTTGCCACTCCTGACTCCTCTGTGCGTCATCTCTCACTCAGTGGGCCATAGAAAGCCTATTTTTTGTTTTATTTGTTTTCTAAATTATCCCTGAAGAAATCATTTTATTTTATTTGGTTTCTAAATTCTTCCTTAAAAAATCATTTTATTCTATTTTTTTTTTTCTAAAGTCTCCCTGAAAAAAAAAAAAAAAAAAAAAAAATCAGTAGGAGATTAATATTTACATTTGTGCTTCAGTGACAGTCCTGCATGTGTGGCATCTCTCGCATTTGTTGCCACCAAAAACAGAGTGTGTAACATTGTGCCTGATTTTCCTTGCGGTCTCACCCACCTGTAAAGGGGTAGCTAAATCATACTGAAGTTATAGCTCACCATGTAAGTTGTGTGACAGCAACAAATACCGTTAGTTTGGTTACGTTTTTAAAACAATGAGGAAGTCTGGTGGAAGAGGTCGTGGCCGGGGGCGTTCATTGTCAGCTGGTAATGAGGGTAGTGGTAGTGGTGGAGCATCAGGTGGTCGTGGGAAAAAAAATATTGCACCTAAGTCTGGAGCTGTGGAGCCAGGTTCGTCGTCTGGCTACACAAGGCCTCGAACGCTCCCTTTTCTGGGAGTAGGAAAACCGCTTTTAAAGCCGGAGCAGCAAGAGCAAGTTTTGGCTTATCTTGCTGACTCAGCCTCTAGCTCTTTTGCCTCCTCTCGTGAAACTGGTAAATGTAAAAGCAGCGCGTCGTTAGTGGATGTTCACGGTCAGGGACAAGTCGCTTCCTTGTCCTCTTCAGCAAAAACAACAACAGAGAAGAATGCAGCAGGCGACACAATGGGTTACTCCATGGAGCTCTTTACACATACCGTCCCTGGCTTAGAAAGTGAAGCAGTTAACAGTCCATGCCCATTACAAGTTGAATCTGACATGGAGTGCACTGATGCACAGCCACAGCCAGACTACTATGCTGGTCCTTTGACTCAGACCACAACATTGCCCTCGCAGGGTAATGATCAAGAATCAGACCCTGATGAGACTATGTTGCCCCATCACGAACGCTATACCACCGACCGACACGGTGACACAGACGAAGTTGCACACGAGCTACAAGAAGAGGTAATAGATGACCCAGTTCTTGACCCCGATTGGCAGCCATTGGGGGAACAGGGTGCAGGCGGCAGCAGTTCTGAAGCGGAGGAGGAGGGGCCGCAGCAGGCATCAACATCGCAACAGGTTCCATCTGCCGGGCCCGTATCTTGCCCAAAACGTGTGGCAAAGCCTAAACCTGTTGGAGGACAGCATGGTCATCCGGTTAAAGCTCAGTCTGCAATGCCTGAAAAGGTATCCGATGCTAGAAAGAGTGCAGTCTGGCATTTTTTTAAACAACATCCAATTGATCAGCGCAAAGTCATCTGTCAAAAATGTTCAACTACCTTAAGCAGAGGGCAGAATCTGAAAAGTCTCAATACAAGTTGCATGCATAGACATTTAACCACCATGCATTTGCAAGCTTGGACTAACTACGAAACGTCCCTTAAGGTTGTAGCACCCTCGGCCAATGAAGCTAGTCATCATACGCAACATCCCTTCCGGCAGTGTAGGGCCACCATTTTCCGCACCACCTGCAGTATCTGTGCAGGTTTCTTTGCCAGGCCAAAGCAGTCAGGGTCAGGGAATCACCAGTTTCGTAGTAGGAAACACTGCATCTAGGGCACCGGCGGCAACAATACCATCTCCCACCGTCTCTCAGTCTGCCATGTCCACCGGCACCCCCGCTAGTTCCACGATCTCCAGCTCTCCAGTCCAGCTCACCCTACATGAGACTATGGTTAGAAAAAGGAAGTACTTAGCCTCGCATCCGCATACACAGGGTTTGAACGCCCACATAGCTAGACTAATCTCGTTAGACCACAATATGAGAGAAGAAGATGGAGCGCACACCTCAATCCGGACGAAACGAAGCCTTTATTGGAACATCTTACACATGGACGCGGGCGGAAGAAAACATGATGGGAGAAGACGGGACAACAGCTGTTTCGCGCGGCAGGCGCTTCAACAGGTCCTAATGACGGACGGAAATGAGGAGGAGGATTTTAAGGTCTTCAAACAGGTGAAGTTACCTCCCCCTCATTAACCGTACACTAAAACGTGATACATTACAATTCTTAAAATAACAAACGTTACAACAAGTACTTGTGCAATAAAAACGATGCCTTAAAAGAGGCATATACATATATGTATAAACATGTGTAAACATACATATGTATAAAAGTATACACAAAAGTGAGATGTTCTGAGTAGTTACACAAATAGCATAAGCAGGAGCGAGAGTATACAGGAAAAACTCAATACAAGACAAAATATGATGCAGTTTATAAAAAAACCGACATGTCAATGCGTTCATTCAGCCCCATAGGGCCAGTGGCATTAGTGCGCATTATCCAGCGGGCTTCGCATCTTAGAAGGGATTGGTGCACATTACCGCCATGTGGCGGTGAATGCACCCGTGTGATACCGGCGAAACATAAGGAATCGGTGTTACCTGCATGGCACAATCTAACATGATTGATCAAGCGAGGAACACCTTTCCCTGACCGCACTGAGGAAAAATGTTCCTTTATGCGAATGTAGAGGGGACGAATAGTCTTGCCTATATAGTAGAAACCACACTGGCAAAAAATGACATACACTACATAAGGAGTTTTGCAAGAGATAAAATCTTTAACAGAATGCTTGATAGGCCCTATTTTAACGGTATTACCCGTCAAATGCTGTGTGCAAATATTACATTGGCCGCACTTAAAGTTGCCTTTGGGGGTATCTCTGCTGAGCCAATTTGAGTGGTCAGTAGTAATGCGATTATGAACCAAGATATCCCCTATATTTTTACTGCGGCGACTGGCGAACAAAGGGCCCTTTTCAAGTCTATCTGCTAGATCTACATCTCTACTTAGAATGTGCCAATTCTTCCTAATTATAGATCTAATACGTGTATCCATTGGCCCATATTGAAAACTGAAAACAAACGGTTTGACTTCACCTGCATTTGCATGAGACACCGATTTGCTGAGACAGGGAACCTCCTTTTCGGCCCTAGCCAGGGCTACATCAAGGAGGGGACGTGGGTAACCTCGATTTTCAAAGCGCTTGTACAGAGAGTGAGATTGTTTTATAAAACCCTCTTTGGTATTATTAATTCTCTTTACTCTTAAAAATTGGCTAAAAGGTAAAGCCTGTTTGGTGTAGAAAGGATGAGCGCTTTGGAAATGGAGGAGTGCATTGGAAGAGGTAGGTTTACGGTATATTTCAGTATTGATTGTGCCTGCCACCACAGAAATTCTGACATCAAGGAAATCTAAGGACTGATTCCCATAAACGGAAGTAAAATTCATGTTCATGGAGTTGTTTTCAGATAGAAAACGCACAAAACCAGTAAAGTCCTCTGACGAACCGTCCCAGACCACCAAAACGTCATCCACATAGCGAATAAATAATTTTATATGTTTTAAATAAGGATTAGTGACTGAATAGACGTATTTGTCCTCGAAGAAAGCCAGGTACAGGTTAGCCAGGGTACATGCGACCGATGTACCCATGGCTGTGCCCTCCCTCTGTATATACCATTGATTGTCAAACATAAAGGCATTATGTTCCAGGACAAATGTCAAACTGTCGCAGATGAAGTTGGTGGTCCGGGGGTCTGTCGGTGTTTTTTGTAGAATCTCTCTTATGACTGCGACCCCTAAACTTTGTGGAATCCTAGTGTACAAGCTTTCTACATCAATAGAAGCTAAGCTAAAGGTTTCCTGCCAAGTGAAATTCCTTATTACCCGCTTCTATTGATGTAGAAAGCTTGTACACTAGGATTCCACAAAGTTTAGGGGTCGCAGTCATAAGAGAGATTCTACAAAAAACACCGACAGACCCCCAGACCACCAACTTCATCTGCGACAGTTTGACATTTGTCCTGGAACATAATGCCTTTATGTTTGACAATCAATGGTATATACAGAGGGAGGGCACAGCCATGGGTACATCGGTCGCATGTACCCTGGCTAACCTGTACCTGGCTTTCTTCGAGGACAAATACGTCTATTCAGTCACTAATCCTTATTTAAAACATATAAAATTATTTATTCGCTATGTGGATGACGTTTTGGTGGTCTGGGACGGTTCGTCAGAGGACTTTACTGGTTTTGTGCGTTTTCTATCTGAAAACAACTCCATGAACATGAATTTTACTTCCGTTTATGGGAATCAGTCCTTAGATTTCCTTGATGTCAGAATTTCTGTGGTGGCAGGCACAATCAATACTGAAATATACCGTAAACCTACCTCTTCCAATGCACTCCTCCATTTCC
Source organism: Ranitomeya imitator (assembly GCF_032444005.1). Classification (NCBI taxonomy): domain Eukaryota; kingdom Metazoa; phylum Chordata; class Amphibia; order Anura; family Dendrobatidae; genus Ranitomeya; species Ranitomeya imitator. Next base: position 930,062,450 of record NC_091282.1, on the reverse strand, counting down.
AAAGCGCTCATCCTTTCTACACCAAACAGGCTTTACCTTTTAGCCAATTTTTAAGAGTAAAGAGAATTAATAATACCAAAGAGGGTTTTATAAAACAATCTCACTCTCTGTACAAGCGCTTTGAAAATCGAGGTTACCCACGTCCCCTCCTTGATGTAGCCCTGGCTAGGGCCGAAAAGGAGGTTCCCTGTCTCAGCAAATCGGTGTCTCATGCAAATGCAGGTGAAGTCAAACCGTTTGTTTTCAGTTTTCAATATGGGCCAATGGATACACGTATTAGATCTATAATTAGGAAGAATTGGCACATTCTAAGTAGAGATGTAGATCTAGCAGATAGACTTGAAAAGGGCCCTTTGTTCGCCAGTCGCCGCAGTAAAAATATAGGGGATATCTTGGTTCATAATCGCATTACTACTGACCACTCAAATTGGCTCAGCAGAGATACCCCCAAAGGCAACTTTAAGTGCGGCCAATGTAATATTTGCACACAGCATTTGACGGGTAATACCGTTAAAATAGGGCCTATCAAGCATTCTGTTAAAGATTTTATCTCTTGCAAAACTCCTTATGTAGTGTATGTCATTTTTTGCCAGTGTGGTTTCTACTATATAGGCAAGACTATTCGTCCCCTCTACATTCGCATAAAGGAACATTTTTCCTCAGTGCGGTCAGGGAAAGGTGTTCCTCGCTTGATCAATCATGTTAGATTGTGCCATGCAGGTAACACCGATTCCTTATGTTTCGCCGGTATCACACGGGTGCATTCACCGCCACATGGCGGTAATGTGCACCAATCCCTTCTAAGATGCGAAGCCCGCTGGATAATGCGCACTAATGCCACTGGCCCTATGGGGCTGAATGAATGCATTGACATGTCGGTTTTTTTATAAACTGCATCATATTTTGTCTTGTATTGAGTTTTTCCTGTATACTCTCGCTCCTGCTTATGCTATTTGTGTAACTACTCAGAACATCTCACTTTTGTGTATACTTTTATACATATGTATGTTTACACATGTTTATACATATATGTATATGCCTCTTTTAAGGCATCGTTTTTATTGCACAAGTACTTGTTGTAACGTTTGTTATTTTAAGAATTGTAATGTATCACGTTTTAGTGTACGGTTAATGAGGGGGAGGTAACTTCACCTGTTTGAAGACCTTAAAATCCTCCTCCTCATTTCCGTCCGTCATTAGGACCTGTTGAAGCGCCTGCCGCGCGAAACAGCTGTTGTCCCGTCTTCTCCCATCATGTTTTCTTCCGCCCGCGTCCATGTGTAAGATGTTCCAATAAAGGCTTCGTTTCGTCCGGATTGAGGTGTGCGCTCCATCTTCTTCTCTCATATTGTGGTGATCGGTATTCTTTGGATGCTGCACCTTCTCAGGACTGATTATTTGGAAGGCTGGTATCTCGGCTTTTTTGGACTAACTCTACGCACGAGGGGTGAGTGTATCGCAGCGGTGCTGCTTCCTGCTTTCTTCATTTTGTGCTTCTAATCTCGTTAGAGATGATGCCCTACCGGTTAGTTGAAAGCGAAGCTTTCAAAGCCCTGATGGACTACGCTGTACCACGCTACGAGCTACCCAGTCGACACTTTTTTTCCAGAAAAGCCATCCCAGCCCTCCACCAGCATGTTAAAGAGTGCATCGTCCATGCACTCAGGCAATCTGTGAGCACAAAGGTGCACCTGACAACAGATGCATGGACCAGTAGGCATGGCCAGGGACGTTACGTGTCCATCACGGCACACTGGGTGAATGTTGTGGATGCAGGGTCCACAGGGGACAGCAATTTTGGGACAGTTCTGCCTAGCCCACGGTCTAGGAAACAGTTGGCTGTAGCCGTTCGCACCCCCTCCTCCTCCTCCTCGTCCTCCTGCAGAAGCGAGAGCTCGTCCACAGACCGCAGTCGCACAACCACTCCATCCGCAGCTGCCACTGTTGCACACCAGGTCTCCCATTATGGGGCAGCTACTGGCAAACGTCAGCAGGCTGTATTGGCTATGAAGTGTTTGGGCGACAACAGACACACCGCGGAAGTTCTGTCCGAGTTCTTGCAGAAAGAAACGCAGTCGTGGCTGGGCACTGTAGATCTTGAGGCAGGCAAGGTAGTGAGTGATAACGGAAGGAATTTCATGGCTGCCATCTCCCTTTCCCAACTGAAACACATTCCTTGCCTGGCTCACACCTTAAACCTGGTGGTGCAGTGCTTCCTGAAAAGTTATCCGGGGTTATCCGACCTGCTCCTCAAAGTGCGTGGACTTTGCTCACATATCCGCCGTTCGCCCGTACACTCCAGCCGTATGCAGACCTATCAGCGTTCTTTGAACCTTCCCCAGCATCGCCTAATCATAGACGTTGCAACAAGGTGGAACTCAACACTGCATATGCTTCAGAGACTGTGCGAACAGAGGCGGGCTGTTATGTTTTTGTGGGAGGATACACATACACGGGCAGGCAGTAGGATGGCAGACATGGAGTTGTCAGGTGTGCAGTGGTCGAAGATTCAAGACATGTGTCAAGTCCTTCAGTGTTTTGAGGAATGCACACGGCTGGTTAGTGCAGACAACGCCATAATAAGCATGAGCATCCCCCTAATGCGTCTGCTGATGCAAAGTTTGACTCACATAAAGGATCAGGCGTCTGCAGCTGAGGAAGAGGAAAGCCTTGATGACAGTCAGCCATTGTCTGGCCAGGGCAGTGTACAGGACGAGGTAGCGGGCGAAGAGGAGGAGGACGAGGAGGATGATGGGGATGATTATATTTTTAATGAGGAAGCTTTTCCGGGGCCACTGGAAATTGGTGGCGCGGCAAGGCCGGGTTCTGGTTTTTGGAGGGACACAAGTGACGTGGATTTGCCTGAAACTGCCCCTCAACCAAGCACAACCGCAGATTTGAGAACTGGAACTTTGGCCCACATGGCGGATTATGCCTTACATATCCTCAAAAGGGACACACGCATTACTAAAATGATGAACGATGACGATTACTGGTTGGCCTGCCTCCTTGATCCTCGCTATAAAGGCAAATTGCAAAATATAATGCCACATGAGAACTTGGAAATAATATTAGCAACCAAACAAACAACTCTTGTTGACCGTTTGCTTCTGGCATTCCCTGCACACAGGGCCCGTGATCGTTCTCACATGAGCTGCAGGGGCCAGCAGACCAGAGGTGTTAGAGGGGCAGAAATCAGAAGTGGCGTTGGTCAGAGGGGTTTTCTGACCAGGTTGTGGAGTGATTTTGCTATGACCGCAGACAGGACAGGTACTGCAGCATCAATTCAAAGTGACAGGAGACAACATTTGTCCAGTATGGTTACAAACTATTTTTCATCCCTTATCGACGTTCTCCCTCAACCATCATTCCCATTTGATTACTGGGCATCCAAATTAGACACCTGGCCAGAATTGGCAGAATATGCATTGCAGGAGCTTGCTTGCCCGGCAGCTAGTGTCCTATCAGAAAGAGTATTCAGTGCTGCAGGTTCAATACTAACAGAAAAAAGGACTCGTCTGGCTACCCAAAATGTAGATGATCTAACCTTCATTAAAATGAACCACAACTGGATTTCGAAATCTTTTGCCCCACCTTGCCCGGCTGACACCTAGCTTTCCTATGAAAAGGTCTTGCCTGTGGACTATTATGAATGACTTTTCCAATATCGTAATTTGCTGCACCTGATTGTCCAGCATACGACATGTTTACACCTCCCTAAATGGCCAAACTCCCCACACGGGGCCGTGGTATCGCCACTTGGCGCCAGCACCCGTGAGAGTGCTGTTTTTTTTCTGAAGAGGTGGGTGTGCCCGCTTTTGGTCGACGGCACTGCCACTGGGTCCCTCAAAGTACAATAAAGTGTCTCTGGCGGTGGTGGTGCGCACCCAACGTCAGACACACCGTTGTAATATGAGGGGCCCTGGGCCTGTACCGCCGGCCACAAGACAGTTCCACCCCCCCAGCTCAAACAGTGCTCTAACACTTGCAAAATTATCTCTCACAGCTCCACCAATGTTTAGTCTATGCGCTGACATCCTTCAATGCCTGGCACTGACAATACCATTGTATTGACATTTTTGTTATGTTAGGCCTTCGAAGCCTGTCTGCGGTCCCTCCTTCCACTAGGCCTCCACTGACCATTGTACTGCTGCCCTTGTACCACTGGAACCAATTTTAAATTGCCAACAGCCCTATTTTTTTATGTTAGGCCTTCGAAGCCTGTCTGCGGTCCCTCCTTCCACTAGGCCTCCACTGACCACACCACTGCTGCCCGTGTACCCACGGAACCAATTTAAAATTGCCTACAGCCATGTGTTATTATGTTAGGCCTTCGATGCCTGTCTGCGGTCACTCCTTCCACTAGGCCTCCACTGACCACACCACTGCTGCCCGTGTACCCCTGGAACCAATTTAAAATTGCCTACAGCCAGCCCAATTTTTTTATTTTAGGCCTTCGATGCCTGTCTGCGGTCGGTTCTTTCTACTACTACTACACTGACCAGGCCACTGCTGCCCGTGTTCCCCTGGAACCAATTTAAAATTGCCAACAGCAATGTGTTATTATGTTAGGCCTTCGATGCCTGTCTGCGGTCCCTCCTTCCACTAGGCCTCCACTGACCACACCACTGCTGCCCGTGTACCCACGTAACCAATTTAAAATTGCCTACAGCCATGTGTTATTATGTTCGGCCTTCGATGCCTGTCTGCGGTCCCTCCTTCCACTAGGCCTCCACTGACCATTGTACTGCTGCCCTTGTACCACTGGAACCAATTTTAAATTGCCAACAGCCCTATTTTTTTATGTTAGGCCTTCGAAGCCTGTCTGCGGTCCCTCCTTCCACTAGGCCTCCACTGACCACACCACTGCTGCCCGTGTACCCCTGGAACCAATTTAAAATTGCCTACAGCCAGCCCAATTTTTTTATTTTAGGCCTTCGATGCCTGTCTGCGGTCGGTTCTTTCTACTACTACTACACTGACCAGGCCACTGCTGCCCGTGTTCCCCTGGAACCAATTTAAAATTGCCAACAGCAATGTGTTATTATGTTAGGCCTTTGATGCCTGTCTGCGGTCACTCCTTCCACTAGGCCTCCACTGACCACACCACTGCTGCCCGTGTACCCCTGGAACCAATTTAAAATTGCCTACAGCCAGCCCAATTTTTTTATTTTAGGCCTTCGATGCCTGTCTGCGGTCCGTTCTTTCTACTACTACTACACTGACCAGGCCACTGCTGCCCGTGTTCCCCTGGAACCAATTTAAAATTGCCAACAGCAATGTGTTATTATGTTAGGCCTTCGATGCCTGTTTGCGGTCACTCCTTCCACTAGGCCTCCACTGACCACACCACTGCTGCCCGTGTACCCACGGAACCAATTTTAAATTGCCTACAGCCATGTGTTATTATGTTAGGCCTTCGATGCCTGTCTGCGGTCACTCCTTCCACTAGGCCTCCACTGACCACACCACTGCTGCCCGTGTACCCACGGAACCAATTTAAAATTGCCTACAGCCATCTGTTATTATGTTAGGCCTTTGAAGCGTGTCTGCGGTCCTTCCTTCCAATAGTTCTCCACTGACCAGACCAATGCTGGCCGTGTACCCCTGGAACCCAGCTGAAAGTGCATGTAGCCTCCTTTTTTTCTTTGTTTTATATTTAGAAAGCCCAAATGAACTACGCTGTGCAACGGGGTAAGCTACCCAGTCGACATTTCTTTTGCGAGAAAAGCCATCCCAGCCCTCCACCGGCATGAAAAAGTCTGCATTGTCATAGCACTCAAGCAATCAAACAGTAGAAAGGTGTACCTGACAAGAGACGCATGGACCAGTAGGCATGTCCACAAAAAGTTACGTGTCCATTACGGCGCACTGGGTTAATGTGTTGGATGCATGGTCCACAGGGCACAGCCTACAAAGTCTGTCTGCAGTCCCTAATTCCAATTTTCCTCCGCTGACCACACCACTGCTGCCCGTGTACCCCTGGAACCAATTTTACAGTGTCTACAGCCTAATTTTGTTATGTTAGGCCTACTACGCCTGTCTGCGGTCCCTCCTTCCAATACTCGTCCACTGACCACACCACTGCTGCCCGTGGACCCCTGGAACCTATTTTTAATTGCATAGAGCATCCTTTTTTTAATAGTAGGCGTATAAAGTCTGTCTGCGGTCCACTATTGAAATTGTCCTCCACTGCCCAGAGCACTGCTGCTTGTGTACCCCTGTAACTTTTTAAGCTGCAGTGAGCCACATTTTTGGGTTAAGTCCTACTACCTGTGTCTGTCTGCACCACTCAATTCAGCTGTGTTCCTTTGAAAAAAGCTGAGCGTCAATAGTCTTGTTTTCAGCCTCTAGGAATTTTAAAACTGCATTGGGGGTACAACTTTGGTAGGGCCTACTAACGGTGTCTGCCTCCCCAAGGTGTGCCCCAGGTTTCCTCGCCATTGCTTCGATCTTAATGCTCTCGTTTAGTAGTTGTTGGAAACTACACTGCATTAGGCCTACAAATTGGGTATGGGGTGTAGAGAGATGGTGTGTTCCACTCCAAGGTGTTCCCCAGGTTTCCTCTCCATTGTTTTGATCTTCATGCTCTCGTTTAGTAGTTGTTGGAAACTACACTGCATTAGGCCTACAAATTGGGTATGGGGTGTAGAGAGATGGTGTGTTCCACTCCAAGGTGTTCTCCAGGTTGCCTTTCCTGAGCTTCGATCTTCCTGCTCTCGTTTAGTAGTTGTTGGAAACTACACTGCATTAGGCCTACAAATTGGGTATGGGGTGTAGAGAGATGGTGTGTTCCACTCCAAGGTGTTCCCCAGGTTTCCTCTCCATTGCTTCGATCTTCATGCTCTCGTTTAGTAGTTGTTGGAAACTACGCTGCATTAGACCTACAAATTGGGTATGGGGTGTAGAGAGATGGTGTGTTCCACTCCAAGGTGTTCTCCAGGTTGCCTTTCCTGAGCTTCGATCTTCCGGCTCTCGTTTAGTAGTTCTTGGAAACTACACTGCATTAGGCCTACAAATTGGGTATGGGGTGTAGAGAGATGGTGTGTTCCACTCCAAGGTGTTCCCCAGGTTTCCTCTCCATTGCTTCGATCTTCATGCTCTCGTTTAGTAGTTGTTGGAAACTACGCTGCATTAGGCCTACAAATTGGGTATGGGGTGTAGAGAGATGGTGTGTTCCACTCCAAGGTGTTCCCCAGGTTTCCTCTCCATTGCTTCGATCTTCATGCTCTCGTTTAGTAGTTGTTGGAAACTACGCTGCATTAGGCCTACAAATTGGGTATGGGGTGTAGAGAGATGGTGTGTTCCACTCCAAGGTGTTCTCCAGGTTGCCTTTCCTGAGCTTCGATCTTCCGGCTCTCGTTTAGTAGTTCTTGGAAACTACACTGCATTAGGCCTACAAATTGGGTATGGGGTGTAGAGAGATGGTGTGTTCCACTCCAAGGTGTTCTCCAGGTTGCCTTTCCTGAGCTTCGATCTTCCGGCTCTCGTTTAGTAGTTGTTGGAAACTACGCTGCATTAGGCCTACAAATTGGGTATGGGGTGTAGAGAGATGGTGTGTTCCACTCCAAGGTGTTCCCCAGGTTTCCTCGCCAATGCTTCGATCTTCATGCTCTTGTTTAGTAGTTGTTGGAAACTACACTGCATTAGGCCTACAAATTGGGTATGGGGTGTAGAGAGATGGTGTGTTCCACTCCAAGGTGTTCTCCAGGTTGCCTTTCCTGAGCTTCGATCTTCCGGCTCTCGTTTAGTAGTTCTTGGAAACTACACTGCATTAGGCCTACAAATTGGGTATGGGGTGTAGAGAGATGGTGTGTTCCACTCCAAGGTGTTCCCCAGGTTTCCTCTCCATTGCTTCGATCTTCATGCTCTCGTTTAGTAGTTGTTGGAAACTACGCTGCATTAGGCCTACAAATTGGGTATGGGGTGTAGAGAGATGGTGTGTTCCACTCCAAGGTGTTCTCCAGGTTGCCTTTCCTGAGCTTCGATCTTCCGGCTCTCGTTTAGTAGTTGTTGGAAACTACGCTGCATTAGGCCTACAAATTGGGTATGGGGTGTAGAGAGATGGTGTGTTCCACTCCAAGGTGTTCCCCAGGTTTCCTCGCCAATGCTTCGATCTTCATGCTCTTGTTTAGTAGTTGTTGGAAACTACACTGCATTAGGCCTACAAATTGGGTATGGGGTGTAGAGAGATGGTGTGTTCCACTCCAAGGTGTTCTCCAGGTTGCCTTTCCTGAGCTTCGATCTTCCGGCTCTCGTTTAGTAGTTCTTGGAAACTACACTGCATTAGGCCTACAAATTGGGTATGGGGTGTAGAGAGATGGTGTGTTCCACTCCAAGGTGTTCCCCAGGTTTCCTCTCCATTGCTTCGATCTTCATGCTCTCGTTTAGTAGTTGTTGGAAACTACGCTGCATTAGGCCTACAAATTGGGTATGGGGTGTAGAGAGATAGTGTGTTCCACACCAAGGTGTTCTCCAAGTTGCCTTTCCTGAGCTTCGATCTTCCGGCTCTCGATTAGTAGTTGTTGGAAACTACGTTGCATTAGGCCTACAAATTGGGTATGGGGTGTAGAGAGATGGTGTGTTCCACTCCAAGGTGTTCCCCAGGTTTCCTCTCCATTGCTTCGATCTTCATGCTCTCATTTAGTAGTTGTTGGAAACTACGCTGCATTAGGCCTACAAATTGGGTATGGGGTGTAGAGAGATGGTGTGTTCCACTCCAAGGTGTTCCCCAGGTTGCCTTTCCTGAGCTTCGATCTTCCGGCTCTCGTTTAGTAGTTGTTGGAAACTACACAGCATTAGGCCTACAAATTGGGTATGGGGTGTAGAGAGATGGTGTGTTCCACTCCAAGGTGTTCTCCAGGTTGCCTTTCCTGAGCTTCGATCTTCCGGCTCTCGTTTAGTAGTTGTTGGAAACTACGCTGCATTAGGCCTACAAATTGGGTATGGGGTGTAGAGAGATGGTGTGTTCCACTCCAAGGTGTTCTCCAGGTTGCCTTTCCTGAGCTTCGATCTTCCGGCTCTCGTTTAGTAGTTGTTGGAAACTACGCTGCAATAGGCCTACAAATTGGGTATGGGGTGTAGAGAGATGGTGTGTTCCACTCCAAGGTGTTCTCCAGGTTGCCTTTCCTGAGCTTCGATCTTCCGGCTCTCGTTTAGTAGTTCTTGGAAACTACACTGCATTAGGCCTACAAATTGGGTATGGGGTGTAGAGAGATGGTGTGTTCCACTCCAAGGTGTTCCCCAGGTTTCCTCTCCATTGCTTCGATCTTCATGCTCTCGTTTAGTAGTTGTTGGAAACTACGCTGCATTAGGCCTACAAATTGGGTATGGGGTGTAGAGAGATGGTGTGTTCCACTCCAAGGTGTTCCCCAGGTTTCCTCTCCATTGCTTCGATCTTCATGCTCTCGTTTAGTAGTTGTTGGAAACTACGCTGCATTAGGCCTACAAATTGGGTATGGGGTGTAGAGAGATGGTGTGTTCCACTCCAAGGTGTTCTCCAGGTTGCCTTTCCTGAGCTTCGATCTTCCGGCTCTCGTTTAGTAGTTCTTGGAAACTACACTGCATTAGGCCTACAAATTGGGTATGGGGTGTAGAGAGATGGTGTGTTCCACTCCAAGGTGTTCTCCAGGTTGCCTTTCCTGAGCTTCGATCTTCCGGCTCTCGTTTAGTAGTTGTTGGAAACTACGCTGCATTAGGCCTACAAATTGGGTATGGGGTGTAGAGAGATGGTGTGTTCCACTCCAAGGTGTTCCCCAGGTTTCCTCGCCAATGCTTCGATCTTCATGCTCTTGTTTAGTAGTTGTTGGAAACTACACTGCATTAGGCCTACAAATTGGGTATGGGGTGTAGAGAGATGGTGTGTTCCACTCCAAGGTGTTCTCCAGGTTGCCTTTCCTGAGCTTCGATCTTCCGGCTCTCGTTTAGTAGTTGATTGAAACTACGCTGCATTAGGCCTACAAATTGGGTATGGGGTGTAGAGAGATGGTGTGTTCCACTCCAAGGTGTTCTCCAGGTTGCCTTTCCTGAGCTTCGATCTTCCGGCTCTCGTTTAGTAGTTCTTGGAAACTACACTGCATTAGGCCTACAAATTGGGTATGGGGTGTAGAGAGATGGTGTGTTCCACTCCAAGGTGTTCCCCAGGTTTCCTCTCCATTGCTTCGATCTTCATGCTCTCGTTTAGTAGTTGTTGGAAACTACGCTGCATTAGGCCTACAAATTGGGTATGGGGTGTAGAGAGATGGTGTGTTCCACTCCAAGGTGTTCTCCAGGTTGCCTTTCCTGAGCTTCGATCTTCCGGCTCTCGTTTAGTAGTTGTTTGAAACTACGCTGCATTAGGCCTACAAATTGGGTATGGGGTGTAGAGAGATGGTGTGTTCCACTCCAAGGTGTTCTCCAGGTTGCCATTCCTGAGCTTCGATCTTCCGGCTCTCGTTTAGTAGTTCTTGGAAACTACACTGCATTAGGCCTACAAATTGGGTATGGGGTGTAGAGAGATGGTGTGTTCCACTCCAAGGTGTTCCCCAGGTTTCCTCTCCATTGCTTCGCTCTTCATGCTCTCGTTTAGTAGTTGTTGGAAACTACGCTGCATTAGGCCTACAAATTGGGTATGGGGTGTAGAGAGATGGTGTGTTCCACTCCAAGGTGTTCTCCAAGTTGCCTTTCCTGAGCTTCGATCTTCCGGCTCTCGTTTAGTAGTTGTTGGAAACTACGTTGCATTAGGCCTACAAATTGGGTATGGGGTGTAGAGAGATGGTGTGTTCCACTCCAAGGTGTTCCCCAGGTTTCCTCTCCATTGCTTCGATCTTCATGCTCTCGTTTAGTAGTTGTTGGAAACTACGCTGCATTAGGCCTACAAATTGGGTATGGGGTGTAGAGAGATGGTGTGTTCCACTCCAAGGTGTTCCCCAGGTTGCCTTTCCTGAGCTTCGATCTTCCGGCTCTCGTTTAGTAGTTGTTGGAAACTACACAGCATTAGGCCTACAAATTGGGTATGGGGTGTAGAGAGATGGTGTGTTCCACTCCAAGGTGTTCTCCAGGTTGCCTTTCCTGAGCTTCGATCTTCCGGCTCTCGTTTAGTAGTTGTCTGAAACTACGCTGCATTAGGCCTACAAATTGGGTATGGGGTGTAGAGAGATGGTGTGTTCCACTCCAAGGTGTTCTCCAGGTTGCCTTTCCTGAGCTTCGATCTTCTGGCTCTCGTTTAGTAGTTGTTGGAAACTACGCTGCAATAGGCCTACAAATTGGGTATGGGGTGTAGAGAGATGGTGTGTTCCACTCCAAGGTGTTCCCCAGGTTTCCTCGCCAATGCTTCGATCTTCATGCTCTCATTTAGTAGTTGTTGGAAACTACACTGCATTAGGCCTACAAATTGGGTATGGGGTGTAGAGAGATGGTGTGTTCCACTCCAAGGTGTTCCCCAGGTTTCCTCTCCATTGCTTCGATCTTCATGCTCTCGTTTAGTAGTTGTTGGAAACTACGCTGCATTAGGCCTACAAATTGGGTATGGGGTGTAGAGAGATGGTGTGTTCCACTCCAAGGTGTTCTCCAGGTTGCCTTTCCTGAGCTTCGATCTTCCGGCTCTCGTTTAGTAGTTCTTGGAAACTACACTGCATTAGGCCTACAAATTGGGTATGGGGTGTAGAGAGATGGTGTGTTCCACTCCAAGGTGTTCTCCAGGTTGCCTTTCCTGAGCTTCGATCTTCCGGCTCTCGTTTAGTAGTTGTTGGAAACTACGCTGCATTAGGCCTACAAATTGGGTATGGGGTGTAGAGAGATGGTGTGTTCCACTCCAAGGTGTTCCCCAGGTTTCCTCGCCAATGCTTCGATCTTCATGCTCTTGTTTAGTAGTTGTTGGAAACTACACTGCATTAGGCCTACAAATTGGGTATGGGGTGTAGAGAGATGGTGTGTTCCACTCCAAGGTGTTCTCCAGGTTGCCTTTCCTGAGCTTCGATCTTCCGGCTCTCGTTTAGTAGTTCTTGGAAACTACACTGCATTAGGCCTACAAATTGGGTATGGGGTGTAGAGAGATGGTGTGTTCCACTCCAAGGTGTTCCCCAGGTTTCCTCTCCATTGCTTCGATCTTCATGCTCTCGTTTAGTAGTTGTTGGAAACTACGCTGCATTAGGCCTACAAATTGGGTATGGGGTGTAGAGAGATGGTGTGTTCCACTCCAAGGTGTTCTCCAGGTTGCCTTTCCTGAGCTTCGATCTTCCGGCTCTCGTTTAGTAGTTGTTGGAAACTACGCTGCATTAGGCCTACAAATTGGGTATGGGGTGTAGAGAGATGGTGTGTTCCACTCCAAGGTGTTCTCCAGGTTGCCATTCCTGAGCTTCGATCTTCCGGCTCTCGTTTAGTAGTTCTTGGAAACTACACTGCATTAGGCCTACAAATTGGGTATGGGGTGTAGAGAGATGGTGTGTTCCACTCCAAGGTGTTCCCCAGGTTTCCTCTCCATTGCTTCGATCTTCATGCTCTCATTTAGTAGTTGTTGGAAACTACGCTGCATTAGGCCTACAAATTGGGTATGGGGTGTAGAGAGATAGTGTGTTCCACACCAAGGTGTTCTCCAAGTTGCCTTTCCTGAGCTTCGATCTTCCGGCTCTCGATTAGTAGTTGTTGGAAACTACGTTGCATTAGGCCTACAAATTGGGTATGGGGTGTAGAGAGATGGTGTGTTCCACTCCAAGGTGTTCCCCAGGTTTCCTCTCCATTGCTTCGATCTTCATGCTCTCGTTTAGTAGTTGTTGGAAACTACGCTGCATTAGGCCTACAAATTGGGTATGGGGTGTAGAGAGATGGTGTGTTCCACTCCAAGGTGTTCCCCAGGTTGCCTTTCCTGAGCTTCGATCTTCCGGCTCTCGTTTAGTAGTTGTTGGAAACTACACAGCATTAGGCCTACAAATTGGGTATGGGGTGTAGAGAGATGGTGTGTTCCACTCCAAGGTGTTCTCCAGGTTGCCTTTCCTGAGCTTCGATCTTCCGGCTCTCGTTTAGTAGTTGTTGGAAACTACGCTGCATTAGGCCTACAAATTGGGTATGGGGTGTAGAGAGATGGTGTGTTCCACTCCAAGGTGTTCTCCAGGTTGCCTTTCCTGAGCTTCGATCTTCCGGCTCTCGTTTAGTAGTTGTTGGAAACTACGCTGCAATAGGCCTACAAATTGGGTATGGGGTGTAGAGAGATGGTGTGTTCCACTCCAAGGTGTTCTCCAGGTTGCCTTTCCTGAGCTTCGATCTTCCGGCTCTCGTTTAGTAGTTCTTGGAAACTACACTGCATTAGGCCTACAAATTGGGTATGGGGTGTAGAGAGATGGTGTGTTCCACTCCAAGGTGTTCCCCAGGTTTCCTCTCCATTGCTTCGATCTTCATGCTCTCGTTTAGTAGTTGTTGGAAACTACGCTGCATTAGGCCTACAAATTGGGTATGGGGTGTAGAGAGATGGTGTGTTCCACTCCAAGGTGTTCCCCAGGTTTCCTCTCCATTGCTTCGATCTTCATGCTCTCGTTTAGTAGTTGTTGGAAACTACGCTGCATTAGGCCTACAAATTGGGTATGGGGTGTAGAGAGATGGTGTGTTCCACTCCAAGGTGTTCTCCAGGTTGCCTTTCCTGAGCTTCGATCTTCCGGCTCTCGTTTAGTAGTTCTTGGAAACTACACTGCATTAGGCCTACAAATTGGGTATGGGGTGTAGAGAGATGGTGTGTTCCACTCCAAGGTGTTCTCCAGGTTGCCTTTCCTGAGCTTCGATCTTCCGGCTCTCGTTTAGTAGTTGTTGGAAACTACGCTGCATTAGGCCTACAAATTGGGTATGGGGTGTAGAGAGATGGTGTGTTCCACTCCAAGGTGTTCCCCAGGTTTCCTCGCCAATGCTTCGATCTTCATGCTCTTGTTTAGTAGTTGTTGGAAACTACACTGCATTAGGCCTACAAATTGGGTATGGGGTGTAGAGAGATGGTGTGTTCCACTCCAAGGTGTTCTCCAGGTTGCCTTTCCTGAGCTTCGATCTTCCGGCTCTCGTTTAGTAGTTGATTGAAACTACGCTGCATTAGGCCTACAAATTGGGTATGGGGTGTAGAGAGATGGTGTGTTCCACTCCAAGGTGTTCTCCAGGTTGCCTTTCCTGAGCTTCGATCTTCCGGCTCTCGTTTAGTAGTTCTTGGAAACTACACTGCATTAGGCCTACAAATTGGGTATGGGGTGTAGAGAGATGGTGTGTTCCACTCCAAGGTGTTCCCCAGGTTTCCTCTCCATTGCTTCGATCTTCATGCTCTCGTTTAGTAGTTGTTGGAAACTACGCTGCATTAGGCCTACAAATTGGGTATGGGGTGTAGAGAGATGGTGTGTTCCACTCCAAGGTGTTCTCCAGGTTGCCTTTCCTGAGCTTCGATCTTCCGGCTCTCGTTTAGTAGTTGTTTGAAACTACGCTGCATTAGGCCTACAAATTGGGTATGGGGTGTAGAGAGATGGTGTGTTCCACTCCAAGGTGTTCTCCAGGTTGCCATTCCTGAGCTTCGATCTTCCGGCTCTCGTTTAGTAGTTCTTGGAAACTACACTGCATTAGGCCTACAAATTGGGTATGGGGTGTAGAGAGATGGTGTGTTCCACTCCAAGGTGTTCCCCAGGTTTCCTCTCCATTGCTTCGCTCTTCATGCTCTCGTTTAGTAGTTGTTGGAAACTACGCTGCATTAGGCCTACAAATTGGGTATGGGGTGTAGAGAGATGGTGTGTTCCACTCCAAGGTGTTCTCCAAGTTGCCTTTCCTGAGCTTCGATCTTCCGGCTCTCGTTTAGTAGTTGTTGGAAACTACGTTGCATTAGGCCTACAAATTGGGTATGGGGTGTAGAGAGATGGTGTGTTCCACTCCAAGGTGTTCCCCAGGTTTCCTCTCCATTGCTTCGATCTTCATGCTCTCGTTTAGTAGTTGTTGGAAATTACGCTGCATTAGGCCTACAAATTGGGTATGGGGTGTAGAGAGATGGTGTGTTCCACTCCAAGGTGTTCCCCAGGTTGCCTTTCCTGAGCTTCGATCTTCCGGCTCTCGTTTAGTAGTTGTTGGAAACTACACAGCATTAGGCCTACAAATTGGGTATGGGGTGTAGAGAGATGGTGTGTTCCACTCCAAGGTGTTCTCCAGGTTGCCTTTCCTGAGCTTCGATCTTCCGGCTCTCGTTTAGTAGTTGTCTGAAACTACGCTGCATTAGGCCTACAAATTGGGTATGGGGTGTAGAGAGATGGTGTGTTCCACTCCAAGGTGTTCTCCAGGTTGCCTTTCCTGAGCTTCGATCTTCTGGCTCTCGTTTAGTAGTTGTTGGAAACTACGCTGCAATAGGCCTACAAATTGGGTATGGGGTGTAGAGAGATGGTGTGTTCCACTCCAAGGTGTTCCCCAGGTTTCCTCGCCAATGCTTCGATCTTCATGCTCTCATTTAGTAGTTGTTGGAAACTACACTGCATTAGGCCTACAAATTGGGTATGGGGTGTAGAGAGATGGTGTGTTCCACTCCAAGGTGTTCTCCAGGTTGCCTTTCCTGAGCTTCGATCTTCCGACTCTCGTTTAGTAGTTGTTTGAAACTACGCTGCATTAGGTCTACAAATTGGGTATGGGGTGTAAAGAGATGGTGTGTTCCACTCCAAGGTGTTCTCCAGGTTGCCATTCCTGAGCTTCGATCTTCCCGCTCTCGTTTAGTAGTTCTTGGAAACTACACTGCATTAGGCCTACAAATTGGGTATGGGGTGTAGAGAGATGGTGTGTTCCATTCCAAGGTGTTCCCCAGGTTTCCTCTCCATTGCTTCGATCTTCATGCTCTCGTTTAGTAGTTGTTGGAAACTACGCTGCATTAGGCCTACAAATTGGGTATGGGGTGTAGAGAGATGATGTGTTCCACTCCAAGGTGTTCTCCAAGTTGCCTTTCCTGAGCTTCGATCTTCCGGCTCTCGTTTAGTAGTTGTTGGAAACTACGTTGCATTAGGCCTACAAATTGGGTATGGGGTGTAGAGAGATGGTGTGTTCCACTCCAAGGTGTTCCCCATGTTGCCTTTCCTGAGCTTCGATCTTCCGGCTCTCGTTTAGTAGTTCTTGGAAGCTACACAGCATTAGGCCTACAAATTGGGTATGGGGTGTAGAGAGATGGTGTGTTCCACTCCAAGGTGTTCCCCAGGTTTCCTCGCCAATGCTTCGATCTTCATGCTCTTGTTTAGTAGTTGTTGGAAACTACACTGCATTAGGCCTACAAATTGGGTATGGGGTGTAGAGAGATGGTGTGTTCCACTCCAAGGTGTTCTCCAGGTTGCCTTTCCTGAGCTTCGATCTTCCGGCTCTCGTTTAGTAGTTCTTGGAAACTACACTGCATTAGGCCTACAAATTGGGTATGGGGTGTAGAGAGATGGTGTGTTCCACTCCAAGGTGTTCCCCAGGTTTCCTCTCCATTGCTTCGATCTTCATGCTCTCGTTTAGTAGTTGTTGGAAACTACGCTGCATTAGGCCTACAAATTGGGTATGGGGTGTAGAGAGATGGTGTGTTCCACTCCAAGGTGTTCTCCAGGTTGCCTTTCCTGAGCTTCGATCTTCCGGCTCTCGTTTAGTAGTTGTTTGAAACTACGCTGCATTAGGCCTACAAATTGGGTATGGGGTGTAGAGAGATGGTGTGTTCCACTCCAAGGTGTTCTCCAGGTTGCCATTCCTGAGCTTCGATCTTCCGGCTCTCGTTTAGTAGTTCTTGGAAACTACACTGCATTAGGCCTACAAATTGGGTATGGGGTGTAGAGAGATGGTGTGTTCCACTCCAAGGTGTTCCCCAGGTTTCCTCTCCATTGCTTCGATCTTCATGCTCTCGTTTAGTAGTTGTTGGAAACTACGCTGCATTAGGCCTACAAATTGGGTATGGGGTGTAGAGAGATGGTGTGTTCCACGCCAAGGTGTTCTCCAAGTTGCCTTTCCTGAGCTTCGATCTTCCGGCTCTCGTTTAGTAGTTGTTGGAAACTACGTTGCATTAGGCCTACAAATTGGGTATGGGGTGTAGAGAGATGGTGTGTTCCACTCCAAGGTGTTCCCCAGGTTTCCTCTCCATTGCTTCGATCTTCATGCTCTCGTTTAGTAGTTGTTGGAAACTACGCTGCATTAGGCCTACAAATTGGGTATGGGGTGTAGAGAGATGGTGTGTTCCACTCCAAGGTGTTCCCCAGGTTGCCTTTCCTGAGCTTCGATCTTCCGGCTCTCGTTTAGTAGTTGTTGGAAACTACACAGCATTAGGCCTACAAATTGGGTATGGGGTGTAGAGAGATGGTGTGTTCCACTCCAAGGTGTTCTCCAGGTTGCCTTTCCTGAGCTTCGATCTTCCGGCTCTCGTTTAGTAGTTGTTGGAAACTACGCTGCATTAGGCCTACAAATTGGGTATGGGGTGTAGAGAGATGGTGTGTTCCACTCCAAGGTGTTCTCCAGGTTGCCTTTCCTGAGCTTCGATCTTCCGGCTCTCGTTTAGTAGTTGTTGGAAACTACGCTGCAATAGGCCTACAAATTGGGTATGGGGTGTAGAGAGATGGTGTGTTCCACTCCAAGGTGTTCTCCAGGTTGCCTTTCCTGAGCTTCGATCTTCCGGCTCTCGTTTAGTAGTTCTTGGAAACTACACTGCATTAGGCCTACAAATTGGGTATGGGGTGTAGAGAGATGGTGTGTTCCACTCCAAGGTGTTCCCCAGGTTTCCTCTCCATTGCTTCGATCTTCATGCTCTCGTTTAGTAGTTGTTGGAAACTACGCTGCATTAGGCCTACAAATTGGGTATGGGGTGTAGAGAGATGGTGTGTTCCACTCCAAGGTGTTCCCCAGGTTTCCTCTCCATTGCTTCGATCTTCATGCTCTCGTTTAGTAGTTGTTGGAAACTACGCTGCATTAGGCCTACAAATTGGGTATGGGGTGTAGAGAGATGGTGTGTTCCACTCCAAGGTGTTCTCCAGGTTGCCTTTCCTGAGCTTCGATCTTCCGGCTCTCGTTTAGTAGTTCTTGGAAACTACACTGCATTAGGCCTACAAATTGGGTATGGGGTGTAGAGAGATGGTGTGTTCCACTCCAAGGTGTTCTCCTGGTTGCCTTTTCTGAGCTTCGATCTTCCGGCTCTCGTTTAGTAGTTGTTGGAAACTACGCTGCATTAGGCCTACAAATTGGGTATGGGGTGTAGAGAGATGGTGTGTTCCACTCCAAGGTGTTCCCCAGGTTTCCTCGCCAATGCTTCGATCTTCATGCTCTTGTTTAGTAGTTGTTGGAAACTACACTGCATTAGGCCTACAAATTGGGTATGGGGTGTAGAGAGATGGTGTGTTCCACTCCAAGGTGTTTTCCAGGTTGCCTTTCCTGAGCTTCGATCTTCCGGCTCTCGTTTAGTAGTTGATTGAAACTACGCTGCATTAGGCCTACAAATTGGGTATGGGGTGTAGAGAGATGGTGTGTTCCACTCCAAGGTGTTCTCCAGGTTGCCTTTCCTGAGCTTCGATCTTCCGGCTCTCGTTTAGTAGTTCTTGGAAACTACACTGCATTAGGCCTACAAATTGGGTATGGGGTGTAGAGAGATGGTGTGTTCCACTCCAAGGTGTTCCCCAGGTTTCCTCTCCATTGCTTCGCTCTTCATGCTCTCGTTTAGTAGTTGTTGGAAACTACGCTGCATTAGGCCTACAAATTGGGTATGGGGTGTAGAGAGATGGTGTGTTCCACTCCAAGGTGTTCTCCAAGTTGCCTTTCCTGAGCTTCGATCTTCCGGCTCTCGTTTAGTAGTTGTTGGAAACTACGTTGCATTAGGCCTACAAATTGGGTATGGGGTGTAGAGAGATGGTGTGTTCCACTCCAAGGTGTTCCCCAGGTTTCCTCTCCATTGCTTCGATCTTCATGCTCTCGTTTAGTAGTTGTTGGAAACTACGCTGCATTAGGCCTACAAATTGGGTATGGGGTGTAGAGAGATGGTGTGTTCCACTCCAAGGTGTTCCCCAGGTTGCCTTTCCTGAGCTTCGATCTTCCGGCTCTCGTTTAGTAGTTGTTGGAAACTACACAGCATTAGGCCTACAAATTGGGTATGGGGTGTAGAGAGATGGTGTGTTCCACTCCAAGGTGTTCTCCAGGTTGCCTTTCCTGAGCTTCGATCTTCCGGCTCTCGTTTAGTAGTTGTCTGAAACTACGCTGCATTAGGCCTACAAATTGGGTATGGGGTGTAGAGAGATGGTGTGTTCCACTCCAAGGTGTTCTCCAGGTTGCCTTTCCTGAGCTTCGATCTTCTGGCTCTCGTTTAGTAGTTGTTGGAAACTACGCTGCAATAGGCCTACAAATTGGGTATGGGGTGTAGAGAGATGGTGTGTTCCACTCCAAGGTGTTCCCCAGGTTTCCTCGCCAATGCTTCGATCTTCATGCTCTCATTTAGTAGTTGTTGGAAACTACACTGCATTAGGCCTACAAATTGGGTATGGGGTGTAGAGAGATGGTGTGTTCCACTCCAAGGTGTTTTCCAGGTTGCCTTTCCTGAGCTTCGATCTTCCGACTCTCGTTTAGTAGTTGTTTGAAACTACGCTGCATTAGGCCTACAAATTGGGTATGGGGTGTAAAGAGATGGTGTGTTCCACTCCAAGGTGTTCTCCAGGTTGCCATTCCTGAGCTTCGATCTTCCGGCTCTCGTTTAGTAGTTCTTGGAAACTACACTGCATTAGGCCTACAAATTGGGTATGGGGTGTAGAGAGATGGTGTGTTCCACTCCAAGGTGTTCCCCAGGTTTCCTCTCCATTGCTTCGATCTTCATGCTCTCGTTTAGTAGTTGTTGGAAACTACGCTGCATTAGGCCTACAAATTGGGTATGGGGTGTAGAGAGATGGTGTGTTCCACTCCAAGGTGTTCTCCAAGTTGCCTTTCCTGAGCTTCGATCTTCCGGCTCTCGTTTAGTAGTTGTTGGAAACTACGTTGCATTAGGCCTACAAATTGGGTATGGGGTGTAGAGAGATGGTGTGTTCCACTCCAAGGTGTTCCCCATGTTGCCTTTCCTGAGCTTCGATCTTCCGGCTCTCGTTTAGTTGTTCTTGGAAGCTACACGGCATTAGGCCTACAAATTGGGTATGGGGTGTAGAGAGATGGTGTGTTCCACTCCAAGGTGTTCTCCAGGTTGCCTTTCCTGAGCTTCGATCTTCCGGCTCTTGTTTAGTAGTTGTTTGAAACTACGCTGCATTAGGCCTACAAATTGGGTATGGGGTGTAGAGAGATGGTGTGTTCCACTCCAAGGTGGTCCCCAGGTTTCCTCTCCATTGCTTCGATCTTCATGCTCTCGTTTAGTAGTTGTTGGAAACTACGCTGCATTAGGCCTACAAATTGGGTATGGGGTGTAGAGAGATGGTGTGTTCCACTCCAAGGTGTTCCCCAGGTTGCCTTTCCTGAGCTTCGATCTTCCGGCTCTCGTTTAGTAGTTGTTGGAAACTACACAGCATTAGGCCTACAAATTGGGTATGGGGTGTAGAGAGATGGTGTGTTCCACTCCAAGGTGTTCTCCAGGTTGCCTTTCCTGAGCTTCGATCTTCCGGCTCTCGTTTAGTAGTTGTTGGAAACTACGCTGCATTAGGCCTACAAATTGGGTATGGGGTGTAGAGAGATGGTGTGTTCCACTCCAAGGTGTTCTCCAGGTTGCCTTTCCTGAGCTTCGATCTTCCGGCTCTCGTTTAGTAGTTGTTGGAAACTACGCTGCAATAGGCCTACAAATTGGGTATGGGGTGTAGAGAGATGGTGTGTTCCACTCCAAGGTGTTCCCCAGGCTTCCTCACCAATGCTTCGATCTTCATGCTCTCATTTAGTAGTTGTTGGAAACTACACTGCATTAGGCCTACAAATTGGGTATGGGGTGTAGAGAGATGGTGTGTTCCACTCCAAGGTGTTCTCCAGGTTGCCTTTCCTGAGCTTCGATCTTCCGGCTCTCGTTTAGTAGTTGTTGGAAACTTCACTGCATTAGGCCTACAAATTGGGTATGGGGTGTAGAGAGATGGTGTGTTCCACTCCAAGGTGTTCCCCAGGTTTCCTCTCCATTGCTTCGATCTTCATACTCTCGTTTAGTAGTTGTTGGAAACTATGCTGCATTAGACCTACAAATTGGGTATGGGGTGTAGAGAGATGGTGTGTTCCACTCCAAGGTGTTCTCCAGGTTGCCTTTCCTGAGCTTCGATCTTCCGGCTCTCGTTTAGTAGTTCTTGGAAACTACACTGCATTAGGCCTACAAATTGGGTATGGGGTGTAGAGAGATGGTGTGTTCCACTCCAAGGTGTTCTCCAGGTTGCCTTTCCTGAGCTTCGATCTTCCGGGTCTCGTTTAGTAGTTGTTGGAAACTACGCTGCATTAGGCCTACAAATTGGGTATGGGGTGTAGAGAGATGGTGTGTTCCACTCCAAGGTGTTCCCCAGGTTTCCTCGCCAATGCTTCGATCTTCATGCTCTCGTTTAGTAGTTGTTGGAAACTACACTGCATTAGGCCTACAAATTGGGTATGGGGTGTAGAGAGATGGTGTGTTCCACTCCAAGGTGTTCTCCAGGTTGCCTTTCCTGAGCTTCGATCTTCCGGGTCTCGTTTAGTAGTTGTTGGAAACTACGCTGCATTAGGCCTACAAATTGGGTATGGGGTGTAGAGAGATGGTGTGTTCCACTCCAAGGTGTTCCCCAGGTTTCCTCGCCAATGCTTCGATCTTCATGCTCTCGTTTAGTAGTTGTTGGAAACTACACTGCATTAGGCCTACAAATTGGGTATGGGGTGTAAAGAGATGGTGTGTTCCACTCCAAGGTGTTCTCCAGGTTGCCTTTCCTGAGCTTCGATCTTCCGGCTCTCGTTTAGTAGTTGTTGGAAACTACGCTGCATTAGGCCTACAAATTGGGTATGGGGTGTAGAGAGATGGTGTGATACACTCCAAGGTGTTCTCCAGGTTGCCTTTCCTGAACTTCTATCTTCAGGCTCTCATTAAATTGTGGTTAAATGGAACAACTGCATTTGGCGTACTAGTTGGTTTGGGGCCTACTATCGGTGTCTGCCACTCCTTGCTGTTCTCCTGGTTTCCTGTCCTGAAATTCCATTTTCAGGCTCTCGTTAAGTAGTTGTTAATGTTAGACTGCATTTGGCCTACTAGTTGGGTTGGGGCCTACTATCGGTGTCTGCCACTCCTTGCTGTTCTCCTCCACTGAACAAAGCTGTGCCGCCTGTTTACTACGGTTGCCAATTTTGAACTGCATTTCGACTACTTACTGATTTGGGCCTACTCTCTGTGTCAGCCTCTCATTCCAGTTGTCCTCCACTGCAATGCCCCCTGGTTAGTCCTGTGTTACCAATTTTGAACTGCATTTAGCCCACTTTATTCTTTGGGCCTATATCTGTGTTTCCTCCTCATCCTGCCCATTGCCCAGCCAGTGATAGATGAGTCTGCTGGTACATTGACCCATAACGCAAAATTCCCCGTGCACGCTACACAGCAAGATTGTGACCTTGCTGAAAGTCAGGTTCCTCTTCCCGCATACCATACCACCTTACACGGGGACAAAGAGGAAGGTGCAGATGAAAGTGCAGGTTCCTTCATCAGGTGGGGGGAGGAATACTAGTTGGCGACGTCACTGGCACAGGGCCTCTCATAGTGTTGCTGCCGGTGGGAGGAGCCCCCGCCGTGCAAACACACCGCTGTACTTTGAGGGGCCCTGTGCCAGTGCTAATGCCAACGAGTGGGCCCCCCCTGCTTGCTCAGGATCACAGCACTTGCAAAGTTGAAATACTTACCTCTCCCTGCTCCACTGCCGTGACGTGGTCCAGATTTACTGGGCCCACTAATTACTTGAACCAGCCCTACCCCCCACAACTTTAGCCAAATGACCCCCAATTTAAAATGCCTTCCAATTATTATAAGCTAAATTACGATTGACAAGCTTCTGTAACAAGAATGGATGTTTTTGCCATTAAAATGGGCAGTGTAGCTGTTTTCCTGGCCTCCACTCACTGCCGACTATGCTCCCCCATTGACTTGCATTGGGTTTCGTGTTTCGGGCGATACCCGACTTTTCGCCTTAATCGGCCGATTCCACTCGACTCGACTTCTAAGATAGTCGGGTTTTGCGAAACACGACTCGACTCTAAAAAGGTCAAGGTCGCTCAACCCTACTCCTGACCAGACCTAGGCGCCTCGTCACAGCCTAAGAACTATCTAGCCCTAGAGATAGAAAATAAAGCCTACCTTGCCTCAGAGAAATTCCCCAAAGGTAAAGGAAGCCCCCCACATATATTGACTGTGAGTAAAGATGAAAGTCACAAACGCAGAAATGAAACAGGTTTCAGCAAAGGGAGGCCAGACTTACTAAATAGACAGAGGATAGGAAAGGTAACTTTGCGATCAGCACAAAAACCTACAAAAGACCACGCAGAGTGTGCAAAAAGGACCTCCGCACCGACTCACGGTGCGGAGGGGCCACTCTGCATCCCAGAGCTTCCAGCTAGCAAGACAAAATCATGATAACCAGCTGGACAAGAAAACAGTGAACAAATAATGACTATCAGGAACTTAGCTTCTGCAGGAGAAGGCAGGTCACCAGAGAGATCCAGGAGCGAACTGAACCAATGCAAAAACATTGGCAACTGGCATGGAGTAACGATCTGAGAGGAGTTAAATAGAGCAGCCAACCAAAGGATAAACCACGTCACCTGTGTAAGGAACCTCAGAAGCAGCAGCTTCACTCATAGCCACCAGAGGGAGCCCATAGACAGAACTCGCCGAAGTACCATTCACGACCACAGGAGGGAGTTCGACAACGGAATTCACAACAGTACCCCCCCTTGAGGAGGGGTCACCGAACCCTCACCAGAGCCCCCAGGCCGATCAGGATGAGCCAAATGAAAGGCACGAACAAGATCGGCAGCATGAACATCAGAGGCAAAAACCCAGGAATTATCTTCCTGACCATAACCCTTCCACTTGACCAGGTACTGGAGTTTCCGTCTCGAAACACGAGAATCCAAAATCTTCTCCACCACATACTCCAACTCCCCCTCGACCAACACCGGGGCAAAAGGATCAACGGAGGGAACCATAGGCGCCACGTATCTCCGCAACAACGACCTATGGAACACATTATGGATGGCAAAAGAAGCTGGAAGGTCCAATCGAAATGACACAGGATTAAGAACTTCAGAAATCTTATATGGCCCAATGAAACGAGGCTTAAACTTAGGAGAGGAAACCTTCATAGGAACGTGACGAGATGACAACCAAACCAAATCCCCAACACGAAGTCGGGGACCAACACAACGCCGGCGGTTAGCGAAACGTTGCGCCTTCTCCTGGGACAATGTCAAATTGTCCACCACATGAGTCCAAATCTGCTGCAACCTGTCCACCACTGCATCCACACCAGGACAGTCCGAAGGCTCCACCTGCCCTGAAGAAAAACGAGGATGGAAACCAGAATTACAGAAAAAAGGAGAAACTAAAGTAGCCGAGCTGGCCCGATTATTAAGGGCGAACTCAGCCAAAGGCAAGAATGACACCCAATCATCCTGATCAGCAGAAACAAAGCATCTCAGATATGTCTCCAAAGTCTGATTAGTTCGTTCGGTTTGGCCATTAGTCTGAGGATGGAAAGCCGAAGAAAAAGACAAATCAATGCCCATCTTAGCGCAAAAGGACCACCAAAACCTCGAAACAAACTGGGAACCTCTGTCCGAGACGATGTTCTCTGGAATGCCATGCAAACGCACCACATGCTGGAAAAACAAAGGCACCAAATCAGAGGAGGAAGGCAATTTAGATTAGGGTACCAAATGGACCATCTTAGAGAAGCGATCACAAACCACCCAAATGACCGACATCTTTTGAGAAACAGGGAGATCAGAAATAAAATCCATGGAAATATGCGTCCAGGGCCTCTTTGGGATCGGCAAGGGCAAAAGCAACCCACTGGCACGAGAACAGCAGGGCTTAGCCCGAGCACAAGTCCCACAGGACTGCACAAAAGAACGCACATCCCGTGACAAAGAAGGCCACCAAAATGATCTAGCCACCAAATCTCTGGTACCAAAGATTCCAGGATGACCAGCCAACACTGAACAATGAATCTCAGAGATAACTCTACTAGTCAATCTATCAGGGACAAACAGTTTCTCCGTAGGACAACGGTCAGGTCTATCAGCCTGAAACTTTTGCAGCACACGCCGCAAATCAGGGGAAATGGCAGACAAAATTACCCCTTCTTTAAGAATACCCGCCGGCTCCGGAACACCCGGAGAGTCAGGCACAAAACTCCTCGACAGGGCGTCAGCCTTCACATTCTTAGATCCCGGAAGGTATGAAACCACAAAATCAAAACGGGAGAAAAAGAGCGACCATCGAGCCTGTCTAGGATTCAACCGTTTGGCAGACTCGAAATAAGTCAAATTCTTGTGATCTGTCAAGACCACCACGCGATGTTTAGCTCCTTCAAGCCAATGTCACCACTCCTCAAATGCCCACTTCATGGCCAACAACTCACGATTGCCCACATCATAATTGCGCTCAGCAGGTGAGAATTTTCTAGAAAAGAAGGCACAGGGTTTCATCACCGAGCCATCAGAACATTTTTGCGACAAAACAGCCCCTGCTCCAATCTCAGAAGCATCAACCTCAACCTGAAAAGGGAGCGAAACATCTGGCTGGCACAACACAGGGGCAGAAGCAAAACGACGCTTCAACTCCTGAAAAGCCTCTACAGCCGCAGAGGAACAATTGACCACATCAGCACCTTTCTTGGTCAAATCAGTCAACGGTTTAGCAATACTGGAAAAATTAGCGATGAAGCGACGATAAAAATTAGCAACGCCCAGGAATTTCTGCAAGCTCTTCACAGATGTCGACTGAGTCCAATCGTAAATTGCCTGAACTTTAACAGGGTCCATCTCGATAGTAGAAGGGGAAAAAATGAAACCCAAAAATGAAACCTTCTGAACTCCAAAGAGACACTTTGACCCCTTCACAAACAAGGAATTCGCACGAAGGACCTGGAACACCATTCTGACCTGCTTCACATGAGACTCCCAATCATCCGAAAAGACCAAAATGTCATCCAAATATACAATCATGAATCTATCCAGGTACTCTCGGAAGATGTCATGCATAAAGGACTGAAACACAGATGGAGCATTAGAAAGCCCGAATGGCATAACCAGGTACTCAAAATGGCCCTCGGGCATATTAAATGCCATCTTCCATTCATCACCCTGTTTGATTCGCACAAGATTATACGCACCACGAAGATCTATCTTGGTGAACCAACTAGCCCCCTTAATCTGAGCAAATAAATCAGACAGCAGCGGCAAAGGATACTGAAATTTGACTGTGATCTTATTAAGAAGGCGGTAATCAATACAAGGTCTCAAAGAACCATCCTTCTTGGCCACAAAAAAGAACCCTGCTCCCAATGGTGACGACGACGGACGAATATGACCGTTCTCCAAGGATTCCTTTATATAACTCCGCATAGCGGCGTGCTCTGGCACAGATAAATTAAACAGACGGCCCTTAGGAAACTTACTACCAGGAATCAAATTAATAGCACAGTCGCAATCCCTATGAGGAGGTAGGGCACCAGATTTGGGCTCTTCAAATACATCCCGGTAATCTGATAAAAACTCAGGGACTTCAGAAGGAGTGGAAGGCGAAATTGACAGCAATGGAACATCACCATGTACCCCCTGACAACTCCAGCTGGACACAGACATAGATTTCCAATCCAACACTGGATTATGGACCTGTAGCCATGGCAACCCCAAAACGACCACATCATGCATATTATGCATTACCAAAAAGCGAATATCCTCCTGATGTGCAGGAGCCAAGCACATGGTCAATTGAGTCCAGTACTGAGGCTTATTCTTGGCCAAAGGCATAGCATCAATTCCTCTCAATGGAATAGGATACTGCAAGGGCTCCAAGAAAAAACCACAGCGCCTGGCAAACTCCAAGTCCATCAAATTCAGGGCAGCGCCTGAATCCACAAATGCCATTACAGAATAGGACGACAGAGAGCAAATCAGACTAACGGACAAAAGAAATTTAGACTGTACCGTACCAATGATGGCAGACCTAGCGAACCGCTTAGTGCGCTTAGGACAATCGGAGATAGCATGAGTGGATTCACCACAGTAAAAACACAGCCCGTTCCGAAGTCTGTGTTCTTGCCGTTCAGCTCTGTTCAAAGTCCTATCACACTGCATAGGCTCAGGCCTATGCTCAGAGAATACCGCCAGATGGTGCACAGCTTTGCGCTCACGCATGCGCCGATCGATCTGAATGGCCAAAGACATAGACTCATTCAGACCAGCAGGCGTGGGAAATCCCACCATGACATCCTTAAGGGCTTCAGAAAGACCCTTTCTGAAAATTGCCGCCAGGGCACATTCATTCCACTGAGTAAGCACAGACCACTTTCTAAACTTCTGACAGTACACCTCCGCTTCATCCTGACCCTGACACAAAGCCAGCAAGATTTTCTCTGCCTGATCCACTGAATTTGGTTCATCATAAAGCAATCCAAGCGCCAGAAAAAACGCATCAACATCACGCAATGCAGGATCTCCTGGCGCAAGGGAAAATACCCAGTCTTGAGGGTCACCACGCAACAAAGAAATAATGATTTTTACCTGTTGAACGGGGTCACCATAGGAGCGGGGTTTCAAAGCTAGAAACAGTTTACAATTATTTTTGAAATTCAAGAACCTAGATCTATCCCCAGAAAATAAGTCAGGAATAGGAATTCTAGGCTCTAACATAGAATTCTGAACCACAAAATCTTGAATGTTTTGTACCCTTGCAGTGAGATAATCCACACAAGAGGACAGACCTTGAATGTCCATATCTACACCTGTGTCCTGAACCACCCAAAGGTCTAGGGGAAAAGAAAGACAAAACACAGTGCAAAGAAAAAAAAATGGTCTCAGAACTTCTCTTATCCCTCTATTGAGATGCATTAATACTTTGGGCCAGCTGTACTGTTATGACCTGGTGGTTAGGAGCACCCGGAATGACCTGATAGTTAATCCTCATATAGGACGAGCTCTAGGATGTGGGAGCTCTGCTGACCGCAAGCCCTAATCCTATCACACACACTAGAAATAGCCGTGGAGCGCTCCTGACCAGACCTAGGCGCCTCGTCACAGCCTAAGAACTATCTAGCCCTAGAGATAGAAAATAAAGCCTACCTTGCCTCAGAGAAATTCCCCAAAGGTAAAGGAAGCCCCCCACATATATTGACTGTGAGTAAAGATGAAAGTCACAAACGCAGAACTGAAACAGGTTTCAGCAAAGGGAGGCCAGACTTACTAAATAGACAGAGGATAGGAAAGGTAACTTTGCGATCAGCACAAAAACCTACAAAAGACCATGCAGAGTGTGCAAAAAGGACCTCCGCACCGACTCACGGTGCGGAGGGGCCACTCTGCATCCCAGAGCTTCCAGCTAGCAAGACAAAATCATGATAACTAGCTGGACAAGAAAACAGTGAACAAATAATGACTATCAGGAACTTAGCTTCTGCAGGAGAAGGCAGGTCACCAGAGAGATCCAGTAGCGAACTGAACCAATGCAAAAACATTGACAGCTGGCATGGAGTAACGATCTGAGAGGAGTTAAATAGAGCAGCCAACCAAAGGATAAACCACGTCACCTGTGTAAGGAACCTTAGAAGCAGCAGATTCACTCATAGCCACCAGAGGGAGCCCATAGACAGAACTCGCCGAAGTACCATTCACGACCACAGGAGGGAGTTCGACAACAGAATTCACAACAGCTGCTATGAATGACTCAGGGCACAATATGATATTAAACCAACTTTTCTTTATAACAAAAAATGACAGAATTTTCTCTCCCAATACAATATGGGCCACAACTCACAGAATACAAGTTATGCAGCCTGAGAGACCCCAAGTGCCAGCTTCACAGAGAGGAATCCAGCTACCCCACAACTATACCATTCTCTCCCTTAACTGTAATGGGTCTACACGGGGTAATACTCTGCCTGTGACACGTGGTCCTCTCAGGAATACAATCTTACACCCGCCTAATTTACAATAGATCACGGGTACCCAATTTTTCCCAACATATATACAGTGGGGCAAAAAAGTATTTAGTCAGTCAGCAATAGTGCAAGTTCCACCACTTAAAAAGATGAGAGGCGTCTGTAATTTACATCATAGGTAGACCTCAACTATGGGAGACAAAAAATCCAGAAAATCACATTGTCTGTTTTTTTAACATTTTATTTGCATATTATGGTGGAAAATAAGTATTTGGTCAGAAACAAAATTTCATCTCAATACTTTGTAATATATCCTTTGCTGGCAATGACAGAGGTCAAACGTTTTCTGTAAGTCTTCACAAGGTTGCCACACACTGTTGTTGGTATGTTGGCCCATTCCTCCATGCAGATCTCCTCTAGAGCAGTGATGTTTTTGGCTTTTCGCTTGGCAACACGGACTTTCAACTCCCTCCAAAGGTTTTCTATAGGGTTGAGATCTGGAGACTGGCTAGGCCACTCCAGGACCTTGAAATGCTTCTTACGAAGCCACTCCTTCGTTGCCCTGGCGGTGTGCTTTGGATCATTGTCATGTTGAAAGACCCAGCCACGTTTCATCTTCAATGCCCTTGCTGATGGAAGGAGGTTTGCACTCAAAATCTCACGATACATGGCCCCATTCATTCTTTCATGTACCCGGATCAGTCGTCCTGGCCCCTTTGCAGAGAAACAGCCCCAAAGCATGATGTTTCCACCACCATGCTTTACAGTAGGTATGGTGTTTGATGGATGCAACTCAGTATTCTTTTTCCTCCAAACACGACAAGTTGTGTTTCTACCAAACAGTTCCAGTTTGGTTTCATCAGACCATAGGACATTCTCCCAAAACTCCTCTGGATCATCCAAATGCTCTCTAGCAAACTTCAGACGGGCCCGGACATGTACTGGCTTAAGCAGTGGGACACGTCTGGCACTGCAGGATCTGAGTCCATGGTGGCGTAGTGTGTTACTTATGGTAGGCTCTCTCTGAGGTAACTGTCCTGTTTCCAGAATCTTCTTGTCTTTTTCTCATGGGTGACTTCCGGTGGCTGAACAAAATTACTGCAACAACATTGTAATTATCCTCTCTATTACTCAAGGGTGACCTCCGATGGCTGAACACAGTTACTGTATCAACACTGTTTATGATAGAAAAAAAGACATCACCACTTTGCAATATTTAAAATGACTACCAACATATAGGGCATATGCAAATAATTATTAACCTCTTTCGCCCATCTGACGTACTATCCATGCCATGTGCCCTGGGCCTATCTGACTATGGATGGGATAGTACATCATAGCGATCGGCTGCGCACACAGGTGGTGTGTGGCCGGTCGCGGCTGGGTGTCAGCTGATTCTTGCAGACCGCTCCTGACATTTTAACCCCCTCTACCTTTGGATCGGAGACCCCGCAGCGTGCCACTGGGTCCCGATCGCTGCCATGGAGATCCGATGTCGGACGACATCTGGGTCTCCAGAGCTGAGAAATTTCCTGTCATGTGTAGTGCATGTCAGGAAGTCCCTCAGGTTAGTGTACGGAAACTGCCGTGCTGACAGCTTCTATAGCATGCATGCTATAGAAGCGATCAGCCTGCACAAAATAATTTTCCCATAGTGGGACACAGTATAAAAGTAAGAATTAATTTAAATTTTTTTTAAATAATTGTAAAAATATTTTAAAAAATAATAATAAAAAAATCAATATTTATTCTATCAATAAATAAATATTTCAATGAAAAAAAATCTAAACAATAAAAGCACACATATTTGGTATCGCCATGTTCATAATGACCCGACCTATAAAACTATCCCACTAGTTAACCCCTATAGTGAACTGAACACCATAAAAAAACAAGGCAAAAAACAATTCTTTATCATCATACCGCTCAACAAAAAGTGGAATAACACATAATCAAAAAGACGGATATAAATAATCATGGTACCGCTGAAAAAATCATCTTGTCCCGCAAAAAAACAAGCCCCAATACAGCTCCATCACCAGACAAATAAAAAAGTTATAGCTTTCAGAATAAAGCCATGCAAAAATAATTGTTCATTATAGAAAATAGTTTTTATTGTATAAAAGTGCCAAAACTTGTCAACTTGTCCCACAAAAAATGAGACCTCACATGACTCTGTGGGCCAAAATATGGAAACATTAAAGCTCTCAAAATATGGTGATGCAATTTCATAATTGAAGTGATCCTTCATCAAACGCCAACAAACTTTTATTCTCTTCACTGTGAAGGGGGAAGAAAAAAAAATAAATTGTAAAAAAAGACAACAACATTTACAGCAAAATAGAGACCACATTGCAATACTTATGAAAATCCTTTCTGACTTGTGGCCTTGCAAGGTCCCAATCATCCAACAGCAATCTGGCCACTTCTTCCCAGAGTCGTCGAATCAATACTGAGAATGATTACAATCAAGGGGGGTCCCACAACACTACACGCTCTCGAACCAGTGGAATGAGTAGGTCATTGTCAATGAAATGTTGACCTTCCTCACGTTGTCAAACCTATAGATCACATAAAATAAGAAAAAATAATAAGTCATACAGTTTTAAATATACAAAAATGAAAAAAATCCAATTACAAGTCTGATAATGAAAAGAATATTTACACCTGCCTTTCCTCCTCAGGGATTTGAACCCGAGGACCCTGGGAGGATTCGTTTCCACTTGACTGCTCCTGCTTTTCCGCACTGGAAGGTTCCAGTAAAGAAAATACATGATTTACCATATGTGTAGTATTGCCAGTCAATGCATACCAATCAGTATATCAAATGTGATTACATAATCCATGTCATGTCCACCCTGGGAAGCAGTCAGGTCTTCACAGGAGGACATGTTTGAAGATCAGGCTGCAATCAACTGAAACACTCCAGAAAAGAACAGATAAGAAAAATTAAACTTGTTTAAGTGTCAAACACAATGTAGTTTAAGCAAAAAAAAATCTGAACGCCAATACTTACATTTCAGGCAGCAGTCCAACAGCACAGCAGGCAGCACAGCACCAGAACAGCAGCACAATATGGGAACAGCAGCACCGCACCGGAAAAGCAGCATAACACAGAGACAGCAGCACCGCACCGGAAAAGCAGCACAAAACGATGACAGCAGCACCGCACAGTCTACAAGGAAAAAAGGAAAACATAAGACACAAAGTGACTTACACAGGACCACAGGAGCAATCTACAACAGGTAATCCCGGACAGGAAGGAGCCAGCCAGGCAAGGAGTTCAGGACAGGAAAAACACACAGTCTAGAAGGAACAGAAAACAAAACATTACAGTACAGAGTACAGAATGCAGTAAGAGACAGATATACATTTTCAAAGCTTCTATGTTTACATCCAGAGTCTTGTGCTCACATCCAGAGTCTTGTGAGTAATGGACTTCCTGTCTCCAGACCCACTTTTATACTGTACATCAGGGATTTTATAGGTGGAGACATCATTTCCTGGACATGATTAGTGTGAAGTACGCATGCGTATCAAATGCATGCGTACGCATGTCCTTGCATACCAATGAGTTCCCATAGACAGTAATGCGCTGTTTTGATGTACTCATCCACATGCACGTCTGCGCTAAATTGACGCCTCAAAAAATTCAACATGTAGTGTTCGCCGCACACTGCAAAATGATGCATACATACGCATCTGCATGCAAAAGCATACTAATGCATTTCCCTGCTTACACAATGCTAAATATATGTACGCAAGACACCTGCGGATTGGTACACAGGTATACGCTGCACACACAGTTTCTGATGGTGAACATGCCTTGGAGAAAAGTCAACATCTCTTAGAGGAGGAAAATTTTCCATTAATATCTTTGGCAGCCACAAAAAAATTGGAGTATCTTCAGTCAGTTCATTGACTAAATCAATGGCATTCATGCTGGACACTCTTTTTCTTCCAATTTGATTCATG
Source organism: Ranitomeya imitator (assembly GCF_032444005.1). Lineage (NCBI taxonomy): Eukaryota > Metazoa > Chordata > Amphibia > Anura > Dendrobatidae > Ranitomeya > Ranitomeya imitator. Next base: position 930,029,460 of record NC_091282.1, on the reverse strand, counting down.
TTGGTAAATTGTCCATACAAGAGAAATCACAGATGCTCCGGATCCTTTGAATTGCTTGACTTTCTTCAGGTACACCTTAGCTCTTTCATACATCAGTAGTCACAACTGTATTATTATTATTTATTTATATAGCACCATTAATTCCATGGTGCTGTACATTAGATGGGGTTACATCAAAATACAAATATCACTAAACAAAACTAACAATGGCAGATGGGTACAGAGGGAAGAGGACCCTGCCTTTGCGGGCTTTCATTCTACAGGATTATGGGGAAGGAGACAGTAGGTCGGGGGTTGCGGTAGCTCCGATGGTGTTGAGGTGGTCGTGTGGTCATTACAGGTTGTAAGCTTCTTTGAAGAGATGGGTTTTCGGGTTTCGTTTGAAGGATCCAAATGTGGTGGATAACCAGTCATGTTGGGGCACCGAATTCCAGAGGATGGGGAATATTTGGGAGAAGTCTTGGAGGCGATTGGGTGTGGAGCGAAAAAGCGTGGAGGAGAGAAGGAGATCTTGGGAGGACCAGAGATTACGTGAGGGAAGATATTGAGAGATTAGTACGGAAATACATCGAGAAGAAAGGTTATGGATGACTTTATAGGTCAGTGTTAGTAGTTTTAACTGGATACGCTGGGAAATTGTGAGCCAGTGAAGGGATTTGCAAAGAGGGGAAGAAGGAGTGTTGCGTGGAGAGAGATTAATTAGTCGGGTAGCAGAGTTAAGGACGGACTGGAGGGGTGCGAGAGTGTTAGTATTATGGCAATGCATAATATTTCTCTCAAACTCTTTCCAGTGGACAATGCATTGTACCTCTAGTTTTTAGGAGTGTTCTCCTGAGCCTATTTCTCTTTACTGTTGTGTTATCTTGCAGACAAATACACTGATGAATTAATCTCCATTTATTATTGTTAGGCTTAGTAGAGTTAAAAACCATAACGTCTGTTTTAGTAATTGGCCATTTCAACCAAACACTAGGTTGATATTTCAATAAATTTTACACTGATTTCCCTCCATCATCTTGGTCATTGTCTCCATTTCTACATTTTCAAAGATTACCTTTGGCTCAGATATTTTTCATGGAGATATTTCAAATATTAGTTTTTTCAGTTCATGTTGTTTCAGACAGTGTTGTGTAATTTGTCTTAGAGTCTCAGAGATCATTGTGCTAAAGGTACCGTCACACTCAGCGCCGCTGCAGCGATATAGACAACGAGCCGACCTAAACTAGATCGCTGGGGCGTCCCTGTTTAGGTCGCTGTAGAGACGTCAAACACAGCAACTCCAGAACGATGCAGGAGCGATCCAGTGAAGTAACGGCGACTCACTTATCGTTCTCGCTGGTTGTTAACTCCATGTAAAACGTTGCTGGCGTCGTTGCTTTTGATGTCAAACATGACGATACACGCCGACCTGACGACCAAATAAAGTTCTGGACTTCTAGCTCTGACCAGCGATGGCACAGCGGGATCCAGATCGCTGCTGCGTGTCAAACACGAGATCGTTATCCAGGACGCTGCAACGTCACGGATTGTTGTCGTTCTCTTTGCAAAGTTGCCGAGTGTGAAGGTACCTTAAGCCTTGATGTTCTCTTTGGATATAACTCCTGGTTACCATGCTCAGAGAATTGGTCATATGGAATGGATCAACCAAGTTCTCAAGCAGTATCTTCCGGCAGGAGCTAATTATTGAGTTAATACCACAAACCATGGGCTATTGTTAATAATCACTCACTTCTTTTGCTTTCTTCATACACCCTCAAATACCAGTAAGTGAATCTCTGTAGAGATCTATTGTGTCTGCTCTTGCTAAAGCCAGGAGTGCTGCTGACAAGCATTTCATCTATTCTTCCTGGGGATAGAATCTGGCATTCTATAGTTAATTTCCAACTTAATATTCCATCAGATTGTAACCTTGATTTCCTCAGCTTTTACTATTGAATCTTGTGTAGATTTCAAAGTCAAGCAGATTGTTAGAGAATGCATGAGAAACAAATTTGAAGAGCTATAAACACAGAGAAAGGGATCAAATGATGTTCTACGGCATATCCAAAAATTTTATTCAAAAGTATTCTTTAAAAGCTTTAGGTGCCCCAGCGGGGAGTAGTTTTATGGTCAGTATACATGAGCCGATAATCAGGGTTTATAGGGACATTTGTTCATGATTATATCTGCCAATTTAATCATACCAGCAATCACCTGACAAACGAGTAAAATGCTTTGTCATATTGTGATTTGATTTGGCAACAGATTGCCCCATGTAAACAGGTGATATACTGCTGATAGATGTACTATATATGGGGACAGAAAAATAGTATTAGCGATCGCTTTGATGTCATCATTGCTCACTGCCAGTAAACAAGCGCAGAACTACTTGACTACAGACCCAAACACAGTAGCGTTTAGATATTTTTATATTAATAAGCAGAGGTGCTGCAAACAAAAGCACGCAAACCCCAGTATATAAGATTTTTGCTTTCCATAGCCAGGTTGTCTTGCATAGACTTTGTATGTGTCTGCATGCTTAGTTCCACATTAAGAATAAGTATTTCATAAGCTTCTATAATCACATTATGTAACAGGTGGTAATTAACATCAAATACTTCACCTAGATACATATAATTACTCTTCCAAAAGCAGAAAACTTATGCTTGTAGTTTCAACTGTATGTTCTTTATGTTTTAATTACCAAGCAACATCTAATTAAAAAAGTTCATGAAATGTTAATAAATAGTGTTGAGCATTCCGATACCGCAAGTATCGGGTATCGGCCGATACTTGCGGTATCGGAATTCCGATACCGAGATCCGATACTTTTGTGGTATCGGGTATCGGTATCGGATACATAGAGATGTGTAAAATAAAGAATTAAAATAAAAAATATTGATATATTTACCTCTCCGGCGGCCCCTGGTGAGTCCGCGGGTAACCAGCAGGCTTCGTTGTTCAAAATCAGCGCTTTTAGGACCTGAGAAACACGTCCCGGCTTCTGATTGGTCGCGGGCCGCCCATGTGACCGCCACGCGACCAATCACAAGCCGCGACGTCACCGCAAGCTATTAGCGCGCTCATTTTTGAAAAATGAGCGCGTTAATGACTTTCAAAGACGTTGCGGCTTGTGATTGGTCGCGGCCACGCGACCAATCACAAGCCGCGACGTCACCGCAAGCTATTAGCGCGCTCATTTTTAAAAATGAGCGCGTTAATGGCTTTCAAAGACGTAGCGGGTTGTGATTGGTCGCGGCCGCGACCAATCACAAGCCGCGACGTCACCGCAAGCTATTAACGCGCTCATTTTTAAAAATGAGCGCGTTAATGGCTTTCAAAGACGTAGCGGGTTGTGATTGGTCGCGGCCGCGACCAATCACAAGCCGCGACGTCACCGCAAGCTATTGACGCGCTCATTTTTAAAAATGAGCGCGTTAATGGCTTTGAAAGACATAGCGGCTTGTGATTGGTCGCGTGGCCGCGACCAATCACAAGCCGCTACGTCTTTGAAAGTCATTAACGCGCTCATTTTTCAAAAATGAGCGCGCTAATAGCTTGCGGTGACGTCGCGGCTTGTGATAGGTCGCGGCCACGCGACCAATCACAAGCCGCTATGTCTTTCAAAGCCATTAACGCGCTCATTTTTAAAAATGAGCGCGTCAATAGCTTGCGGTGACGTCGCGGCTTGTGATTGGTCGCGGCCGCGACCAATCACAACCCGCTACGTCTTTGAAAGCCATTAACGCGCTCATTTTTAAAAATGAGCGCGCTAATAGCTTGCGGTGACGTCGCGGCTTGTGATTGGTCGCATGGCGGTCACATGGGCGGCCCGCGACCAATCAGAAGCCGGGACGTGTTTCTCAGGTCCTAAAAGCGCTGATTTTGAACAAAGAAGCCTGCCGGTTACCCGCGCTGAGTTCAGGGGCCGCCGGAGAGGTAAATATATCAATATTTTTTTTTTTTATTCTTTATTTTACACCTCCCTATGGATCCCAGGGCCTGAAGGAGAGTTTTCTCTCCTTCAGACCCTGGGAACCATGAGAATACCTTCCGATACTTGATGTCCCATTGACTTGTATTGGTATCGGATATCGGTATCGGCGATATCCGATATTTTTCGGGTATCGGCCGATACTATCCGATACCGATACTTTCAAGTATCGGACGGTATCGCTCAACACTATTAATAAACTTTAAGCACAAAATATACAAGAGCTGCGCATCTTTAATAACTGACCAAGATAGTTCGACACTGAATCATGGCAACAAAATGTATTTCAGACTTGTGACCATCTGTTCAGCTGCCATTGTTAACAATAGACTTGACCATTTCCGTGCAGCGAGCCCAACAACAAATAAAATGCTACATATGTTAAAACATCTGGAGATTATTTAGCTGTCACAGTACAGAATGCCTCCCATGCCTTATGTCCGTATCTCTAACACAGAGTTTAGCTGCTGCTGGGTTAATAAGGCTGGGACTACCCAAAGAATTTTATAGCGTATTAATAGCAACTCTTGCATGGCAGTTTTAGTCCTAAAAAATGTGAATGCTTAGATAAAAGTAATTACCAAAACAGCACTTTGATGTCACAGCACTGAACCATAATACATTTAATTAAGCCTTGTACCCAGATAAAAAAGACTAAAAATCATATTTATTTAAAACAAAATGACGACAAAAATATTTGCACCCAATTATCTTCTTTTTAGTGATGAGCGAGCACTAAATTGCTTGGGTACTCATTATTCGGGTCAAGCAAATCGTAACACTCGGGTGCTAGACCCGAGTAATGAGTATACGGTAATATAAGTCACTCAAGCATTTTTTCGGCGGTTCTCCCATCTGGAGGTCTAGAGGGGGTAAAAATATTGCTGAACTCAATGGAAACAGTGTTGAAATGGCATGGGAACAGCATGGGAAAGACTCCTAAAAGCATCTCTGAATTCCAGGTTGCTGCTGGGAACTATGTTGTCAGAGTATGACACCACTTTTACGGACTCACAAGAAACACACAAAACTGAAGATAAAAATGTTTCCAGGAAAATCCATTTTAAGAAACATTCTTTTCAGGAAAATGACAGTAGAATAAATAAGAAACAAAAAAGGCTCCTCCACATCTTGGGCTATGTTCACGCGTAGTGTTTTTGCTGTGTTTTTGCATGTTTGCATTGCTTTCAATGGTGAAAAAACTTTTCCAGGAAATGTAATTTAACATTTTACTACCTTATCTGGCCATGTGGTGAAGGAGACATGATCAGATACATCCTGTTTAATTTATGAAGGAGGGAAACTGAAAGTCACAATTTTTTTTGTCACGGCCATCAGGTGGCCCTCACTATTTGTAAAGGGCCATCAGGCGGCTCTTACTATTGTTAGAGGGCCAGCAGTTGGTCCTCACTATTGTTGGAGGGTAAGCAGGTAGTCCTTACTATTGTTAGAGGGCCAGCAGCCAGCATTCACTAAGCATTTTTGGAGGGCAAGCACCCGCCTAAGCTTTGCATAGCTGTATATTGCTCCTAAATATAATTTATCCATCTAAGGTGGGCAAATTTTCTTTTTTGTATTATTACTGTACAGTTTGAAACTTGGAGGGCAAGCAGTCGGTCCTCACAATTTATAGACGGCATCTTGTGGACAGATTAGACCAAGATAGAGCTTTTTGGTAAAGCACATCATTCTACTTTTTACTGTAAATGGAATGAGGCAAACAAATGAAAGAACACAGTAATTACAGCCAAATATAGTGGAGCTTCAAAGATATTTTAGGGTTTTTACTGCTTCTGGCACTGGGTGCCTTGACTGTGTGCAAGGAATCATGAAATGTGAAGATTTCAAAAGGATTTAGGGTTGCAATGTAGTGTCCAGTGTCATAAAGCCGGGTTGGCATCCTAGGTCATGGGTCTTCCAGCAGGATAATGACCCCAAACATACTTCAAGAAGCCCCAGAAATGGATGGAAACAAAAGCACTGGAGAGTACAGAAGTGGTAATTCCAGCTCCAGTAGCGTAAATTCTCCCACCACTATTTTTTGCATACAGTTGCTACAGTGAAAATGCAATTGGACACATTAAGTCAGTTAATTTTGCCTGCTTTGATGAATTTCTGAGTACAGATCACCAAAAAAAATTAATCTGTCAATGAGTGTATGGAAAAAAGCAGTGGCAAAGATCATAATTTATAAGGCAATAATCCATGACTAGATGTCTGTAATACGCTATCCCTACTGCCACATCTCACCCTATACGAATTGCAAATAAGAGCAACATTACTGTAGAATATAAATGGGACTTTAACCAAAAGTAAAAAGATTTTTTCTTGTATGTGGCAGCAACAAACTCTGGAGGAACACAAGCAACACTCCAGCTTTGATGAATTTCTGAGTACAGATCACCGTAAAAACATGAATCTGTCAATGAGTGTATGGAGAAAAGCAGCAGCAAGGATTATAATTTATAAAAACAATAATCACTGACTAGATGCCTGTAAAGGCCCCTTCACATTAAGCGACGCTGCAGCGATACCGACAACGATCCGGATCGCTGCAGTGTCGCTGTTTGGTCGCTGGAGAGCCGTCACACAGACCGCTCTCCAGCGACCAACGATGCCGGTAACCAGGGTAAACATCGGGTTACTAAGCACAGGGCCGCGCTTAGTAACCCGATGTTTACCCTGGTTACCATCCTAAAAGTAAAAAAAACAAACAGTACATACTTACCTAACGCTGTCTGTCCTCCAGCGCTGTGCTCTGCACTCCTCCTGTACTGGCTGTGAGCACAGCGGCCGGAAAGCAGAGCGGTGACGTCACCGCTCTGCTTTCCGGCTGACCGACGCTCACAGCCAGTACAGGAGGAGTGCAGAGCACAGCGCTGGAGGACAGGCAGCGTTAGGTAAGTATGTACTGTTTGTTTTTTTTACTTTTAGGATGGTAACCAGGGTAAACATCGGGTTACTAAGCGCGGCCCTGCGCTTAGTTACCCGATGTTTACCCTGGTTACCAGTGAAGACATCGCTGGATCGGTGTCACACACGCCGATCCAGCAATGTCAGCAGGGAGTCCAGCGACGAAATAAAGTTCTGGACTTTCTTCAGCGACCAACGATCTCCCAGCAGGGGCCTGATCGTTGGTCGCTGTCACACATAACGATTTTATTAACGATATCGTTGCTATGTCACAAAAAGCAACGATATCGTTAACAATATCGTTATGTGTGAAGGTACCTTAATACGCTATCCCTACTGCCTCAGCTCAGCCTAGATGAATTGCAGATAATAGAAGTATTACTAGAGAATAGAATCAGTTTGAATTAGCACTAAAAAAACATTGCAGATAACAGAAGTATTGTTAGAGAAAAGAATCAGTTTGAATTAGCCCTAAATTAGTTTTATGTAGCAGCATCAAGGACTGTTATTTCATCAACCTCATCAAGTCTCCTGTCCCAGCTGTAAAATCTTGTATGCAGTGTAAGAACTCCCTAAGTGATGACCACCTGACAGCCCACAACAAAGCACTGGACAATATATTACTAATAGAACCCACTGGCTCTTTTGGTTTCCAAAAATGTTCCCTCAACTAGAAGGTGTATGCTCAGAAAAGCATTTTTTCCCCATTACCAAAGATTGGGTATCCTACACTGGTAAAGCGTATGCACTAGGTACGCGTGATGTCAAAAATACAAAGGAAGCACTCCAATACCCATTTGAGGAAACGTAGTGGAGGGCCTCAGAAAACATTTTTTCCTATCATTAAGAAGTGGGTATCCTAGAAGTATCCTAGACTGGTAATGCGCATGCACTAATTGCACGAGCTGAAAAACATTTACCCCTGCGGGGTATACATACGAGTATATATCAAAGAGTGTCAGATGTATGACTCTCAAAATTCTTAATGCGGGCATCATAAACACCCTTAAAAAAATGATAGCGAGAGTAGCATGATCACCTGTTGATTTGGTGCTGGTGGCGGGGGAGGAGAACGAAACAAAAAAGACAAAATTCTGATACATAAACTCATGTTTGGGTGGGAAGGGGTGCATGGAAATAGACCAGAAAAAAAACACACAGGATTTGAGTTTATATTTGCTGCTGTTGTCCGGTGGTGTTGAGGTGTCTGGGCCAATCCGGCTATTATTCATTTTGATAAGAGTCAGCCTGTCAGCATTGTCAATTGACAAGCGGATGCTCCTAACGGTTATAAGACCCCCAGGAGCACTAAAAACCCACTCTGACAAGCCAGGACCTCGAAGGCGTAGAGAGACAGTTCTTGCCATGTCTCAAGCTTGGATACTCAATAGTTGTAAGGCACAGAGGAGTCATGGAGGATGCTGGTATGGTCAGCAAGGTGCTCCTTCAGCATCTTTCCAAACTTTTCCCTCCTTGCCAGAGTACCCCATACATCAGGACCTGGGTGATGGAAGGGTCTGAGAAAATTCTCCCAGACCTTTGAGAGTGTTCCCTGCCTCTGCTGCAATTGGTGTGTGTCTCCCTCATTTCTACACCTTGGTTCTCCAAGGAACTGTAACCTCTGCCACCAGCGTTGTCAGATGGGCATTTTTTTATCATTTTTCATCTAGGGTCTTCTGGTGATGCAACATTTTGTTAGACCTCTCGAGCATGGGAAGGAAAGGTGTAAAGTACTCCTTGTAGCGTGGGTCTATAAAGGTGACCAACCAGTAATTAGTATTGGCCAATTGCATATAACGTGAGGATCACAGGAAAGGCAGGAACATAAATCAGCTGTATACCCCAGACTCCTCATCTTCATCCTCCCTCATCTTCAGGCAATCAGATGGGATGAAGGTGGTGTGGGTAGAGCCATTTGTAGCACAGGCAAGGAGCTCCTGTATAGTTTCTTGCTCCATCTCAACTTGCTCTACCTGCAAAGCCTCCTGTTCAGTGGTCAGCAGCGACTGTATCAGTAGAAAAAGAAGTGGGATAGTTAGGCCGGGGTCACACTTGCGAGTGCAATGTGAGAAACTTGCGCGAGTCTCTCTCCTCAATACCCGACACTGGTGCCGGCACTTGGGACTGGAGCATTCAGCTGCATAGAAATACATGCAGCCGCATGCTCCAGTCCCAAGAGCTAGTGGCAGTGCTCGGTGTGAAGCGCATTGCACTCGCAGCATCGATGCTCACTGGTTGAGTTTTCAAAGTTTGGGAGAACCGCACAGATGTCAGGCATCCAAACCCACTTATCAGTTCTTATGTGTGGAGGCTAAGTGGAATACCAATGGGCATGTACCAGCTGGTATTCAACTACTGCCCTCTGCTGCTCACAAAGCCTTGCAAACATATGTAATATAGAATTCCAACATGTGGTGACATCGCACACCAGTCGGTGAGCTGGAAGTTGCAAATGCTGCTGCAGCACTGCCATGGCAGTGGCAATTGTAGATGACCTGCGGAAAAGGACACACACGTGGTGGACTTTCAAAAGTAGCTCAGGCAGATCTAGGTAGATTATGAAAAACCGCTGAACCACTAAGTCGAGCACGTGGGCCAGGCATGGTACGTGTGCAAGGTTGCCAAGCTTCAGTGCTGCCACCAGTTTACGGCCATTGTCACACATGACTATGCCAGATTGTAGGTTAAGGGGCAAGAGCCACAGATCAGTCTGGTCTGTTGGAGCTTTCAAGATCTCTGCAGCGGTGTGCGATTTGTCACCTAAGCATATTAGCTTCAGCAGAGACTCTTGCCACTTCATTCAGGCAGTGCTGCAGTGCTTCCAGCTTGTGACTGATGTTGACATTTCTAAGATGGAGGGTGAGGAAGAGGAGGTGCAGAAACTGTAGAAGGTGGAGGAAACCCTGATTTAACCAGGGCCCGCAATCCTTGGTGTTGGTAGCAACTGTTCCGTTCCAGGGTCTGACTGGGTCCTGGCTTCCACAATGTTCACCAAGTGTGCAGTCAGGGAAATGTAGCATCCCTGGCCACAAGAACTTGTCCACATGTCCGTGGTTAAGAGGACCTTCCCATTAACTTTTTTGCTCAGCACATGGTTGATGTTATGGGACACTTGCTTGTGTAAAGTGGGAAATGCAGAGTGGGAGAAATATTGGCAGCTAGGGGTCGAGTAACAAGGACATTATTAGCAGTGCAAATAGTCTGGAACTGAGTTAGGGACAACTGAATGCTGCACTGAAGCAAGGACGTGGACATGGTTGGAAGTGTGCAAAGACAGGTGCAGGGTGGGAGGAATCTTCGCCTACATCATGGACAGGGGAATGTCGTGAACGTAGAACAGAGGAAGAGGCAGTGGTGTCACCCGCAGACACTTTCTGGACCCTGGCATTCAGCCCAAATCGTCGGGTGCTTCGCTTGCATGAGCCTGAGCATGCTAGTGGTGGTCATGTTGGTAGTCGTGCTGCCTTTGCTGATGCTGATATGGTAGATGTTGCAAATGGCCTTTTTGGGGTTAACAGGACTGCCTTTAAAAAAGCGCCACACTCGGGAACACCTAACCCTTGGCCTGGCAACTTTGCTTGTGCTCTGGGGAACACTTGACAACCTTGTGTCTCTGGCCATCCCACTAACTCTTCCTGCATGCAGTGGTGCTGCAGATTCATCCCCCTGTGCGCTGCTGTCCTTGCTTTGCATGGCACCTTCCCAGGTGGGGTCTGTGACTTCATGGTCCAGCACCTCATCTTCCACACCCAGGTCCTCCTTCTGAATTGCTGATGCAACAACATCACTTGTTGGCAATTGTGTCTCATCATCCTTCCCCTCTTGTGACATTAATTGAACTTTCACACCATCGCCTTCTTGCGAACGTGGCTGCTTAAATATTTGGGCATCGCTATATAAGATCTCATGTCAAGCTTGAAATGGGCATGGCCAGAGGCTAGAATTTATAAATGGAAAAGTCCAAGTGTGGCATTACTTGTCTCCGAACACTCGGCATGGTGGGAGGAAGGAGGATCAGGATGAGGATTATGTGGTCCAGAAGCACGGCTACTGAGACTGAACCATGTGTAAGACTGGGTAGTGCTGGCAAAGTGACTAGAAGAATTATCTGCTATCCATCCAACAATCTTTTCACACTGGTCTGGGTTCAAAAGTGGTGTCCTGTGTGCCTATACAAAGTGGGACAGGAAGCTAGGTTGACATGATGTGTGTGTTTGGACATAATATCACGTTTCCCTCTTTCCCTCGGCACTCTCCATCAGCATCACTTCCACTTCTCTGTCCCATACCAAAAGCCGTTGCCATTTTAAATTACGTATGATATGTCCCTGTTAAGAAAAGTTTGCAGGATTAGTATCGCAGGAAAATTTGCCTACCTCAGATGGACTTGTTACAGTGCAGGTGCAATATAACGATGCAATTTCTAACCAACTCAGGCTTTTTTATTTTGATGCACAACTGGCACAGTATAAATGGTGTATAATATTTCCCTGCTTAAAAAATTGCAGGATTAGTATTGTTGGAAAATTTGCCCACCTCAGATGAACTTGTTACACTGCAGTATTAATTTAGCAATGCTATTGATAGCCATCCAAGTCTGGCTGTATGCTTTTGATGCAGAACTGGTGCGGTATAAATGACGTATAAAATTTCCCTGCTGAAAACAATTTGCAGGATTACTGTGCCCACCTCAGATGGACTTCTTACACTGCAGGAGCAACATAGTGATGCTATTGATAACCAAGTCTGGCTGTATGCTTTTGGCTTGCAACTATAATATTTCCCTGCAGGATTAAGAGCAAAAAGATTACTATTAGCCCTGAGAAGGGCTTTTGGTATAAGTTGTAGCAGAAAGGAAATTAAATTAACCCTATCCTATCCTACACTATCCCTTCATCACAATCTCTGTCTAAGTGCTGCTAATAGCACTTTCAATATTGATTATATTTAGCCCTATTAAGGGCTGTTGTTGCAGTTTAAAGACATATAACTCTAGCATAATCCCTGCCTATATGCAGCTAAAATTCTTTCCCTAATTCACCAGCACCACTCCCTGTTTTCGGGTTACTGTGTGCTGAGCATGTCATTATGCACAATATCTCCCTAAGTCTTGCTAACAGCAGTATTACTATTTATTATAATTAGCCCTAAGAAGGATGCACTGATGCACGAGCGAGTAACGAGCAGTGATGATCACAGTTCATCACCACTTATTTGGCAAATTTTTCTTAACCAAATTTCTGTAACCTTTTATAACTTTTAACTTCATTCTGACATTGAGTGTAATAGTATGCCCACGTCAGAATCCCACCCTTTGATGTGAGGTTTGGCACTGATAACACATCTTTCCTTGCACATGTCAGCTGTTTTGAACTGCTGACATGTCCCCCTAAGGCCGGCTTCACACTCAGCGTATGAAAATACGGTCCGTATATTACGGCCGTAATACGCTGAAATGTCCCGAAAATAGTGGTCCGTAGCTCCTCCGTAGGCAGGGTGTGTCAGCGTTTTTTGCGCATGGCATCCTCCGTATGTAATCCGTATGGCATCCGTACTGCGTGGTTTTCTCGCAGGCTTGCAAAACCAACATACCGCTATAGAAGTGATCCATGTGTCCCAAAAAGAAAAAAATATATATATATACTGTCTATATATATATATATATATATATATATATATATGTCAGTAGACACATATATGTATATATATTAATATTTTTTCCAGCGCTATACAGCTTGAAAGCCGGTAATTCAATTACCGGCTTTTTCCTTCTCCTTCCTAAAACCCGACATGATTTGAGACATGGTTTACATACAGTAAACCATGTCTTCTCTCCATTTTTTTTGCAGATTCCACACTACTAATGTCAGTAGAGTGTATCTGCAAAATTTGGCCGTTCTAGCTCTTAAAATAAAGGGTTAAATGGCGGAAAAAATTGGCGTGGGCTCCCGCGCAATTTTCTCCGCCAGAGTAGTAAAGCCAGTGACTGAGGGCAGATATTAATAGCCTGGAGAGGGTCCACGGTTATTGGCCCCCCCCTGGCTAAAAACATCTGCCCCCAGCCACCCCAGAAAAGGCACATCTGGAAGATGCGCCTATTCTGGCACTTGGCCACTCTCTTCCCATTCCCGTGTAGCGGTGGGATATGGGGTAATGAAGGGTTAATGCCACCTTGCTATTGTAAGGTGACATTAAGCCTAATTAATAATGGAGAGGCGTCAATTATGACACCTATCCATTATTAATCCAATTGTAGTAAAGGGTTAAATAAAACACAAACACATTATTTAAAATTATTTTAATGAAATAAAAACAATGGTTGTTTGAGTATTTTATTCTACGCCCAATCCACTCACTGAAGACCCTCGTTCTGTGAAAGAAATAACATAATAAACCAACAATATTCTTACCCTCCGCAGATCTGTAACGTCCAACGATGTAAATCCTTCTGAAGGGGTTAAAACATTTTGCAGCAAGGAGCTTTGCTAATGCAATGCTACTCCTCGCTGCAAAACCCCGGGGAATGAGTCTAAATATAGATCAATGAGCTATATTTAGCTTCATTTGCGGTGAGGCGCCCTCTGCTGGATGTTCATAGATCGTGGGAAATTACCTAGAAAGCCTGGCAAAGCTCCTTGCTGCAAAATGTTTTAACCCCTTCAGAAGGATTTACATCGTTGGACGTTACAGATCTGCGGAGGGTAAGTATATTGTTGGTTTATTATGTTATTTCTTTCACAGAACGAGGGTCTTCAGTGACTGGATTGGGCGTAGAATAAAATACTCAAACAACCATTGTTTTTATTTCATTAAAATAATTTTAAATAATGTGTTTGTGTTTTATTTAACCCTTTACTACAATTGGATTAATAATGGATAGGTGTCATAATTGACGCCTCTCCATTATTAATTAGGCTTAATGTCACCTTACAATAGCAAGGTGGCATTAACCCTTCATTACCCCATATCCCACCGCTACACGGGAATGGGAAGAGAGTGGCCAAGTGCCAGAATAGGCGCATCTTCCAGATGTGCCTTTTCTGGGGTGGCTGGGGGCAGATGTTTTTAGCCAGGGGGGGGCCAATAACCGTGGACCCTCTCCAGGCTATTAATATCTGCCCTCAGTCACTGGCTTTACTACTCTGGCGGAGAAAATTGCGCGGGAGCCCACGCCAATTTTTTCCGCCATTTAACCCTTTATTTTAAGAGCTAGAACGGCCAAATTTTGCAGATACACTCTACTGACATTAGTAGTGTGGAATCTGCAAAAAAAATGGAGAGAAGACATGGTTTACTGTATGTAACCATGTCTCAAATCATGTCGGGTTTTAGGAAGGAGAAGGAAAAAGCCGGTAATTGAATTACCGGCTTTCAAGCTGTATAGCGCTGGAAAAAATATTAATATATATACATATATGTGTCTCACTGACATATATATATATATATATACCTATTCTATGTGTACACATTTATTCTACCTATTCTACTGTAAGCTGTCAGTGTGATTTTACTGTACACCGCACTGAATTGCCGGCTTTTCTCTCTAACAGCGCTGCGTATTTCTCGCAAGTCACACTGCTTGTCCGTGTGTAATCCGTATTTTTCACGCTTCCATAGACTTTCATTGGCGTATTTCTTGCGCAGTACGGTGACAAACGCAGCATGCTGCGATTTTGTACGGCCGTAGAAAGCCGTATAATACTAATCAGTAAAATACGGCAGATAGGAGCAGAGGCATAGAGAATAATTGTGCCGTATTTTTTGCGAGTTTTACGGACGTAGTTTCTGCGCTCTTACGTCCGTAAAACTCGCAAGTGTGAAGCCGGCCTAACAGTCACGTGTGTAATCGTGATCCACCCACGGCTGTTAACCTGTTATATGTCGCTGTCAATCTCTGAGAGTGGCATTTAACTCGTGCTTCTGGAAGCACACCAGAAATCCCACCCATTGGTGACCCTGTCATGTGATCGCGGGTCACCGATGGGTTGGAATGACAACCAGAGGTCTCCAGCAGACCTCTATTGTTGTCATAGCCGGATTGCTATGAGCCCCGCTCTGTGGTCGGAGCTCATAGTAAGTGAGCATTTCTGCTATGTACTGTACAGGTGATCTGATCATCATCTGCATGTAGCAGTGCCGATCAGAAAACTGCAGCTTTTAGTCTCCCATATAGACTATTGAAGCATGCTGCAAGTAAAAAAAAATGTTTTTAAAAATATTTAAAAAATAGTAATATATAAAAGTTCAAATCACCTCCCTTTTTGCCCCATTCAAAATAAAAAAAATCAAACATACACATATTTGGTATCGCCGTTCAGAATCGCCCGATCAATCAGTACAAAAAAAGAATTAACCTGATCGGTAAATGGCGTAGCGAGAAAATAATTCAAAACGCCAGCATTACGTTTATTCGGTCGCTGCTACATTGAAATAAAATATAATAATGGGTATCAAAAGATTATATCTACACCAATATGGTATCAATAAAAACAACAGCTCGGCGTGCAAAAAATAAGCCCCCACCTAGCCCCAAATCACGAAAAATGGAGATGCTACAGGTCTCGGAAAATGGCACCTTTTTAATTTTTTTTAAACCAAAGTTTGGATTTTTTTTTTCAACACTTAAATAAAAAAGAACTTAAACATGTTTGGTGTCTATGAACTCATAATGACCTAGAGAATCACAATGGAAGGTCGTTTTTACCATACGGTGAACATAGTAAAAAAAAAAAATATCTGTGGAATTGTACTTTCTTTGCCATTTCACCACAATTGGAATTTTCCAGTACACGATATGTAAAAAAAAATGGTGTCGTTTAAAAGTACAACTTGTCCTGCAAAAAAACAAGTACAGTAACTATGCTGTCAAGTAACTTTTCAGTATAAGCTGTCTTTTGTGTATATATGATGAATAACACCATTTATGGCCATTATGTAATATCTATCCTGCATTCTAACCAGTTTTCCCTTCTCCGTGCTGTAACTTGCAATCCAAGGGAAGGAGGGAAGGAAACAAGTTGCAGTGATTTCTCCAAGGGTAGACACAGATAGAGGAGGGACAATGTGTAAGAACAGTATCTGGGCCTTTTGCAGTCCAAAAGCTCATCATAATGCACAATTCCACCTTCTTTGGAGGTGGAAATAGGCCCCTTAACATATTGGGCCCCTATGCGGCTGCACAGGTTGCACTAATGGAATATTCGCCCCTAGATTTCTCCTATATACAGCACACAGGTACAGGTTGTAGCTATTCTCTGACTTCGGCTGCGGTCACACTATCAGTATTTGGTCAGTATTTTACATTAGTATTTGTTAGCCAAAATCAGGAGTGGGTGATAAATAGAGAAGTGGTGCATATGTTTCTATTATACTTTTCCTCTGATTGTTCTGGATCGCCCCCACGTAAGGGCAATGGGGTACTCGGTTCCGGGTCCTTCAGTTCCCTCAGCTGGGTGTCATGGTGGCCCGACCCGGACCGTGGCCCTATGAGGGGCGCCCAATAAAAGGGTAAAGTTTGTAGATAACGGTAGTGTCACGATATGGTATGAAATATCATATAAGTAGTTTCTCTTGTTAGCCAGGCTGCGGGCTAAAAAGCCCCTTCCCGTTCACTCAGCCATGAGCTTTCCTTTCCAAGGTATGGGGGAAGAAGAGTTTATTACCTCTAGCTCGGAGAGCAAAGGTATTTACGACCGGCATCCCTGCAGTGGAAAGTGACCAGCTAGAACTGGATTATAAGTCTCAAGAATCCATGAAAGTTCTTTGTTCTGTTTTTGTAAGATATTACACAAACCATTTAAGATAGGAACAGGAAAATACATATTCTTAATCTCCCTCGGTGGATCTATCCACCACGGTAAACCTGAGCTTCTAACTCCATCTGGTAAAGAAGTAGGGATTTCTCTGTAAATATGTATCACAGATAGGACATATTTGATCTCATTAGAATGCCCACATTAATCCGAGATGAATGCTGGGTTTGTTATGACTATGACATGTTTTGTAGCAGAGTTATAGAAATTAGATAAAAGTTAGGGTAAAATTAGTTAACTGAAGAGGTAGGAGGGACGAGGTGATCCAACCCCTTTCTGGGATGTCACAGGCTGCAGCTATAACTGTCTGCCCAGATCCCAGCAGTCTCTTCTTGTCTTTTTCCTGGAGAGCCCGGAGCACGTCCAATGAACTGGGACGTATGGAAGCTCCACTAGCCTGGTTGCCTGCAATGCTCTGAGAACATGTGAGTGTTATCTTTTATCCTGTAATCCCTTTATGTTATAATTACCTTGTACATATTTGCAATTGTCTCATTTGTAACATCTTTGTAAAATATTTTGATAAAGCACTGCCTAACTTTTGTTGGGTATTTAATACTAGTTCTTTCTCCATGCTCTAAACGTACCCTAAGTCTCCTGAAGGGAATTACGCTACTGTGTTGGGTTAGCTTTGGACCTGTTTAATCGGAGCTGGTGGCAGCATACGTTTTGTACTGGGTAGTTGGGTGTTGTTGTAGTGACTGCGGCATTGATAATTATTGTTCCTGCCTGAGCGTGAGTAATTTATTGCGTCGCTGAAGCGTGCCCAATAGCCAGTACATAGCAGGCAGCCTTTCTGGCAACTAATTACCCCAGGTGCAGTACCTAATCTGACCTGAGAGTAAGGGGGGTGCCAGAGAGCTGCAAGTGTTAAGTGGAACTGTAAGCGGGATATACATAAATCCCTGCAGTTCGTGGTATAGTGAAGAGCAGTGGGATACCTAAAATAAGCCCCTGCTGTAAACTAAGAGGTCAATAGCCTTGTGTGTGTTGTTTCATCACATTGTTAGCAGTGGAGGGATAACTAAGATAATCCCCCTGCACATGTGATAGCCGTCTGTTGGCCTAAAGTCACCCCGATCCGTGACGTAAGGGTGACGGTCACGGTGTGAATCATGACAAATTGGTGGCAAGGCGGTGGGATATCTTAGAGCATTAGTGATTTGGTTTGAGTGATCATTCCTCTCACTAAAAACTTGCAAAGTTCTTGCGAGAATAAGTTTGGAAAACGAACTCAGTGTTTATTAGTCTTGAGACAATTGTGTACTGGTAATTATCCCCTCCCTTTCTCTTCGTTTTTCTATCCTATCTTTTATTTGGCAACCATGGCTGCGAAAGGGGAAGCCTGGTACACCCAGCAGAAGAAGGACTTTCTTGCTGGGATATGCACGTGCCATGGCCTGAACCCCCAGGGGAAGACCAAGACTCAAATGGTCGCTGAACTGGTGCAATTTGAAGCAGACCAAGCCAGGCCACAGAGCCCAGAGGCCGCAGAAGCCAGCGCAAGCGAACATGGTGCTGCAGCAGAGGTCCAACCACTGAATACGGGCCCTACTGGCAACCAGGGGGGTGCAGACCTCCTCCTGCAGCTGGCTCTGCAACAATGCTTCGCAGATGACCTAGAGAGACGTCTGCAGCTGATCCAGCAATACCAGGAGCGAGCCGAGCGGCAAGCGGAGCGGGAGTACCAGCTGCAGATGGCGCAACTGCAAATGCAGGGGTCGTCCCAGTCCAGCCGTGAGCCCAGCAGCGCTCAGATACCGAAGCCCCGGCCCGATCACTTCCCTGTTATGGAAAAGGACGGGGACTTGGACACTTTTCTGCGGGCCTTTGAGAAAGCCTGCAGACAGTACCAGCTGCCTGCACAAGAATGGGCACGATACCTGACACCAGGGCTGAGAGGCAAAGCTCTGGAGGCGTTTGCTGCCCTCCCTTAAGAACAAGATGGATACTATGAGGCCATCAAGCAGGCCCTGATAGCAAAGTACCAGCTTACACCTGAGGTGTACCGTAGAAAGTTCTGGACCCTCTAACATGGCCCACACGACAGTTACAGTGATGTGGTGCATGGACTGGGGACCCACTTTGACCAGTGGACCCAAGGACTGTCAGTGACCACCTTTGCACAGCTGCGAGACCTGATGATCAAAGACCAGTTCTTTCATCTTTGCCCAGCTGAGGTGCGACAGTTCGTGATGGACAGAGAACCCAAAGACGTTATAACGGGCTGGACAGAAAACTAGAGTGGACCCTCTGGACCGTGGGAGACCTACCCCTGGGCGAGCGAGCCTAGAGTAGAACCGACCCCTATACAGGGACCGTCAGGAGCAGGCCCAGAGGTCACTTACCCACAGTGTAGTACCAAGAGGGACGGCTCCAAGAAGGAAGGGAGGAGAGGCTGCGGATGCTGGAGAGGAAGTTCTGGAGGAAGACCTGGAAGACGGAAGATGTACAGGAGGACTGGGAAGCCGGAACAGAGAGAGAGAGTCTGAGGGGAAAAACTAAAGGGCAAAAAAATAAGGCATAGGGAAAGGGAACTGCAAGGTAAACAAGAACGAACGGAGAGACGAAGGCGAAGCAACCAACGGTGAGAGCACAGTACGGAAACGAGGAGAGCCAAACGCAATAGCAAGAGCTATGACAATCATATAATGTAAAATCACTGCACTCGTACGATGAAGATCAGATCTCGTACGATTAGAGATCATTAACAGATAAGTTAACTCTATGCTTCATAGCACCTGCTCAGTGCCATACTCATGGGTTTCCTTTCCCTTTTTCCTCCTAGTGACACTGATCCCCTTATTCTTGTGGTTTAGTTCAATATACATTGCTTCTAGCTGGTTCCACAACCTAGCAGGTACTTTTTTCGTCTTTTTTCATCTTTCTACTACATATACGTCACCTATATCGTAGATACTTACTTACTTCTCCTTGCCCCTCTCTAGCTACACGAATTTCCCCACAGTATTGGTTATACTACTCCAGGGTATCCGATTTTGACTCTGGCAAATCTCTGAAGGCGCACAGGTAGCTGGATACGTTTGTTTCTACCATCGGTATCATCCATTATTTACTGATCATACACATACCGATTATTTTAATATATCTACATCTATCCATACAGCCTTTGGTACTTATACCTGTTTGCCCTGCTCTACGGCGACCACAGCTCCTGTATCACTAAGCCACACGAATTTTCTAATATTTCTGGTTGTACTCTTCCAAGGCATCCAACTATTGCTCTGTCTGGTCCCCTAAAGCACACAGGTAGTTATGTATTTTTACTCTGTATTACTTACCCATTTGTCATGTACACACTGGATGATATAGTGCATTTATATCTACCCATACAGCCATTGATATACACCTGTCGGCCCTGTATCACGGCGACTACGGCATCATTATCACTAAGGTGATGTGTAAACACTCCTATGGTGGCCTAGCTAGGCCTTTCTATGGTTGTATCTGAGGCCATACATACACCTGTCATGCAGTAACCCAGCTTACTTTTTCCATTACCCGTTACAGGTAATTTACTTCTGCATCTTGGCTGATAGTCCAGCAGTAATATTCACGTATTCAAAGGAAGGATCTACTACCTATGGGTATGCTGGACTATCTCTCCCTACCGTCTCTTCTGTTGACAATTTATCGATTGTACATTTCTCTCGCTCCATTGTTTTTTGTTCCTAGCTAGATTTCGACGATATGAGCCTAGATAGCCTCCATTTCCTTGACACTAATATGGATGTGTTTTCTGAACTGTATATATGTTTATATGTATATATGTAATTTTGTCTTCATCTTGTACATAGTTATTCACGTTTATTTTATTCTATTTGTTTCAGCGATTTAGTGAACAAGGCCACGGGCTGGCCGAAACGTTTATACTTATCGCTTCACCTGAACATTTTTCTAAATAAAATTATCCACATGAATTGAATATCTTCATCGTACGAGTGCAGTGATTTTACATTATATGATTGAGAGGACCATTGGTTCCGTTCATCTGCACCGTCACCTTCAGAACTGTCGAGTGCTAGCCTTCTATACTCTCTATGACAATCAGGC
Source organism: Ranitomeya imitator (assembly GCF_032444005.1). NCBI lineage: Eukaryota > Metazoa > Chordata > Amphibia > Anura > Dendrobatidae > Ranitomeya > Ranitomeya imitator. Next base: position 930,008,688 of record NC_091282.1, on the reverse strand, counting down.
GCAGGGGAACAGGAGAACCTGCCTCTAATAGCAGCGGCTGGAGCGGGATTGGTTGCAGGGATACTGACCTGGGTGACCCCAGGAAGGAGAAGCTGGAAGGATACGCCTGCGCCCTCTGGAGAATCCAGAGCGCCTGCGCAGACTAGGCATCCCCTCTGCAGAGCAAGACACCGGAGGTAATGCAGAGGTGCTGACGCGTCTGAACCTGGGGATGGAGTGCCGGGAACGCGCAGCAGCAGCAGAGAGGAGAGGACCGAGATGCTCACAGACCGAGCGACCAGAGCGAGCAGCGGCAGCCACAGACACCGCAACAGAAGGAGGAAGATGGGTGCGACCGGACCCGGCAGCAGAGGAGCGGCGACGCAGGACAGCGGCAGCAGTGGTAACAGACGTGACGAAAGCAGCGCAGATTGCTGATGCCTATGAGGCCAACCGTAGATCGGAAGCGCGGAAGCCAGTCACCACCAGCTGGAGAGGGGGTAAGCCTGCATCCAACGCCAGTGCCCCTGCCAGCCAACACACCAGAGGTCCTGCCCCCGTGGCCAACAACACCAGGCCTACCACCGAACCTCGCCAGTGTTACTACTGCAAGCGGTCGGGTCATATCAGTACCCACTGTCCAGACAAGCAGAAGAACCTCCCAGCCAAGGCCCCAGGGCCTAATGCAGCAGTTCTTTTGGTGGGTGGTGTGGTTGGGAGGGTGTGTGACAACTTACAGCTCATCATTGTGGGAGGCCATGTTGTTACAGGCCTCAAGGACACCGGGGCTGAACGAACCCTAATCCGACCCGAACTGGCGGCCCCTGAAGAAATCATTCCGGGGAAAACCCTAACTGTCACTGGGATTGGGGGCATCAGCTGTCCCTTACCAATGGCCCGAGTATATATTGATTGGGGTGCCGGGAGCGGGGTGAAGGAAGTGGGGCTGTCTGATAATTTGCCCGCTGATGTTTTGTTGGGGACTGATTTGGGGAGGATGGTTGCATACTACGTCCCCGACACCCCTCCCCAATCTACTAATGAGGGTAAAGTTAACCCTGATGATGATGATGATGATGGGAAATCGCATGTGTTACCTGACCATGCTTTATCTTGTAATGATGCATCTAATAACCATTTTTTTCCTAGGATTGATGGTGAAAATGTTGTACCTGTGCCAACTGAACCTGATAATGATTTTTCTGTGAAGGTTAATGTGTCCATAGGTACAGGCGTGCCCAGCCACGTCGCTCTTCGGAGTGAGACGGCTGAGGAACCCCTAACAGGGGCAAGTGTCGGTGCTACAGGAAATGGGGAGATGCATGGGAACCGTGAGGAACGTGATGCCATGAAAGTGACCAGTGCCACCAAGGAAGGTAACTGGCCCATAAGTAGCATTGACCCTGGAGTGTTGGGGGTGAATGGAGAGGTAGAGCCCATAGCAGCGCCAGCTGATGGGTCTGTAGAAACCCCCGGGGAGAAAGCCTACGTACCTGCTGTCACCCGCAGTCAGAGTGCCCGGAACGCAGATAACTGTCGGCCTTCCGGACTCTCCTCAGTCATCAGTGTGACTGAACCAGAGGTGGACCCAGAACAGGTCCAAGAGGGTTCCCGTGGGGAAGGGACCCTGACATCGCTTCTGGCTTCCCCTAGCCAGGAGTTTCAGGCCGCTCTGTGCACAGATGTGAGCCTAGAGAGTTTGAGACAACTCGCCGAGATGCCCACCTCCGTGACTGATAAGGAGAGGGTGTTCTGGGAACGAGGAAGGTTATACCAGGAGACAGTGCCCGGAGAATCGCAAAAGGAGTGGTTGAGGGAAAGACAGCTGGTCGTCCCGCAGCAATTCCGGGGTGTGTTGTTACGGATTGCCCATGAGATCCCGCTAGCTGGACACTTGGGGATCAGCAAAACTAAGGCCCGGCTGTCTCAACACTTCTATTGGCCTAAGATGGGGACAGATGTGTCAAACTACTGCTGCTCCTGTATCACTTGTCAAAGAGTGGGGAAGGCGGGCCTGCTCTTAAGGCTCCCCTGATCCCTTTACCAGTGATAGAGGAGCCTTTCCAGAGAATCGCGGTGGACATTGTGGGCCCGCTGGCTGTCTCCAGCAGCTCTGGAAAGCAATACATCCTTACTGTGGTAGACCATGCTACCCGGTACCCAGAGACAGTAGCTCTGTCGTCAACTAGGGCAGATAAGGTGGCGGATGCCCTGTTGGCCATCTTTTCACGTGTAGGATTTCCCAGGGAAATGCTTACAGATCAAGGGACCCAATTTATGTCTCGCCTAATGGAGGCTCTCTGTAAGAGAATGCAGGTGAAGCACCTGGTATCGAGTGCGTATCACCCACAGACCAATGGCTTGTGTGAATGCTTCAATGGTACCCTCAAACAGATGCTACGCATGCTGGTTGAGACCCGAGGGCGCGACTGGGAGCGGTACCTCCCACACCTGCTATTTGCTTACCGAGAGGTTCCGCAGGCCTCGACGGGGTTCTCCCCCTTCGAGCTCCTGTACGGCAGCTGAGTCCGGGGACCCCTTGGGTTGGTAAGAGAATCCTGGGAAAAGGAGCCGAACCCTTCTGAAGTGTCCATAGTGGAGTATGTCATGCACTTCCGTGACAAAATGCAGACCTTGACGCAGTTGGTGCATGACAACATGACGCAGGCTCAGGCTGATCAGAAGCACTGGTACGACCAGAACGCCCGGGAGCGGACCTACCACGTGGGTCAAACGGTGTGGGTGCTGGTCCCCGTATCAAAGGATAAGCTTCAGGCAGCCTGGGAGGGCCCGTACGTCGTCCGCCAACGGCTCATCCCGGTCACCTACGTGGTCACGTCAACATGATGAAGGCTCACCACGAACGTGAACCTTTCGTCCTACCGGTCTGCAGCTTGCCCGAAGACGGGGAGGAAGACACCCTCCTGGACATGCTGGCCCAAGCCAAGGCCAATGGGTCCATCGAGGACGTGGAGGTAAGCGCCTCGTTAACTGAACCCCAGCGGTTGCAGTTGCAAACCACACTGGAACCCTTCCGGGTCGTGTTCTCCAACCGACCTGGGAGGACTGAGTTAGCAGTCCACGAAGTGGACACCGGGAATCACGCCCCACTACGGCAAATGCCCTATCGAATCTCTGACCAGGTGCAGCAGATTATGCGCCAAGAGATCGATGAGATGTTACAGCTGGGGGTGATTCGACAGTCAAAGAGCGTGTGGGCATCACCTGTAGTTCTCGTGCCAAAGAAGGACCGGACCACCCGGTTTTGCATGGACTACAGGGGGCTCAACACCATCACAGCCTCTGACGCGCACCCCATGCCGCGCATCGAGGAGCTGCTGGATAGGTTAGCTGGCGCAGATTACCTAACAATAATGGATCTGAGTAGAGGATACTGGCAGATTCCCCTGAGCCCCGAGGCGCAGGAGAAGTCCGCTTTTATCACGCCCTTCGGACTGTACGAGTCCACGGTTATGCCCTTCGGCATGAAGAATGCCCCTGCCACTTTCCAGCGGATGGTCAACCTCCTGCTTCAGGGACTGGATAAGTACGCAGTGGCGTACTTGGATGACATTGCCATCTTCAGTCCCTCCTGGAAGGAACACCTGCAGCATCTCGAGGAGGTGCTCAGGCAAATTCACCGAGCTGGACTGACTATCAAGCCAGGAAAGTGCCAGATGGGCATGAGGGAGGTCCACTACCTGGGCCACCGGGTAGGTGGAGGCACTCTAAAGCCAGAGCCTGACAAAGTGGGAGTGATCGTGAACTGGCCCACTCCCGTGAACAAGAAAAAGGTGATGTCCTTCTTGGGCACTGCAGGGTACTATAGGCGCTTCGTACAGCACTATAATAGCCTGGCAAAACCTTTGACGGACCTCACCAGGAAGAAGCTACCCCACATTGTCAACTGGACAGATGGCTGTGAGGGGGCCTTACAGGCGTTGAAAACCGCACTGTGCAACGCCCTTGTGTTGAAAGCAGTCGACAGCAGTTGACTGTTCTTGGTGCAGACCGACACCAGCGAGTTTGGCATTGGTGCTGTGCTCAGCCAGGTTGACTCGGAGGACCAAGAGCACCCCGTGTTATACCTGAGCCGGAAACTTTTGCCGAGGGAAGTGGCCTACTCCACCATCGAGAAGGAGTGCCTGGCCATAGTCTGGGCCCTGCAGCACTTGCAGCCCTACTTGTACGGTCACCCCTTCACTGTGGTGACTGACCATGACCCTCTGTGTTGGAACCAACGGCAGGTTGCTATTTTGGAGCCTTGCCCTTCAGCAGTTTGACTTCACCATTCACCACACAAAACGGGCAAAGAGCATGGGAATGCAGATGGACTGTCCCGCCAGGGTGAACCCACTGAGGTGCGCATGGCGGCATACCATGGGGTTCTACCGCCCTAGCGCACACCAAAAGGGGGAGGTGTCATGATATGGTATGAAATATCATATAAGTAGTTTCTCTTGTTAGCCAGGCTGCGGGCTAAAAAGCCTCTTCCCATTCACTCAGCCAAGAGCTTTCTTTTCCAAGGTATGGAGTTTATTACCTCTAGCTCGGAGAGCAAAGGTATTTACGACCGGCATCCCTGCAGTGGAAAGTGACCAGCTAGAACTGGATTATAAGTCTCTAGAATCCATGAAAGCTCTTTGTTCTGTTTTTGTAAGATATTACGCAAACCATTTAAGATAGGAACAGGAAAATACATATTCTTAATCTCCCTCGGTGGATCTATCCACCACAGTAAACCTAAGCTTCTAACTCCATCTGGTAAAGAAGTAGGGATTTCTCTGTAAATATGTATCACAGATAGGACATATGTGATCTCATTAGATTGCCCACGTTAATCCGAGATGAATGCTGGGTTTGTTATGACTATGACATGTTTTGTAGCAGAGTTATAGAAATTAGATAAAAGTTAGGATAAAATTAATTAACTGAAGAGGTAGGAGGGACGAGGTGATCCAACCCCTTTCTGGGATGTCACAGGCTGCAGCTATAATTGTCTGCCCAGATCCCAGCAGTCTCCTCTTGTCTTTTTCCTGGAGAGCCCGGAGCACGTCCAATGAACTGGGACGTATGGAAGCTCCACTAGCCTGGTTGCCTACAATGCTCTGAGAACATGTGAGTGTTATCTTTTCTCCTGTAATCCCTTTATGTTATAATTACCTTGTACATATTTGCAATTGTCTCATTTGTAACATCTTTGTAAAATATTTTGATAAAGCACTGCCTAACTTTTGTGGGGTATATTTAATACTAGTTCTTTCTCCATGCTCTAAACGTACCCTAAGTCTCCTGAAGGGAATTACGCTACTGTGTTGGGTTAGCTTTGGACCTGTTTAATCGGAGCTGGTGGCAGCATACGTTTTGTACTGGGTAGTTGGGTGTTGTTGTAGCGACTGCGGCATTGATAATTATTGCTCCTGCCTGAGCGGGAGTAGTTTATCGCATCGCTGCAGCGTGCCCAATAGCCAGTACATAGCAGGCAGCCCTTCTGGCAACTAATTACCCCAGGTGCAGTACCTAATCTGACCTGAGAGTAAGGGGGGAGCCAGAGAGCTGCAAGTGTTAAGTGGAACTGTAAGCGGGATATACATAAATCCCTGCAGTTCGTGGTATAGTGAACAGCAGTGGGATACCTAAAATAAGCCCCTGCTGTAAACTAAGAGGTCAATAGCCTTGTGTGTGTTGTTTCATCACATTGTTAGCAGTGGAGAGATAACTAAGATAATCCCCCTGCACATGTGATAGCCGTCTGTTGGCCTAAAGTCACCCCGATCCGTGACGTAGGGGTGACGTTCACGGTGTGAATCGTGACAGGTAGTGTTCGTGACGCCACCTGTGGTATTCGGTCAGGGTGACTGACACAGCTTAGGGGTCCGCTGGGGAGATGGAATGGCAGCTAGATGGTATACCTTCCCACAGGTGAAGTATATCCCCAGGGCTTCCCAGAAGTGTAGATAGTGATGGTGGATGGTGCAAGGTGCGGTGAATAACGAGGACACAATGGGTGCAGTCTCTTTACCTTTACTGAAGGCTTCAGCATCCACAGTCCAGAGTGCCAGATGACAGGGTAGGCAGAGTCCGGCCGGTCTGATGGCAATTCCAGAGTTCCCATATCCAGGTGGAAATCAGTAGCCTACCCCTTGCACACAGTAATGTAGTAGGTCCCTACGTGCATTAGCTCCCATAGGGTCCTCACTCTTGTTACTCTTCTCTCTGTCCCCCAGATGGATAGGACAAACCCGTATGATGGTGGTGGCCTGAGGCTATTTTACAGGCACCCTAACGTCGCCCCTCCTCCACGTTGCCACCTTGTCTGCTTAGGTTCTTAGGTCGGGCAGCCAACTTGAAATTGACTGTCCTGCCGGTATCTGAAGAAAAGTGTAGAGTCTATTACTCCCTCGGTGTTCCGGCTACCGGATCTGCCCTCAGTGGGAGGCAGCCTGCTCCTAGCTGGTCTCCCACTGGTGTTTTACTCCTGTTGCTACGACTTCTGTGCTCACTCACTACGGCACACTTCCTTTCTTGTCTTTTCTTAGGAGGCTGCCGCATGGGTTGCAGGCGCAACTCCGTGTCCTTCTTTCCCTTCCTGGGCCGAGCCCAGTCTGCTCCTCTCCTCCTGACTGTCTCCTTCTCCCTCCAGTCAGCTTCTGCCTCCTTCCTAACCAAACCCCCAGTTTTACCCAAGTGTGAGGAGTGGCCTAATAGATAGAACCCTTAGCTCCCCTGGTGGCCGGCATGTGAAGTGTGTGTGTGGCTGTGATACCTGGCAGGGTGAACTCCTTTGGTGCCATCAGACGTAACAACACTCCCCCCTGTTGGAAGAACGACATTACTGCAACGACCAGGTCTCTGGGGCGCTGCACTCCCCCCCCCCTCCTCCCCGTTAAATCCAGCACTCCCGGGCTGGGAAAAGAACACAACAATTACAGGTTAGCAAAAGACACGCAAAATTTTTGAAATGCTTTTAAACAAATAAATTTAACAGTGCTTCCCTTTATGGGAGGTGAGAACTCTTGAACATTGCAAACAAAAACATATTCACATTATGCATATCTTAAAAGAGAACAATTACTAACTTATTATGAAATACAGTTACCCATACAGGTATTCTATTTACTAAGTGCAAGTACCCTCTAAGGGTATACTATCATTAACCCTTAATGTGCAATTTTTAACCTTTTCTTTATTCTTCTTCTTCACATGCAGAACTATCTATCTACCCCTTCCGGCCTACTGCATCTTTCTTCTTAAAACCTTACTTTTATCTAAAGCAGAGGTGTCAAACTGCATTCCTCGAGGGCCTCAGACCATGCATGTTTTCAAGATTTCCTTTGCATTGCACAAGGTGATGGAATCACTCTGTGCAGGTGATTAAATTATCACCTGTGCAATACAAGGAAATCCTGAAAACATGACCTGTTTGCGGCCCTCGAGGAATGCAGTTTGACACCTCTGATCTAAAGTAAGTCATTAACATTCTATCACTATCTGGATACATATTAACAGCTATGTAAACATTATTAAAGAGCAACAACCGAACATTCCCTTTAAGAGAGAAACTAGTTTCTTTTCTGAGGTAGTGCAAACAATCAACAAGTCACTATAAACTTTAAGACTATAGAAACTTTCACGTCATCGTCAGGAACAGTTTATTCGCAAAGTCTTCTTGCTTGTAAAACCAGTAGAGAGCACCCTTAAAAAAGTGCAAACTATTTACAGAGGACAGTTCGGGAACCATTCACCGTCCATGATTCCAATGTTCCTTTAGAACCATGATTAACTTTGTGCAAAACTGGAACAAAATAGGGATCCCCGGTAAACTAAGGGATCCCTTTAAATGTTAACCCTGAACGGGTTCAAAGCAGCAAATAAAGAACAGTTAACTATTTACAGTTTCATGTTTTCGAGGTTTACTCGAGTTCTGGTGGTAGCACCGGTGGGGGTGGCCCTGCTGGGTACTGGCGGCTACCACTGGGTACTACAAAGAGTGCGTCCTCACTCTGAATGGGGGTCTGTGTGCTTACAGTTCTCCTTGCCACGGAGGTCTGCGTGCACCTTGAGCACATGGTGACCGGTGCAGGGGTCACCTGTTCGGGTGTGGAGTAGTAGGGCGATGAGATTGTGATTTCGGGTTTGTATTTGCGGACGTGCAGGGCATACCACCCCTTATCACCCCAGTGCCGCATGTACCTGACACGATCACCCGGGTACAGATCCCGGCCTGGGTGCCCTTCAATAAGGTGCGACTCCACATCGCGCCGATTCACAAAGACTTCAAGGGCGAGGCCGCGCTCCTTTATGAAGCCCCAACCCCCTGCATACGGAAGGTCACCACGATCCCATAATGCTGGGGGCCCCAATCCTCCTCAGACATCTGCCTAGCCTTTGCTTTGGCCTGCTGGTCCTTCTCACGGTCAGCCTGACATTGGAGCTCTTTCTTTCTGACCCACTCCTCCTCCTGCTAACGCAGCTGCCGGCGGTATTCCTCATGGGCAATCTCTGCCAGGCTCTTCTCCTCTGACTGGTCCCCCCCAGGGAACCCGATCAGGTTGGTGGTGGCGCGGGTCCACTGAAAGGTCATCACCTCTCACTGGATGTCCACTTTCTGCCTGAGGGGCTGCAGCGGAACGTCCGAAGTCTTCATAGTCTCCCATGGCCTCTCCCACTCTAAGCGACTACACACCTGGCCGGGTGGTGGTGGTGAGGGTGAATCTATGTCCACTAGCAGGGATCCCTCGGCTACTGGGGCAGGGTCGGTGTCGTTACCTGCCTCCGTGGCGTCTCCGGTGCCGATCTCCTCAACCGCAGGCTGGGGCTCGGACGGTTGGCTGCATGGTTGTTTCTCAGGGCCGGCGGTTGCATGCTGGTACAGGTTCCGGAGCTGCCGACACAGCTCGTCGACTTCCGCTCCCAGAACCTCCTGGTTTGCGTGTCCTGGCAGGGTTCCACTTGGCTCCCATTGGCTGGAGCAGTGACGAGTGTTCTCCCCCTCTTCCGGACTGCCTCCGCTCGCCATGATGCCAGCCTGGTTCTGCCGAATGGCATCCAGCGGTTCTCGCTCCTCCTCCTCCGGAGGGCGGTTCCTTCCTCGTCCTCCACCATCCCAGACTAGGAGGTGGATCTTCTTCATTGACGAGCATATTTCCCGGACATAGTAGTATCTGTGAGGGGCTGGCTTAACTTTCGCACCGTTCTTCCATGCTACGCCCATGATGACACACCCCACTCCTCCAGCACGCCACATGGTGCTGCAATGGCGGCGGTTTTGGCGGGAATCTTTGCGGTAACCAGCAATACACAGTCCTTGAAATAAATCACAGTTCCAATACGATTCTGACACAGTTCCTAGGTGCACATTACCCGAATTCTCAGGCTTAAGTAGATCCTGTTCGTGACGCCAAAGAAAAATGGATCGCCCCCATGTAAGGGCAATGGGGTACTCGGTACCGGGTCCTTCACTTCCCTGAGCTAGGATGTCACGGTGGCCCGACCCAGACCGTGGCCCTATGAGGGGCGCCCAATACCCAATAAAAGGGTAAAGTTTGTAGATAATGATAGTGTTCGTGACGCCACCTGTGGTATTCGGTCAGGGTGACCGATGCTGCTTAGGGGTCTGCTGGGGTGATGGAATGGCAGCTAGATGGTATACCTTCCCACAGGTGAAGTATATCCCCAGGGCTTCCCAGAAGTGTAGATTGTGATGGTGGATGGTGCAAGGCGCGTTGAATAACGAGGACACAATGGGTGCAGTCTCTTTACCTTTACTGAAGGCTTCAGCATCCACAGTCCAGATGACAGGGTAGGCAGAGTCTGGCCAGTCTGATGGCAATTCCAGAGTTCCCCTATCTAGGTGGAAATCAGTAGCCTACCCCTTGCGCACAGAAACATAGTAGGTCCCTACGTGCATTAGCTCCCATAGGGTCCTCACTTTTGTTACTCTTCTCTCTGTCCCCCAGATGGATAGGACAAACCCATATGACGGTGGTGGCCTGAGGCTATTTTATAGGGACCCTAGCGTCGCCCCTCCTCCGCGTTTCCACCTTGTCTGCTTAGGTTCTTAGGTCGGGCAGCCAACTTGAAATCGACTGTCCTGCCGGTCTCTGAAGAAAAGCGTAGAGTCATTTACTCCCTCGGTGTTCCGGCTACCGGATCTGCCCTCAGTGGGAGGCAGCCTGCTCCTAGCTGGTCTCCCACTGGTGTTTTACTCCTGTTGCTACGACTTCTGTGCTCACTCACTACGGCACACTTCCTTTCTTGTCCTTTCTTGCCCTTTCTTAGGAGGCTGCCGCATGGGTTGCAGGCGCAGCTCCGTGTCCTTCTTTCCCTTACTGGGCCGAGCCCAGTCTGCTCCTCTCCTCTCCTCCTGACTGTCTCCTTCTCCCTCCAGTCAGCTTCTGCCTCCTTCCTAACCAAACCCCCAGTTTTACCCAAGTGTGAGGAGTGGCCTAATAGATAGAACCCTTAGCTCCCCCTGGTGGCCGGCGTGTGAAGTGTGTGTGTGGCTGTGATACCTGGCAGGGTGAACTCCTTTGGTGCCATCAGACGTAACGTCGCTCCCTCCTGGTGGAAGAACGACACTACTGCAACGACCAGGACTCTGGAGCGCTGCAGTTCCACTACTGGTCTTAGCTTACAAATACTGGTGTAAAATTCTGATCAAATACTGATAGTGTGACCGCAGCATTCCTCTTCATGTTCAATTGGTATGAAGGAAGAGACAGTGACACCAGCGCTGATTGGGCACCAGGTTCACATGTCATAACAACCGCACGAGATCCCCGGGAATGTGAGTGCTGATACTGCTGGAATGGCGCTGGCATGAGAGGCGAGCATAAGCTTTTTTATTTTATCGGCGCCAAACATTTAAATCAAGAAGGGGTTGTCCTAATAGTGAACAACTCCTTTAAACTATTAAGTGCAAGGACAGGCCTAATGACCATCTAAATCTTTATTTCTGCCTCTACATAATTCATTGACATGGCTTTTTATTTTATTTTGTCATTAACATTTCTATAAGAGCCCTGCTTTGACAGAGGAGACATTGATGTTGATTCCTCAAAAGTTTTACACCAGAATTTTGGAGTTAAAAGCTTTGAAAAGTCACAAAATATTGACACAACATAAAACTGAACAAAAATTTTGCGACTTTTGGCGATTTCATGCTATTCTTTCCTAACTCTAACAAAGTGAGAAGTGCAGGAGCACGATGAGGGTCTTGCAACCATCTCTCATCCAAGTCATAATAAGCAACAGTGCACTTAACACCACACATGAATCTCAAAGATTTTTGGCAAGATGCATGGAGGCACATGACACTCTTCAGCAGTTCAGTATTCATTAGAGGCATGCACCTCCAGGTCCCACTCATTAAGGTCTTGGTGAATTGGGGACAAACTGGGAAATTCATCATTGTCCCAACACTATTTTTTTTGTGTGTAAAAAAAAGTTGCACATTATGGCACACATCATGATTACTGTATATACTTGTGTATAAGCCGACCCGAGTATAAACCAAGGCACCTAATTTTGCCACAAAAAAATTAGAAAATTTATTTACTTGAGTATAAGCCTGGAATCCATTGTTCTCACATCCCTCTCCTGGTATGCATGGCTCCTCATCCCTATCCTTGTCTACATAGCTCTTTATCCCCATCCTTGTCTGCATGGCGCCTTATCCCCATCCTTGTCTGCATGGCTCCTCATCTCTATCATTGTATGCATGGTTCCTCATCCCTTTTCTTGTATGGATGGCCCCTATGAGAAAAGCATTAAAAAATGCTACTTACCTTCCCTGCGCGCCCTTGCTGCATCTTGTTTCAGTGCCAGCAGCTCCTGTGACCGAGCAATCACGTTTCTCCGCTCATTAAAGTTATGAATATTCACTCAAGAGAGGCGAATATTCATAATCCTTAAGTAGCGAGCACCTATAATAGTTCGGCAGCTGGTTTAAGCCGGCAGCTGTGGCTGCCAGAGCAGTGAATATTCATTTTTCTTTAGCAGAGGGCACAGGCTTTAGCCGCAGCTGTCGGCTCCTGCCTCCTGTGACCCATTACTCTGCCGCTCCCTCTCCCCCTTCTGGGATAATGACTCGAGTATAAGCCAAGCACATTTTTTTGTGCTGAAAAACTCGGCTTATACTTAAGTATATACTTAAGTGTGCTACAATTTGCATGTTTTATTGCTTTTTATGAAGCTCACAGTACTTTTCTAAAAAATGGGTGGAGCTTAACACAAAAGGAACCTGACAAATTTACTATAATTTAAACCAGAAAATGTTGTAAATTATGGTGCAAATTTATGCCAGCACTAGTGTTGAGCATTCCGATACCGAGTTCCGATACTTTCAGTATATCGGATACCAGAATCGAAAGTTCCCATAATTCAAAGAGCCAGAATTCAGCCAATGAGGAATGATTTGAAGTGTGGGCACATCCTGTTCTGCATGGTGGGCATGTAACTACTGGCATGGCTGTGATTGGCTGCTGAAATGTCATGATGCACTATAAAAGTCGCCACCACCATTTTGTGTTCACTCTGCTGTGAATTCAGTTAGGGACAGGACGCTGTGTTCTGACTGAGGGCCAGTTTTGAGATAGCGATTTGCTTAATTGTGCTTTACCCAGGCTAATTTAGCAACCGCTGTGTGAGAACCTTGTTTTTGCCTTGCAGCGCTGTTCACAGCTGTCTGCAAGGTCTCTGTGTGAGTGCAGCTCACGCTGTTGTCTGTTCTAAAGCAACCACTGGTTGTAGTCAGCTCAGCGTGCGTCACTGCCTCATACTGTTCAATTGTCCTTTTTTGCATTAGCGCTGCCTGCAGCACATTTTTCCTGTTTTTCTCCTATTAGTGGGTTTCCGTCTGTATCCTGCTAGATTGTGGAAAAACACTATATAGGATTACATAGAGGAGCTTTTTTGGCCTTGCGGTGTCGTTCACGGCTGTCTGCACGGTCTGTGTGTGAGTGCAGATTACTCTGTAGTGAGCACAGGCTCTGAATGCTGGCATTGCAAAAACTACTGTCCCTTGAAATGCTGTCATACAGGCTGGTGGAGACTGACACCTTCCATAACATGATGGCATTGGCAGTCCCATAATACAACGTGCCCAGCCACTTTTATTTCAGCAGGCAAGCCGTCCCTGCCCTGCAAAAGCATGTGGAGGGAAACATTAAACATGCGCTACTAAACGCTAGCAGTAGCAAGGTCCACCTTACCACCGATGCGTGGACCAGTCACCATGGACAGGGACGATACCTTTCCTTCACTGCCCCCCATTGGGTCAATGTTGTGGAGCCGGGTACAGATCTTGCGAGTAGCGCTGTACGTTTCTGCCAACTCCAAGCATTGCAGGAATCCAGTCTGTACACATTGCCTCCTCCTCATACTCCAGTTCCTCTGAATCATCGCTGCAGGAGCCGTCACGGTCTACCTCCACCTTGACCCATGAACGCTTACCTGTTATGACCGATATGAGCACAGCCATGGCCAAATGTCAACAGGCTGTAGTGAAGTTAATTTCTTTGGAGAATCGAAGCCACACAGCGCAGGAGCTCTGGAATGCCATCAAGCAGGAGAGCAACGTGTGGTTTCTGCCAGCCAATCTCCAGCCAGGCATGGTAGTGTGTAACAATGGCCAAAATCTGCTGGCAGCTCTGGGCCTAGGCAACCTCACTCACATACCATGCCTGGCACATGTGCTCAACTTGGTCATGCAGAGTTTTTTGAGGGACTATCCGGATCTTGATGCACTGCTGCACAAGGTCCACCTAGAGTTCGCTCACTTGTGGCGTTCCAGCATGGCAAGATCACACCTTGCAGCTCTGCAGCGTCGATTCTGCCTTCCGAAACATTGCATCATATGTGACCTACCCACCAGGTGGAATTCAACATTACATATGTTGGAGCAGTTGTGTATGCAGCAGCCAGCAGTAATGGAGTACCAGCTGTATCAGGCGCAATAAAGTCGCACTGCGCGCCGTTCAGGCTTCTCAACCACTGAGTGGGCCATCTGCCAGATTTTGCATGCCTTCGATGATACCACGCGGATGGGGAGTGCAGATGATGCACTAGTCAGCATGACTGTCCCCCTTATCTGTCTGCTTGAAAGAACACTGCAAGCGCTAAGGGATGAGGTTGTGGAAGAGGTGGAGGACGAGGAGTCACAAATGTCATCTGCTTCTGGACAGCCTGCGCGATGTGGTTCCTCACAAAGGCCTAGGCAGGGGACACTTTGTGAGGAGGATGAGGAGGAGTCAATGGAGGAGGAAGACATCTGTCCAGAGGAGGGAGTTACACAATGCTCCAGTAGTCAGTATGTAGAGCGAGGGTGGGGTGATGCAGAGCAGGCAGAGATCACGCCGCAAGCAGGGGACAGCGTTTCTTGGCCAGTTGAGAAAGGCATCAGCCGAAACGCACGTCGGGGGGGACAGGGGTGAGGTGCCAGTCCATATCAGGGTTGATCTCCACACTAACCGGTATGTATACAAGTGATATTTATTGTGCATGGGCTTTTTCATATATCTCTTTGGACCTTTATGTCCAGTTTATGTAGTTATACTTTGCTAAGTCTGGCGCAATCCCTTATTGTCTTGATATATCTGTTATGGTTGCTGTGTGGATCCCTTTGTACTGGAGGCACCTATCCCCTGCCCGTTTAGGTGCATGCTGAGGTTAGCACGGGGACTGTTTCCTTCTGTCATTTTTATCTGGTATTATTATTAATAAAGTTTTTTCTATGTCTATATACTTGGACTATTTGCTGCTTTTGTTCTCTGTTGGGTTTTGTTCAGTTGGCAATCTGCAGCACATGGTTGATTTCTTGCTGCAGTGCCTGATAAACGACCGCCGCATCGCCCACATTCTCAACATGGCTGATTATTGGGTGTACACCCTCCTAGATCCGTGCTACCGGGACAACTTACAAAGCCTCATAACACCGTTGAAATGGGAGCGTAAAATGCGGGCGTACCAAGACACACTGGTGCATTCCATCATCTTCTCCAGTCCAACTGAGAGCAGTGCTGCTAGTGCTTTACAAAGCAGCTCAGTGCGTCGAGGCAGTGGAGGAAGTTCAGCACAATCAGGGAGCAGAAGCAGTGCCTCAGCACAAGGCAAGACCAGTATGGCCCAACTGTGGCAAAGTTTTGTGTGCCCACCACAAATGTGTACACCATCACGGCTCCAGTCAGCAGGAGGCAACGTTTCCATCAGATGGTGACTGACTTCATGTCTTGCCGTCTCAGTGTACTCCCACACGGCTCTTCCCCCTTCATGTTTTGGGTCTCTAAGCTGGATACATGGCCAGAGCTTAGCCAGTATGCATTGAAGGTGCTGTCTTGCCCTGCTGCTAGTGTATTATCGGAACGCATCTTTAGTGCCGCAGGTGGTGTACTAACAGACCGTCGCATGCGACTATCCTCCGATAACGTTGACCGGCTTACTTTTCTGAAAATGAACAAGGCCTGGATCTCACAGGAATTTGTCACTCCTCTTCCAGATTAAATACTTGGTTGGCAACAGTATCCAGGTCTCCTGTTGTGTTAATGTTTCTACCACCTGAACTGTAATCCCTGGGCTCCAACACCGCCAGTTGCTGCTCAGAAGTGCCATCTGCACAGTCAACACATGACCCAGTGTTATTGGGTTTCAGTAATGTCAGCTGATCCCCTGCTGTGTATCCGGCAATTGCTCCTGCTACCTCCACACTCACACTACTACAGAAATTAAAGGGAACCTGTCCCCCACCCCCCCGGCGTTTGTAACTGAAAGAGCCACCTTATGCAGCACAAATGCTGCACAAGGAAAAGGTGGCTCTTCTAGTTATGCTCATTGCACACACTGAACTTAACACTCATAAAATATGTGTCCCCTCATACTGTGAAACCGTCCCGGAGGTGGGACTTTTCTTCGTAATGAGACGCAGCACAGCTGGCAGTCATACCCCCTTGGCGCAGGGTGCCGCCCCCTCAGTGTTGTTTGAATCTGTCCCGGAGCCTGCGCTGTTATGTTAAACCTTGGGCATGGGCAGTTAGCGCTGCCCGTCTTCTGACATCATTTGGTGTCATTATGACAGCGCCTGTGCAGCCACGCTGTCCGAGATCCCGCCTCGCAGTGTCTTCTGATTTATTCACACTGCGGGGCTGGGACTCATGGCCATGCACTGTGCATATCTTTGCCTGTCACTCATCTCCTTCCGCCTTCTTTAGACTGTGCACTGTCAGCTGATCCCTAATCACATGCCACAGCCATGACGCCGCACAGTCTGAAGAAGGCGGAAGGAGATGAGTGAGAGGCGAAGATATGCACTGCGCATGCCCATCAATCCCAGCCCTGCAGTGTGAGTAAATCAGAAGACACTGCGGGGCGGGATCTCGGGCAGCGCGCCCGCACAGGGGCAGTCAACCTGACAACAAATCATGTCAGAAGACGGGCAGCGCTAACTGCCCATGCCCAAGGATTAACATAACAGCGCAAACTCCGGGACAGATTCAAACAACGATGAGGAGGCGGCTCCCAGCGACAAGGGGGTATGAATGATGGCTGTGCCCCGTCTGATTTGGAAGGAAAGTCCCGCCTCCAGGACTTTCACGGTATGAGGGGACACATTTTATAAGTGTTTAGTTCAGCGTGTGCAAGGATCATAACTAAAAGAGCCACCTTTTCCTTGTGCAGCATTAGTGCTGCACAAGGTGGCTCTTTCAGTTACTAATGCCTGGGGGGGGTTAAAGTTCCCTTTCAAATTGCTCCAATTAGGCCTCGGCCTAGACTTTGCTTCTCCTGGATTCCCTGGGCTCCAACACAGCCAGTTGCTGCTCGGAAGTGCTGTCTGCACAGTCAAAACTTGCTGCCGTGTTATTGGGTTTCAGTAACGTCAGCTGATCCCCAGCTGTGTATCCGGCAATTGCTCCTGCTACCTCCACGCTGACACAACAACAGATATTAAACTGCCTAGAGTGCAGGCCTCGGCCTACACTCTGCTTCTCCTGGATTCCCTGGGCTCCAACACCACCAGTTGCTGCCCAGAAGTGCTGTACGCACAGTCAACCGTTGCTCCTCTGTTATTGGGGTTCAGTAACGCAAGCTGCTCCCCTGCTGTGTGTGCGGCAAGTTCTCCTGCCAGTTTCTTGCATTGACCCTGGGCTCCAACACCGCCAGTTGCTGCCCGGAAGTGCTGTCCGTACAGTCAACAGTTGCTCCTCTGTTATTGGGGTTCAGTAACGCCAGCTGTTACCCTGCTGTTTGTGCGGCAAGTTCTCCTGCTCCCTCCACACTAAGACTACATCAGATATTAAACTAGCTCCAATTTGGCCTCAGCCTACACTCTGCTTCTAGCATTGACCCTGCGCTCCAACACCGCCAGATGCTGCCAGGAAATGCTGTCCGCACAGTCAACAGTTGCTCCTCTGTTATTGGGGTTCAGTAACGCCAGCTGTTCCCCTGCTGTGTGTGCGGCAAGTTCTCCTGCTCCCTCCACACTAAGACTACATCAGATATTAAACTAGCTCCAATTAGGCCTCGGCTTACACTCTGCTTCTAGCATTGACCCTCGGCTCCAAAACCGCCAGTTGCTGCCCGGAAGTGCTGTCCGCACAGTCAACAGTTGCTCCTCTGTTATTGGGGTTCAGTAACACCAGCTGCTCCTCTGCTGTGTGTGCGGCAAGTTCTCCTGCCAGTTTCTTGCATTGACCCTGGGCTCCAACACTGCCAGTTGCTGCCCGGAAGTGCTGTACGCACAGTCAACAGTTGCTCCTCTGTTATTGGGGTTCAGTAATGCCAGCTGCTCCTCTGCTGTGTGTGCGGCAAGTTCTCCTGCCAGTTTCTTGCGTTGACCCTGGGCTCCAACACCGCCAGTTGCTGCCCGGAAGTGCTGTCCCCACAGTCAACAGTTGCTCCTCTGTTATTGGGGTTCAGTAGCGCCAGCTGTTCCCCTACTGTGTGTGTGGCAAGTTCTCCTGCCAGTTTCTTGCGTTGACCCTGGGCTCCAACACCGCCAGTTGCTGCCCGGAAGTGCTGTCCCCACAGTCAACAGTTGCTCCTCTGTTATTGGAGTTCAGTAGCGCCAGCTGTTTCCTTACTGTGTGTGCATCAATTTCTCCTGCCAGTTTCTTGCGTTGTCCCTGGGCTCCAACACCGCCAGTTGCTGCCCGGAAGTGCTGTCCCCACAGTCAACAGTTGCTCCTCTGTTATTGGAGTTCAGTAGCGCCAGCTGTTTCCCTACTGTGTGTGCGTCAATTTCTCCTGCCAGTCTCTTGCGTTGTCCCTGGGCTCCAACACAGCCAGTTGCTGCCCGGAAGTGCTGTCCGCACAGTCAACACCTGCTCCAGTGTTTTGGGGTTCAGTAACGTCAGCTGATCCCCAGCTGTGTGTGCGGCAATTTCTCCTGCTCCCTCCACATTCACACTATAACAGATTTGAAACTTGCTACAATTAGGCCTCGGCCTACACCCTGATTGACCCTGGGCTCCAAAACCGCCAGTTGCTGCCCGGAAGTGCCGTTTGCACAGTCAACACTAGCTGCCATGTTATTGGGGTTCAGTAACGTCAGCTGCTTCCCTGCTGTGTATCCGGCAATGTGTCCTGCTACCTCCAAACTGACACTACAACAGAAATTAAAGGGAACCTGTCCCTCCCAGGCGTTTGTAACTGAAAGAGCCACCTTGTGCAGCACTAATGCTGCATTTGGACAAGGTGGCTCTTTTAGTTATTCTCCTTGCACACGCTGAACTAAACACTTAGAAAATGTATCCCCTCATAACTTCAAACCATCTTGGAGGTGGGACTTTCCTTCTTAATGAGACGCAGCACAGCTGTCATTCATACCCCCTTGGCGCCGTGCACCGCCTCCTGACCGTGGTTTGTTTCTGTCCCGGAGCCTGCGCTGTTAGGTTATCCCTTTGCCATGCGCAGGTAGCGCTGCACATTTTCTGACATCATTTGATGTCAGGCTTACTGCCCCTCTGCAGTCGCGCTGTCCGAGATCCCGCCCCACAGTGTGATTTATGCACACTGCGGGGCTGGGATTCATGAGCATGTGCGGTGCATATCTTCGCCTCTCACTCATCTCCTTCTGCCTTCTTCAGACTGAGCGGCGTCTGTTGTGAATTCTGTGGTCAGGCTCCCTCCTGTGGTCATGAGTGGTACTTCGGCTGGTTCTGTCCATGAGCTTCCTTTGGTGGATGTGAGTGGGGCTGCGGCTTCTGAGTTTCCTTCCTCAGGTGACGAGGTTAAGTCGTTAGGCGCTGTTCTATTTAACTCCACCTAGTTCTTTGTTCCTGGCCTCCAGTCAATGTTCCAGTGTTGGTCTTGCTCTCTCCTGGATCGTTCTTGTGGCCTGTCTGCCCTGCATAAGCTAAGTTCTGCTTGTGTTACTTTTGTTTGCTATTTTTTCTGTCCAGCTTGCTATATTGGTTTGTTTTGCTTGCTGGAAGCTCTGGGACGCAGAGGGAGCACCTCCGTACCGTTAGTCGGTGCGGAGGGTCTTTTTGCACCCTCTGCGTGGTTGTTTGTAGGTTTTTGTGCTGACCGCAAAGCTATCTTTCCTATCCTCGGTCTATTCAGTAAGTCGGGCCTCACTTTGCTAAAATCTATTTCATCTCTGTGTTTGTATTTTCATCTTTACTCACAGTCATTATATGTGGGGGGCTGCCTTTTCCTTTGGGGAATTTCTCTGAGGCAAGGTAGGCTTATTTTTCTATCTTCAGGCTAGCTAGTTTCTCAGGGTGTGCCCGAGGCGCCTAGGTCTGGTCAGGAGCGCTCCACGGCTACCTCTAGTGTGGTGTGATAGGATTAGGGATTGCGGTCAGCAGAGTTCCCACGTCTCAGAGCTCGTCCTATGTTATTAGTAACTATCAGGTCATTTTCAGTGCTCTTAACCACCAGGTCCATTGTGGTTCTAAATCACCAGTTCATAACAGTACTGGAGGCCCAAAGTACTAATGCTTCTCAATAGAGGGAAAAGAGAAGTTCTGAGACCATTTTTTTTTTCTTTGCACTGTGTTTTGTCTTTCTTTTCCCCTAGACATTTGGGTGGATCAGGACACAGGTGTAGTGATGGACATTAAAGGCCTGTCTTCTTGTGTGGATCATCTCACTGCAAGAGTGCAAAATATTCAAGACTTTGTGGTTCAGAATTCTATGTTAGAACCTAGAATTCCTATTCCTGATTTGTTTTCTGGAGATAGAGCTAAGTTTCTGAGTTTTAAAAATAATTGTAAACTATTTCTGGCTTTGAAACCCCGCTCCTCTGGTGACCCAGTTCAACAAGTTAAGATCATTATTTCTTTATTACGTGGCGACCCTCAAGACTGGGCATTTTCCCTTGCGCCAGGAGATAGTGCATTATGTGATATTGATGCGTTTTTTTCTGGCGCTCGGATTGCTGTATGATGAACCTAATTCAGTGGATCAGGCAGAGAAAAATTTGCTGGCTCTGTGTCAGGGTCAGGATGAGGTAGAGATATATTGTCAGAAGTTTAGGAAGTGGTCTGTGCTCACTCAATGGAATGAATGTGCGCTGGCAGCAATTTTCAGAAAGGGTCTCTCTGAAGCCCTTAAGGATGTCATGGTGGGATTTCCTATGCCTGCTGGTCTGAATGAGTCTATGTCTTTGGCCATTCAGATCGATCGACGATTACGTGAGCGTAAAACTGTGCACCATTTGGCGGTATTATCTGAGCATAAACCTGAGCCTATGCAATGTGATAGGACTTTGACCAGAGCTGAACGGCAAGAACACAGAAGTCGGAATGGGCTGTGTTTTTACTGTGGTGATTCCACTCATGCTATCTCCGATTGTCCTAAGCGGTTCGCTAGGTCTGCCACCATTGGTACGGTACAGTCGAAATTTCTTTTGTCCGTTACTTTGATCTGCTCTTTGTCATCCTATTCTGTCATGGCATTTGTGGATTCAGGCGCTGCCCTGAATTTGATGGACTTGGAGTATGCTAGGCGCTGTGGGTTTTTCTTGGAGCCCTTGCAGTATCCTATTCCATTGAGAGGAATTGATGCTACGCCTTTGGCCAAGAATAAGCCTCAGTACTGGACCCAACTGACCATGTGCATGGCTCCTGCGCATCAAGAGGATATTCGCTTTTTGGTGTTGCATAATCTGCATGATGTGGTCGTGTTGGGGTTGCCATGGCTACAAGTCCTTAACCCAGTATTGTATTGGAAATCTATGTCTGTGTCCAGCTGGGGTTGTCAGGGGGTACATGGTGATGTTCCATTTCTGTCTATTTCATCATCCACCCCTTCTAAGGTCCCAGAGTTCTTGTCAGATTACCGGGATGTATTTGATGAGCCCAAGTCCAATGCCCTACCTCCGCATAGGGATTGCGATTGTGCTATCGATTTGATTCCTGGTAGTAAATTTCCTAAAGGTCGACTGTTTAATTTATCTGTGCCTGAGCACGCCGCTATGCGGAGTTACGTAAAGGAATCCTTGGAGAAGGGTCATATTCGCCCGTCGTCGTCGCCATTGGGAGCAGGGTTCTTTTTTGTGGCCAAGAAGGATGGTTCGTTGAGACCTTGTATTGATTACCGCCTTCTAAATAAAATCACAGTCAAATTTCAGTACCCCTTGCCGCTGCTGTCTGATTTGTTTGCTCGGATTAAGGGGGCTAGTTGGTTCACCAAGATAGATCTTCGTGGTGCGTATAATCTTGTGCGTATTAAACAGGGCGATGAATGGAAAACAGCATTTAATACGCCCGAGGGCCATTTTGAGTACGTGGTTATGCCATTCGGGCTTTCCAATGCTCCATCAGTATTTCAGTCCTTTATGCATGACATCTTCCGAGAGTACCTGGATAAATTCCTGATTGTATACTTGGATGATATTTTGGTCTTCTCGGATTATTGGGAATCTCACGTGAAGCAGGTTAGAATGGTGTTCCAGGTCCTGCGTGCGAATTCTTTGTTTGTGAAGGGGTCAAAGTGTCTCTTTGGTGTTCAGAAGGTTTCATTTTTGGGTTTCATTTTTTCCCCTTCTACTATCGAGATGGACCCTGTTAAAGTTCAGGCCATTTATGATTGAACTCAGCCGACATCTCTGAAGAGTCTGCAAAAGTTCCTGGGCTTTGCTAATTTTTATCGTCGCTTCATCAATAATTTTTCTAGTATTGCTAAACCGTTGACTGATTTAACCAAGAAGGGTGCTGATGTGGTCAATTGGTCTTCTGCTGCTGTGGAAGCTTTTCAGGAGTTGAAGCGTCGTTTTTCTTCTGCCCCTGTGTTGTGCCAACCAGATGTTTCGCTCCCGTTCCAGGTCGAGGTTGATGCTTCTGAGATTGGAGCAGGGGCTATTTTGTCGCAAAGAAGTTCTGATGGCTCGGTGATGAAACCATGTGCCTTCTTTTCCAGGAAGTTTTCGCCTGCTGAGCGTAATTATGATGTTGGCAATTGAGAGTTGCTGGCCATGAAGTGGGCATTTGAGGAGTGGCGTCATTGGCTTGAAGGAGCTAAGCATCGCGTGGTGGTCTTGACTGATCACAAGAACTTGACTTATCTCGAGTCTGCCAAACGGTTGAATCCTAGACAGGCTCGTTGGTCGCTGTTTTTCTCCCGTTTTGACTTTGTGGTTTCGTACCTTCCGGGCTCTAAGAATGTGAAGGCGGATGCCCTGTCTAGGAGTTTTGTGCCCGACTCTCCGGGTTTGCCTGAGCCGGCGGGTATTCTCAAAGAGGGGGTAATTTTGTCTGCCATCTCCCCTGATTTGCGGCTGCAAAAATTTCAGGCTAATAGACCTGACCGTTGCCCAGCGGAGAAACTGTTTGTCCCTGATAAATGGACGAGTAGAGTTATCTCTGAGGTTCATTGTTCGGTGTTGGCTGGTCATCCTGGAATCTTTGGTACCAGAGATTTGGTGGCTAGATCCTTTTGGTGGCCATCTCTGTCGCGGGATGTGCGTTCGTTTGTGCAGTCCTGTGGGATTTGTGCTCGGGCTAAGCCCTGCTGTTCTCGTGCCAGTGGGTTGCTTTTGCCCTTGCCGGTCCCGAAGAGGCCCTGGACACATATCTCTATGGATTTTATTTCGGATCTCCCCGTCTCTCAAAAGATGTCGGTCATCTGGGTGGTTTGTGATCGCTTCTCTAAGATGGTCCATTTGGTACCCTTGTCTAAATTGCCTTCCTCCTCTGATTTGGTGCCATTGTTTTTCCAGCATGTGGTTCGTTTACATGGCATTCTGGAGAACATCGTTTCTGACAGAGGTTCCCAGTTTGTTTCGAGGTTTTGGCGAGCCTTTTGTGCTAGGATGGGCATTGATTTGTCTTTTTTCTCGGCTTTCCATCCTCAGACAAATGGCCAAACTGAACGAACCAATCAGACCTTGGAAACATATTTGAGATGTTTTGTTTCTGCTGATCAGGATGATTTGGTGTCCTTTTTGCCTTTGGCTGAGTTCGCCCTTAATAATCGGGCCAGCTCAGCTACTTTGGTTTCGCCGTTTTTCTGCAATTTTGGTTTCCATCCTCGTTTCTCTTCAGGGCAGGTTGAGTCTTCGGACTGTCCTGGTGTGGATATTGTGGTGGATAGGTTGCAGCAGATTTGGACTCATGTAGTGGACAATTTGACATTGTCCCAGGAGAAGGCTCAACGTTTCGCTAACCGCAGGCGCTGTGTGGGTCCCCGACTTCGTGTTGGGGATTTGGTTTGGTTGTCGTCTCGTTATATTCCTATGAAAGTTTCCTCTCCTAAGTTTAAGCCTCGTTTCATTGGTCCGTATAGGATTTCTGAGGTTCTTACTCCTGTGTCTTTTCGTTTGACCCTCCCAGCTTCTTTTTCCATCCATAATGTATTCCATAGGTCATTGTTGTGGAGATACGTGGCACCTGTGGTTCCATCCGTTGATCCTCCTGCCCCGGTTTTGGTTGAGGGGGAGTTGGAGTATATAGTGGAGAAGATTTTGGATTCTCGTATTTCGAGACGGAAACTCCAGTACCTGGTTAAGTGGAAGGGTTATGGTCAGGAAGATAATTCCTGGGTCTTTGCCTCTGATGTTCATGCTGCCGATCTGGTTCGTGCCTTTCATTTGGCTCATCCTGGTCGGCCTGGGGGCTCTGGTGAGGGTTCGGTGACCCCTCCTCAAGGGGGGGTACTGTTGTGAATTCTGTGGTCAGGCTCCCTCCTGTGGTCATGAGTGGTACTTCGGCTGGTTCTGTCCATGAGCTTCCTTTAGTGGATGTGAGTGGGGCTGCGGCTTCTGAGTTTCCTTCCTCAGGTGACGAGGTTAAGTCGTTAGGTGCTGTTCTATTTAACTCCACCTAGTTCTTTGTTCCTGGCCTCCAGTCAATGTTCCAGTGTTGGTCTTGCTCTCTCCTGGATCGTTCTAGTGGCCTGTCTGCCCTGCATAAGCTAAGTTCTGCTTGTGTTACTTTTGTTTGCTATTTTTTCTGTCCAGCTTGCTATATTGGTTTGTTTTGCTTGCTGGAAGCTCTGGGACGCAGAGGGAGCACCTCCGTACCGTTAGTCGGTGCGGAGGGTCTTTTTGCGCCCTCTGCGTGGTTGTTTGTAGGTTTTTGTGCTGACCGCAAAGCTATCTTTCCTATCCTCGGTCTATTCAGTAAGTCGGGCCTCACTTTGCTAAAATCTATTTCATCTCTGTGTTTGTATTTTCATCTTTACTCACAGTCATTATATGTGGGGGGCTGCCTTTTCCTTTGGGGAATTTCTCTGAGGCAAGGCAGGCTTATTTTTCTATCTTCAGGCTAGCTAGTTTCTCAGGCTGTGCCCGAGGCGCCTAGGTCTGGTCAGGAGCGCTCCACGGCTACCTCTAGTGTGGTGTGATAGGATTAGGGATTGCGGTCAGCAGAGTTCCCACGTCTCAGAGCTCGTCCTATGTTATTAGTAACTATCAGGTCATTTTCAGTGCTCTTAACCACCAGGTCCATTGTGGTTCTAAATCACCAGTTCATAACAGGCGTCATGGCCATGGCATGTGATCAGGGATCAGCTGACGCCACACAGTCTGAAGAAGGCGGAAAGAGATGAGTGAGAGGTGAAGATATGCAATGCACATGCCCATGAATCATGGCCCCGCAGTGTGAATAAATCAGAAGACACTGCGGGGCGGGATCTCAGGCGCAGTCAGCCTGACATCAAATGATGTCAGAAGACGGGCAGCACTTAGTGCACATGGCCAAGGAATAAAATAACATTGCAGGCTCTGGGACAGAAACAAACAACGCTCAGGAGGCTGCGCCCGGCGCCAAGGGGGTATGAGTGATGGCTCTGCTGCGTCTCATTAAGAAGGAAAGTCCCGCCTCTGGGACGGTTTCACAGTATGAGGGGCCACATTTTATAAGTATTTTGTTCAGCGTGTGCAAGGAGCATAATTAAAAGAGCCACCTTTTCCTTGTACAGCATTACTGCTGCACAAGGCGGCTCTTCTTAGTTGCAAATGCCTGGGGGGTTAAAGGTTCATTTTCCACTTGCTCCAATTAGGCCTCAGCCTAAACTCTGTTTGTCATGTAATCCCTGGGCTCCAACAACACCAGTTGCTGCTCAGAAGTGTCTTTGGCACGGGTACGCCCTCCTGCCCAGCGTGGTTCCAGCATGCCAGCTGTTTCCGGGTAGTGTCAAGGTCACTTTGCCTCCAATACCTTGTCCTGTCATGGCGCGGTCAGGTAAGCCAATTCTATGGTGCCTGCAGTTTAGGTGCTTCCTATGTGGGCTGCGGGAACTGGCAATCAAGGCTGGTTCCGTAGTGCCAATAGGACAAGCTCCCCCTGTAGAACTGTGGGTTTTCGGTAACTGCGGCTGGCTCGCGGCCTAACAATTTTTTTTCCCTGTGGACCTTCTGTTGCCTATCTGAGTTCCAGCACCATTAGCTGGTTCTTAGGAAGACAATCTTGAATAGGTCCCCCTGGTTCCAGTACCGTCACCTGGTTCCAGGCAGAGCCTTTGGCTTAGGTGCCTCCTTCTGGTTATCCGAGTTCCACCAACGTCAGGTGGTCCTTGGTAGTGCTTTCTGGCACGGGTACCTCCTGCTTAGTAACCGGGTTCCAGTAACGTCAGCTGGTCCTCGGTTGTTCCATTGGCTCTTGTACCTTCTGCCACCCATCCGGGTTCCAGTACCGTCAGCTGGTTGTCGGCAGTGTCTTTTGTTCTTGTACCTTCTGCTCCCCATCCTGGTTCCAGTACAGTCACCTGGTTCCAGGCAGAGCCTTTGGCTTAGGTGCCTCCTTCTGTGTATCCGAGTTCCACCAACGTCAGGTGGTCCTTGGTAGTGCTTTCTGGCATGGGTACTTCTTGCTTAGTAACTGGGTTCCAGTAACGTCAGCTGGTCCTCGGTAGTTCCATTGGCTCTTGTACCTTCTGCTACCCATCCGAGTTCCAGTACCATCAGCTGGTTCTCGGCAGTGTCTTTGGCTCTTGTACCTTCTGCTCCCCATCCTGGTTCCAGTACCGTCAGCTGTTTCCGGACAGAGCCTTTGGCTTAGGTGCCTCCTTCTGGGTATCCGAGTTCCACCAATGTCAGGTGGTCCTTGGTAGTGCTTTTTGGCACGGGTACCTCCTGCTTAGTAGCCGGGTTCAAGAAGCGTTAGCTGGTCCTCGGTAGTTCCATTGGCTCTTGTACCTTCGGCTACCCATCCGAGTTCCAGTACCGTCAGCTGGTTCTCGGCAGTGTCTTTGGCTCTTGTACCTTTTGCTCCCCATCCTGGTTCCAGTACCGTCAGCTGGTTCCAGGCAGAGCCTTTGGCTTAGGTGCCTCCTTCTGGGTATCCGAGTTCCACCAACGTCAGGTGGTCCTTGGTAGTGCTTTCTGGCACGTGTACCTCCTGTTTAGTAACCGGGTTCCAGTACCGTCAGCTGGTCCTCGGTAGTTCCATTGGCTCTTGGACCTTCGGGTAGCCATCTGGGTTCCAGTACCGTCAGCTGGTTCTCTTCAGTTCCTCAGCCTTCTTGTACCTTCTGCTACATTTCTAAGCTCAAGACCCTAAAGACGACGACCCTGAAGACCACCCCGAAGAAGACGACGACCCTGCAGACGACGACCCTGGAGAGGACGACCCTGAAGACCACCCCAAAGAAGACGACGACCCCAGAGACGACGATCTTGGAGATGACGACCCTGAAGACTGAGAAGCAGAAGAACAAGAAGCTGCATAACAAAGAGCAGAAGAACATTAAGCATAAGACTAAAAATTAGAGCAAAAGATATTATCTAAATTATAAGCAGAAGAAGACTAAGCAGTGTATGGGAGTGAGTCCATTCCTCCTCGTGGTGCCCCTGGAAAAAGCCTGCTGCTGTAGGCCAAACTGAACGCAGACAAATCCTGTTGTAACTCTTTTGTGACAGGCAGAACGGAAGGTGTAATCTTCAAAATGTTATAGATAACAACTACAGGAATGCCTGTCACAAATAAGAATATGATGAAAAAGAAGAATATGAAGAAGATGAAGAAGTAGAACATGAAGAATAATAGTTGAATAAAACGAATATGAAGAATGTACAAAAAAAATAATAGGAAGGTGAAGAAGATTAATAAGGTGAAGAAGAAGTTGATGAAAAAGATGCTGCTGCTGAGGATGATGAAGAAGAAAGTGTTGGAGAAGTAAAAAAGAAGGTGAAGAGCATGGAATTAGTGAATCATAAATATCTGACAAAATATAAAAAATCTTAACATAGTCAATATCTTTCTAACTCCGAACGTCTTAAAAAAAAAATTTAATTCTTGCTATTCCATTTGATTGGGCTAAACTTCTATGCATTTAATGTCTCCTCCACCTCCTCCAGTACATCCTACATTATTCTTAGTTGTTTTCCTTCATGTAGAATTAACCTGCAAGGAAAGAAAGGGTTTATTTTAAATCCGATATTTTTGTCCCATTGACTTGCATTGGTATCGGGTATCGGTATCGGCGATATCCGATATCGGTATCGGCAATACCCGATATTTTTTGAATATCGGCCGATCCAATCCGATACTGATATTTCTGAATATCGGAAGGTATCGCTCAACACTAGCCAGCACATGATTTTCTGGCTCATCTGCAGGAGAAGGTGCAACTTATACAGGTCCTTCTCAAAAAATTAGCATATCGTGTTAAATTTCATTATTTACCATAATGTAATGATTACAATTAAACTTTCATATATTATAGATTCATTATCCACCAACTGAAATTTGTCAGGTCTTTTATTGTTTTAATACTGATGATTTTGGCATACAACTCCTGATAACCCAAAAAACCTGTCTCAATAAATTAGCATATCAAGAAAAGGTTCTCTAAACGACCTATTACCCTAATCTTCTGAATCAACTAATTAACTCTAAACACATGCAAAAGATACCTGAGGCTTTTATAAACTCCCTGCCTGGTTCATTACTCAAAACCCCCATCATGGGTAAGACTAGCGACCTGACAGATGTCAAGAAGGCCATCATTGACACCCTCAAGCAAGAGGGTAAGACCCAGAAAGAAATTTCTCAACAAATAGGCTGTTCCCAGAGTGCTGTATCAAGGCACCTCAATGGTAAGTCTGTTGGAAGGAAACAATGTGGCAGAAAACGCTGTACAACGAGAAGAGGAGACCGGACCCTGAGGAATATTGTGGAGAAGGACCGATTCCAGACCTTGGGGAACCTGAGGAAGCAGTGGACTGAGTCTGGTGTGGAAACATCCAGAGCCACTGTGCACAGGCGTGTGCAGGAAATGGGCTACAGGTGCCGCATTCCCCAGGTAAAGCCACTTTTGAACCATAAACAGCGGCAGAGGCGCCTGACCTGGGCTACAGAGAAGCAGCACTGGACTGTTGCTAAGTGGTCCCAAGTACTTTTTTCTGATGAAAGCAAATTTTGCATGTCATTCGGAAATCAAGGTGCCAGAGTCTGGAGGAAGACTGGGGAGAAGGAAATGCCAAAATGCCTGAAGTCCAGTGTCAAGTACCCACAGTCAGTGATGGTGTGGGGTGCCATGTCAGCTGCTGGTGTTGGTCCACTGTGTTTCATCAAGTGCAGAATCCAACCAGAGGAGCAGCACTTTTAGACCTAATACTATCTAATAGACCTGACAGAATAACAAATCTGCAGGTGGTTGGGCATTTAGGAAATAGCGACCACAATATTGTGCAGTTTCACCTGTCTTTCACTAGGGGGACTTGTCAGGGAGTCACAAAAACATTGAACTTTAGGAAGGCAAAGTTTGAACAGCTTAGAGATGCCCTTAATCTGGTAGACTGGGACAATATCCTCAGAAATGAGAATACAGATAATAAATGGGAAATGTTTAAGAACATCCTAAATAGGCAGTGTAAGCGGTTTATACCTTGTGGGAATAAAAGGACTAGAAATAGGAAAAACCCAATGTGGCTAAACAAAGAAGTAAGACAGGCAATTAACAGTAAAAAGAAAGCATTTGCACTACTAAAGCAGGATGGCACCATTGAAGCTCTAAAAAACTATAGGGAGAAAAATACTTTATCTAAAAAACTAATTAAAGCTGCCAAAAAGGAAACAGAGAAGCACATTGCTAAGGAGAGTAAAACTAATCCCAAACTGTTCTTCAACTATATCAATAGTAAAAGAATAAAAACTGAAAATGTAGGCCCCTTAAAAAATAGTGAGGAAAGAATGGTTGTAGATGACGAGGAAAAAGCTAACATATTAAACACCTTCTTCTCCACGGTATTCACGGTGGAAAATGAAATGCTAGGTGAAATCCCAAGAAACAATGAAAACCCTATATTAAGGGTCACCAATCTAACCCAAGAAGAGGTGCGAAACCGGCTAAATAAGATTAAAATAGATAAATCTCCGGGTCCAGATGGCATACACCCACGAGTACTAAGAGAACTAAGTAATGTAATAGATAAACCATTATTTCTTATTTTTAGTGACTCTATAGCGACAGGGTCTGTTCCGCAGGACTGGCGCATAGCAAATGTGGTGCCAATATTCAAAAAGGGCTCTAAAAGTGAACCTGGAAATTATAGGCCAGTAAGTCTAACCTCTATTGTTGGTAAAATATTTGAAGGGTTTCTGAGGGATGTTATTCTGGATTATCTCAATGAGAATAACTGTTTAACTCCATATCAGCATGGGTTTATGAGAAATCGCTCCTGTCAAACCAATCTAATCAGTTTTTATGAAGAGGTAAGCTATAGACTGGACCACGGTGAGTCATTGGACGTGGTATATCTCGATTTTTCCAAAGCGTTTGATACCGTGCCGCACAAGAGGTTGGTACACAAAATGAGAATGCTTGGTCTGGGGGAAAATGTGTGTAAATGGGTTAGTAACTGGCTTAGTGATAGAAAGCAGAGGGTGGTTATAAATGGTATAGTCTCTAACTGGGTCGCTGTGACCAGTGGGGTACCGCAGGGGTCAGTATTGGGACCTGTTCTCTTCAACATATTCATTAATGATCTGGTAGAAGGTTTACACAGTAAAATATCGATATTTGCAGATGATACAAAACTATGTAAAGCAGTTAATACAAGAGAAGATAGTATTCTGCTACAGATGGATCTGGATAAGTTGGAAACTTGGGCTGAAAGGTGGCAGATGAGGCTTAACAATGATAAATGTAAGGTTATACACATGGGAAGAGGGAATCAATATCACCATTACACACTGAACGGGAAACCACTGGGTAAATCTGACAGGGAGAAGGACTTGGGGATCCTAGTTAATGATAAACTTACCTGGAGCAGCCAGTGCCAGGCAGCAGCTGCCAAGGCAAACAGGATCATGGGGTGCATTAAAAGAGGTCTGGATACACATGCTCACAGTGCCAAAACCACTGGTAAATGGTTTACTGACCATGGTATTACTGTGCTCAATTGGCCTGCCAACTCTCCTGACCTGAACCCCATAGAGAATCTGTGGGATATTGTGAAGAGAAAGTTGAGAGACGCAAGACCCAACACTCTGGATGAGCTTAAGGCCGCTATTGAAGCATCCTGGGCCTCCATAACATCTCAGCAGTGTCACAGGCTGATTGCCTCCATGCCACGCCGCATTGAAGCAGTCATTTCTGCCAAAGGATTCCCGACCAAGTATTGAGTGCATAACTGAACATTATTATTTGTTGGTTTTTTTGTTTGTTATTAAAAAACACTTTTATTTGATTGGATGGGTGAAATATGCTAATTTATTGAGACAGGTTTTTTGGGTTATCAGGAGTTGTATGCCAAAATCATCAGTATTAAAACAATAAAAGACCTGACAAATTTCAGTTGGTGGATAATGAATCTATAATATATGAAAGTTTAATTGTAATCATTACATTATGGTAAATAATGAAATTTAACACTATATGCTAATTTTTTGAGAAGGACGTGTGCATTAAAACGCTTGTGTTTAAAACACTTATCTTATAAAATCCCCATCCACTGTATTTTTTCATGTTTTTTGATAGCACATAGAAATTTCTGTGTTTTTTTTCTGCATATTTTATATACACAAAAACGCACACATACAATCAAAGCAGTTTTTTCTTTATTTTGTGACAAAAAATATATCAGTGTTTTTATGGCCCTTATGCAAAAAAAAAAAACAAAAACACATTTTTTTGTTGGTGAAATCACTGTATGTAAGAATGTACAGTACAGATCTAGCTCCAATTTTTTCTGTCCCTGGTGTGAGCTAGTAAGGTTCCCTCGGTGGTGTAACCACTAGGCAAATAGCTATGTATGCCTCCATAAATCGAGCTGTGTCTACAAGTCTCATATCTGTTTATTATGGACAACTAGAAGAGACCATTGACCTACTTTTGCAGTTTGTCATCTACTAATACTTTGCAGTACTGTAAGTTGGTTTCCTAATAAGTAGGTTTAATAAACAAAATCTACTATTTTCTGGGAGAAATCAGCATTCACACACTAAACACATTTACAACAATGCTGCTCATTTACCAATTCTTTTGCTAAAAATAGAACGTGTTCCAGACATTTTATATATGGCAGACAGTTTTATTGGCCTTTTGAACATCGTGAAATTTTTTTTTTTTGCTAATGCTAGTAGCTAACTCAGCCCTTGAAGGGTGGGTTTCTGTGTGATGCACATGAAATTAAGTGGCACAAAGGACTATTCTTTCATATGGAGAGTCATAAATTAATGACACTGAGATATGGCTTGTTCATAGGTGATCATGGGATTCTCATGCAAGCAGCCATGGTCACAAGCTTTCTTTATCTGATGGTTAAGAACTTGTTATCTCGTTATATAAGGGGAACATATACTATTAAATTAAACAGCAGTTTCACTTTTAAAATGTAATTATATTATACAAATCGAAAAGAAATAGAACTAAACAATCTGAATGTATATTTTTTTATTTTATATTAGACTTTCATGATATAAGCTCAGTATATTCTATAAAATGTCTATTAGGCATACATTTTGATATCGTGTTAGCCAGCATTTTTCTATTAGGCATACAGTCGATCAGAAGCAATCTGCCCAAAATGACTACCTTGGCTAGACTTGGCTCAAGACATATCATCTAGCAAATCCCAGAGGAGCCCTTCACAGAGATCTAGGTATTAGGCTAAGTGCACACGTCGCAGAATTGCCGCGGAAATTTCCGTGGCAATTCTGCAACTCCTGCCGCGGGTATATTGCACGCGGAATTGGCATGCATATTCCTGCTAAACACTAATGTTTTGTAAGCATAATTAGCTTGCAGAATGCAAGCGTTTTCCAAGCGATCTGTAGCATCGCTTGGAAAACTGATTGACACGTTGGTCACACTTGTCAAACATAGTGTTTGACAAGTATGACCAACTTTATACTATTGATGCTGCCTATGCAGCATCAATAGTAAAAGGATATGTTAAAAATAATAAAAAAAAAAAAATGTTTATTCTCACCTTCCGAAGGCAGCCAATCTCCTCAGCGATGCATGCGGCGGCTTCCGTTCCTATAGATGCTTTGTGTGCAGGACCTGCGATGACATCACGGTCATGTGACCGTGACTTCATCGCAGGTCCTTTACACAAAGCATCCATGGGAACGGAAGCGGCCGCGTGCACCGCTGAGAGGCGGGAGGACTCCGGGGGCCATCAGAAGGTGAGTATATCACTATTTTTCATTTTAATTCTTTTTTTTTTAACAATTATATAATGCCCAGTAGAGTTGAGCGACTTTTACTTTTTTCGGATCAAGTCGGGCTTCGCGTCAAAAGTCGGGTCGGGTGAAATCGGTCGATTATTGCGAAAAGTCGGGGGCCGACTGAAACACGAAACCCAATGCAAGTCAATGGAGAATCAAAGTCGGCAGTGAGTGGAGGACAGGAAAACACCTACAGTGCCCATTTTAATGCTAAAAACATCAATTCTTATTACTTAAGCTTGTCAATCTTAATTTACTTTATAATAATAGTTAGGCATTGAAAACTGGGGGTCATTTGGCTAAAGTTGTGGGGGGGTAGGGCTGGCTCAAGATTTTCGTGGGCCCAGGAAACGCGGAATATGTCACGGCGGTGGAGCAAGGAAAGGTAAGTATTTCAAGTCTCTATAAAAGGGTAAAAGGGGCGGCACTGCCTTCAAAAAGAACGGTCACAAGCCAAGTGGTAAATTCACACTTCAGTGCTTAAATGGGTTAACCTTTGCTGCCACATTGCACACTTCGGGTGCTCCTCGTATATGAAACAAGTCCAACTATACAGTCCAACAAAAGAGAAATGACGAGGGCACTCACCAGTCTTCTTATAGTGCAAAAATCGCTTACTTTATTGACGTGACATCTAAAAATCCAAGGTCGGGTTACCGATGGAGCCGAAGCTCAGGTGAGCAGGAGGGAGTGGAGACGACGGCCGTTTCGCGCTGTGCTTGCGCTTCTACGGGTCAGTCTGACCCGTAGAAGCGCAAGCACAGCGCGAAACGGCCGTCGTCTCCACTCCCTCCTGCTCACCTGAGCTTCGGCTCCATCGGTAACCCGACCTTGGATTTTTAGATGTCACGTCAATAAAGTAAGCGATTTTTGCACTATAAGAAGACTGGTGAGTGCCCTCGTCATTTCTCTTTTGTTGGACTGTAAGTATTTCAACTTTGCAAGTGCTGTGATCCTGAGCAAGCAGGGGGGGCCCACTCATTGGCACTGGCACAGGGCCCCTCATAGTACGGAGGTGTGTTTGACGGCGGGCGGTGCCTCCCACTGGCAGAGACACTTTTGCGTACTATGAGGGGCCCTGTGCCAGTGACATCGCCAACGAGTATGCCCCCCCACCTGATGAAAGAACCTGCACTTTCATCTGCACCTTCCTCTTTGTCCCTGTGTAGGGTAGTATAGTATGTGGGAAGGGGAACCTGACTTTCAGCAGGGTCAGATTCTGGCTGTGTAGAGTGCAAGGGGAATGTAGTGGTCTGGGTCAATGTACCAGCAGACTCATCTAGCAGTGGCTGGCCAATGGGCAGGATGAGGAGGAAACACAGATGTAGGCCCAAATAATAAAGTAGGCTAAATGCAGTTCAAAATTGGTAACATGACTAAACAGGCGGCATTGCTTTGTTCAGTGGAGGACAACTGTAATGAGTGGCAGACACAGTTAGTAGGCCCAAATAATAAAGTAGGCTAAATGCAGTTCAAAATTGGTAACAGGACTAAACAGGCGGCATTGCTTTGTTCAGTGGAGGACAACTGTAATGAGTGGCAGACACAGTTAGTAGGCCCAAATAATAAAGTAGGCTAAATGCAGTTCAAAATTGGTAACAGGACTAAACGGCGGCATTGCTTTGTTCAGTGGAGGACAACTGTAATGAGTGGCAGACACAGTTAGTAGGCCCAAATAATAAAGTAGGCTAAATGCAGTTCAAAATTGGTAATAGGACTAAACAGGTGGCATAGCTAGGTACAGGGGTGGGCTCCTCTGCTGAGTAGCAGACAGTGGTAGTAGGCGCAAAGTATTAACTGGTCTAAATGGAGGCCAGGGCCCCTGTATATTTTAACTATCATCTATCATTTCAACAAATTTGTATTGGCAGTGCCATTGAGGGATTTAACAGCGCAGACTACACAGTGGTGGAGCAGGGAGAGGTAAGTATTGCAAGTGGTAGAGCACTGCTCAAGCTGGGGGGAACGCTCTCTCGTGGGCAGCGGTTCTGGCACAGGGCCCCTCATATTACGACAGTGTGTCTGATGTTGGTTGTGCACCACCACCGTCAGAGACACTTCATTGTACTATGAGGGAACCTGTGCCCGTGCCGTTGCCCAAGAGTGGGCTCACCCACCTGTCCAGGCAAATGGCACTCGCATGGGTGCTTGCGCCAGGTGGTGACCACGGCCCTGTGGGGGGAGTCAGCCCATTTAGGGAGGTATAAAAATGGCCTATGGTGGACATTCAGCAGCTGCAAATGGAGGAATTGGAGAAGTCAGTAAGAGGAGACCAAAAGCAAGATATTTTTCAGGCAAGCTAAGTGTCAGCAGGGGAAGGTGGGGCAAAATAATTTGAAATCCATGATTGGTTCATTTTAATGAAGGTTAGATCATCAACATACTGGGTAGCCAGACGTGTTCTTTTTTCGGTCAGTATTGAACCAGCAGCACTGAAGACTCTTTCTGATAGCACACTAGCAGCAGGGCAAGCGAGCTCCTGTAATGCATATTCTGCCAATTCAGACCAGGTGTCTATTTTAGATGCCCAGTAATCAAAGGGGAATGACCTGTGAGGGAGAACATTGATAAGGGAGGAAAAGTAGTTCGTAACCATACTGGACAACTGCTGTCTCCTGTCACTTTGAATCGATGCAGCAGTACCTGTCGTGTCAGTGGTCATTGCGAAATCACTCCACAAACTGGTCATAAAACCCCTCTGTCCAATGCCACTTCAGATTTGTGCACCTCTAACACCTCTGCCATGTTGCCCTCTACGGCTCGTGTGAGAACCATCACCGCCGCTGTGTGCTGGGAATGCCTGAACCAAACGGTCTACAAGAGTTGCTTGTTTGGTAGCCAATATTTGCTCAAGGTTCTCATGTAGCATGATATTTTGTAATTTTCCTTTACATCGTGGATCCAGGAGGCAGGCCAACCAGTAATTGTCATCGGTCATCATTTTGATAATGCAGGGGTCCCTTTTTAGGATACGCAAGGCATACTCTGCCATGTGGGTCAATGTTCCAGGTGTCAATTCACTGCTGGTGCTGGGTTGAGGAGCACTTTCTTGCAAATCAACATCACTTGTGTCCCGCAAAAACCCTGTACCTGACCTTGCAACGCCATCAGTGTGTATTGCCCCCTGAGAAGCATCCTCCTCCCATAAATGTTCATCCCCATCATCCTCCTCCTCCTCCTCCTCTTTGTCCGCCACCTCGTCCAGGAGAGTTCCCTGACCAGACAATGGCTGACTGTCATCAAGGCTTCCCTCCTCCTCGGCTGCAGACGCCAGCTCCTTAATGTGCATCAAACTTTGCATCAGCAGACGCATTAGTGGAATACTCATGCTTATGATGGCGTCATCTGCACTTACCAGCCGAGTGCATTCCTCAAAACACTGAAGGACTTGACAGAGGTCTTGTAGCTTCGACCACTGCACACCAGTCAACTCCATGTCTGCCATCCAAGTGCCTACCCGTGTATGTGTCTCCACCCACAAATTAATTACAGCACGCCTCTGTTCGCACAGCCTCTGAAACATGTGCAGTGTTCAGTTCCACGTTGTTGTAACATCGATTATTAAGCGGTGCTGGGGAAGATTCAGCGATCGCTGATGGTTCAGCATACAGCTGGACTGTACGGGTGACCGGCGGATGTGCGAGCAAAGTATTCGCACCTTAAGGAGCAGGGCTGGTAACTCCGAATAATTTTTGAGGAAGCACTGCACCACCAAGTTCAAGGTGTGAGCCAGGCAAGGAATGTGTTTCAGTTCTGAAAGGGCTATGGCAGCCATAAAATTCCTTCCGTTATCACTGACTACCTTGCCTGCCTCAAGATGTACACTGCCCAGCCATGACTGAGTTTCTTGCTGCAAGTACTCGGCCAGTACTTCTGCGGTGTGTCTGTTGTCGCCCAAACACTTCATTTGTAACACAGCCTGCTGACGCTTATCACTAGCTGTTCGATAATGGGACACCTTGTGTGCAACACTGGCAGCTGCAGATGGAGTGGTCGTGCGACTGCACTCTGTGGACGAGCTTTCGCTTCTGGATGAGGAGGAGGAGGAGGAGGAGGGGTGGCGAACGCCTATAGCCAACTGTTTCCTAGACCGTGGGCTAGGCAGAACTGTCCCACTATGGCTGTCCCCTGTGGACCCTGCATCCACCACATTAACCCAGTGTGCCGTGATGGACACGTAACATCCCTGGCCATGCCTACTGGTCCATGCATCTGTTGTGAGGTGCACCTTTTCACTGACTGGTGGAGGGCTGGGATGGCTTTTCTCGCAAAGAAGTGCCGACTGGGTAGGTCATAGCGTGGTACTGCGTAGGCCATCAGGTCTTTGAAAGCTTCGCTTTCAACCAACCGGTAGGGCATCATCTCTAATGAGATTAGTATAGCAATGTGGGTGTTCAAACCCTGTGTACACGGATGAGTACTTTCTTTTCCTAACGAGAGTCTCTTGTTGGGTGAGCTGGACTGGAGAGCTGCATATGGTGGAACTAGCGGTGGTGGTGGTGGGCATGGTGGATTGAGAGAGGGTTGGTGATGGTATTCTTGATGTTGCCCTACATACAGTGTTTCCTACCAGTAACCTTGTGAATCCCTGACTGCTTTGGCCTTGCGACAATACCTCCACATTTGCTGCTGGTGGTGTCCTAACCGGTGGGCTTACAGTGAGGGAAGCAATGTAGCGTTGCTGACTACCTTCATTTTGAGCATGTGTACCAACGGAATGGGACGTTTGGTAGTTTGTCCAGGCTTGCAAGTGCATGCTGGTTAAATGTCTAAGCATGCACGTTGTATTTAAATTTTGAAGATTCTTTCCTCTGCTAAAGGTCTTTGAGCATTTCTTACAGATAACTTTGCACTGATCATTTGGATCTTGGTTAAAAAATTGCCACACTACACTCTTCCTACTATGGAATACCTTTTCAGGCATTGCACGCTGTGCTACTTTCACCGGATGGCCACGCTGTCCTAAAACTGTTTTTGTTTGTGACAAATGTTTTTGGCCTGACACGGGCCTGCCAGATGACAGCTGTTGCGAT
Source organism: Ranitomeya imitator (assembly GCF_032444005.1). Lineage (NCBI taxonomy): Eukaryota > Metazoa > Chordata > Amphibia > Anura > Dendrobatidae > Ranitomeya > Ranitomeya imitator. The sequence goes on along the minus strand of NC_091282.1, from coordinate 929,970,620 downwards.
GTAGATGGCTGCTGCGGATCATCCTCCTCCGCTTCTGAGCTACTGGCAGCGGCACCCTCTATCCCCCATTGGCTGCCAATCTGGGTCAACAACTGGGTCATCTATCACCTCCTCTTGAATGTCATGTGCACCTTCCTCTGTGTCACCGTGTAAGATGCTATAGCGTTCAGGACTGGGCACCATAGTCTCAGCAGGGTCATATTCTGGCTCAGTAAACTGCGAGGGCAATGTAGCGATCTGAGTCAATGGAACAGCATAATAATCTAGCTGTAGCTGTGCATCAGTGCACTCCATGTCCGATTCATCTTGTAATGGGCAGTTAACAATTTCCCTTTCTAACCCAGGCACGGTATGTGTAAAGAGCTCCATGGAATAACCTGTAGTGTCGACCTGACGCATCCTTCACATTTGGTTTGGGTGAAGGACACAAGGAAACATCTTGTTCCTGACCGGGAGTATCCACTGACGACCCGCTGGTTTTATATTTGGAACTTTCTGAAGGAGGCGAAAGAGCTAGAGGCTGAGTCAGCAAGGAAAGCCAAAACTTTTTCCTGCTGCTCCGGCTTTAAAAGCTGTTTTCCTACTCCCAGATAAGGGAGCCATCGAGGCCTTGTGTAGCCAGAGGATGATGCTGGCTCAACACCTCCAGCCTTAGGTGCTATTGTGCTTTTGCCACTACCACCAGATGCACCACCATCAGTACCAGCTGGCAACCACCACCCATGGCTCTTCCACCAGACTTCCTAATTTTCTGGAAAATCTAACCAAAATAACAACCGTTATATGGTACTGTAAAACATTGTAGAAGGTGTATATAAACTTGTGGAGAATTTAAATCTCCCTTTTTTTTGGGAGACTGAACCTAAACTCATGTAGAAAAGCCGCGGAGACACCATCACGTGTTTCTCAACACAAGCAATAAATAGCCAGGTCTTTCACCGGGAAGGAACAACCACGGGAAGGGCAGCATCCAAAAAGGAAAACCACCTATGCCAAAACATGGTATGCATCCACAGACAGCTGTTTCGGGGTAACATAGTAACATAGTAACATAGTTAGTAAGGCCGAAAAAAGACATTTGTCCATCCAGTTCAGCCTATATTCCATCATAATAAATCCCCAGATCTACGTCCTTCTACAGAACCTAGTAATTGTATGATACAATATTGTTCTGCTCCAGGAAGACATCCAGGCCTCTCTTGAACCCCTCGACTGAGTTCGCCATCACCACCTCCTCAGGCAAGCAATTCCAGATTCTCACTGCCCTAACAGTAAAGAATCCTCTTCTATGTTGGTGGAAAAACCTTCTCTCCTCCAGACGCAAAGAATGCCCCCTTGTGCCCGTCACCTTCCTTGGTATAAACAGATCCTCAGCGAGATATTTGTATTGTCCCCTTATATACTTATACATGGTTATTAGATCGCCCCTCAGTCGTCTTTTTTCTAGACTAAATAATCCTAATTTCGCTAATCTATCTGGGTATTGTAGTTCTCCCATCCCCTTTATTAATTTTGTTGCCCTCCTTTGTACTCTCTCTAGTTCCATTATATCCTTCCTGAGCACCGGTGCCCAAAACTGGACACAGTACTCCATGTGCGGTCTAACTAGGGATTTGTACAGAGGCAGTATAATGCTCTCATCATGTGTATCCAGACCTCTTTTAATGCACCCCATGATCCTGTTTGCCTTGGCAGCTGCTGCCTGGCACTGGCTGCTCCAGGTAAGTTTATCATTAACTAGGATCCCCAAGTCCTTCTCCCTGTCAGATTTACCCAGTGGTTTCCCGTTCAGTGTGTAATGGTGATATTGATTCCTTCTTCCCATGTGTATAACCTTACATTTATCATTGTTAAACCTCATCTGCCACCTTTCAGCCCAAGTTTCCAACTTATCCAGATCCATCTGTAGCAGAATACTATCTTCTCTTGTATTAACTGCTTTACATAGTTTTGTATCATCTGCAAATATCGATATTTTACTGTGTAAACCTTCTACCAGATCATTAATGAATATGTTGAAGAGAACAGGTCCCAATACTGACCCCTGCGGTACCCCACTGGTCACAGCGACCCAGTTAGAGACTATACCATTTATAACCACCCTCTGCTTTCTATCACTAAGCCAGTTACTAACCCATTTACACACATTTTCCCCCAGACCAAGCATTCTCATTTTGTGTACCAACCTCTTGTGCGGCACGGTATCAAACGCTTTGGAAAAATCGAGATATACCACGTCCAATGACTCACCGTGGTCCAGTCTATAGCTTACCTCTTCATAAAAACTGATTAGATTGGTTTGACAGGAGCGATTTCTCATAAACCCATGCTGATATGGAGTTAAACAGTTATTCTCATTGAGATAATCCAGAATAACATCCCTCAGAAACCCTTCAAATATTTTACCAACAATAGAGGTTAGACTTACTGGCCTATAATTTCCAGGTTCACTTTTAGAGCCCTTTTTGAATATTGGCACCACATTTGCTATGCGCCAGTCCTGCGGAACAGACCCTGTCGCTATAGAGTCACTAAAAATAAGAAATAATGGTTTATCTATTACATTACTTAGTTCTCTTAGTACTCGTGGGTGTATGCCATCCGGACCTGGAGATTTATCTATTTTAATCTTATTTAGCCGGTTTCGCACCTCTTCTTGGGTTAGATTGGTGACTCTTAATATAGGGTTTTCATTGTTTCTTGGGATTTCACCTAGCATTTCATTTTCCACCGTGAATACCGTGGAGAAGAAGGTGTTTAATATGTTAGCTTTTTCCTCGTCATCTACAACCATTCTTTCCTCACTATTTTTTAAGGGGCCTACATTTTCAGTTTTTATTCTTTTACTATTGATATAGTTGAAGAACAGTTTGGGATTAGTTTTACTCTCCTTAGCAATGTGCTTCTCTGTTTCCTTTTTGGCAGCTTTAATTAGTTTTTTAGATAAAGTATTTTTCTCCCTATAGTTTTTTAGAGCTTCAGTGGTGCCATCCTGCTTTAGTAGTGCAAATGCTTTCTTTTTACTGTTAATTGCCTGCCTTACTTCTTTGTTTAGCCACATTGGGTTTTTCCTATTTCTAGTCCTTTTATTCCCACAAGGTATAAACCGCTTACACTGCCTATTTAGGATGTTCTTAAACATTTCCCATTTATTATCTGTATTCTCATTTCTGAGGATATTGTCCCAGTCTACCAGATTAAGGGCATCTCTAAGCTGTTCAAACTTTGCCTTCCTAAAGTTCAATGTTTTTGTGACTCCCTGACAAGTCCCCCTAGTGAAAGACAGGTGAAACTGCACAATATTGTGGTCGCTATTTCCTAAATGCCCAACCACCTGCAGATTTGTTATTCTGTCAGGTCTATTAGATAGTATTAGGTCTAAAAGTGCTGCTCCTCTGGTTGGATTCTGCACCAATTGTGAAAGATAATTTTTCTTGGTTATTAGCAGAAACCTGTTGCCTTTATGGGTTTCACAGGTTTCTGTTTCCCAGTTAATATCCGGGTAGTTAAAGTCCCCCATAACCAGGACCTCATTATGGGTTGCAGCTTCATCTATCTGCTTTAGAAGTAGACTTTCCATGGTTTCTGTTATATTTGGGGGTTTGTAACAGACCCCAATGAGAATTTTGTTACCATTTTTCCCTCCATGAATTTCAACCCATATGGACTCGACATCCTCATTCCCTTCGCTAATATCCTCCCTTAAAGTGGACTTTAGACAAGACTTTACATAGAGACAAACCCCTCCTCCTCTCCGATTTTTACGATCCTTTCTAAACAGACTGTAACCCTGTAAGTTAACTGCCCAGTCATAGCTTTCATCTAACCATGTCTCGGTTATTCCCACTATGTCAAAGTTACCTGTAGATATTTCTGCTTCTAGTTCTTCCATCTTGTTTGTCAGGCTTCTGGCGTTTGCGAGCATGCAGTTTAGAGGATTTTGTTTTGTTCCAATCTCCTCACTGTGGATTGTTTTAGAAATGTTCTTACCTCCCTTCTGAGTATGTTTTCCTGGGTCGTCTTTGTTCGAGTCTAATGTTTTTCTTCCCGTCCCCTCTTCTTCTAGTTTAACGCCCTCCTGATGAGTGTAGCGAGTCTTCTGGCGAATGTGTGTTTCCCAGGTTTGTTGAGGTGTAGTCCGTCTCTGGCGAGGAGTCCATCATACCAGTAATTCACACCGTGGTCCAGGAATCCAAATCCTTGTTGTCTGCACCATCGTCTTAGCCAGTTGTTTGCATCAAGGATCCTGTTCCATCTCCTGGTGCCATGCCCATCTACTGGAAGGATAGAAGAAAAAACTACCTGTGCATCCAGTTCCTTTACTTTCTTCCCCAACTCTTCAAAGTCCTTGCAGATTGTCGGTAGGTCCTTCCTTGCCGTGTCATTGGTGCCAACATGTATCAGAAGAAATGGGTGGACGTCCTTGGAGCTGAAGAGCTTTGGTATCCTATCGGTCACATCCTTGATCATCGCACCTGGAAGGCAGCATACTTCTCTTGCAGTTATGTCCGGTCTGCAGATGGCTGCTTCTGTGCCTCTCAGTAGTGAGTCTCCCACCACCACCACTCTTCGTTGCTTCTTGGCTGTACTTTTTGCTGTCACTTGTTGCTGTGTGCCCTTTTCTTTTTTGCTTGCTGGTATTGCTTCATTCTTAGGTGTGCCATCTTCATCCTCTACAAAGATTTGATATCGGTTCTTCAGTTGTGTGGTTGGTGATTTCTCCATGGTCTTCTTGCTTCTTTTGGTCACATGCTTCCACTCATCTGCTTTTGGAGGTTCTCTGACACTTTTTGCACCTTCTGTGGGGTATGAGGGGTATTTGCCCCTCATAAGTGTGGAGTAGGAAACTGGCTATTAGGAGCAGTGCCTAGTAAAAGGACTATAAACATAAGGATGAATGACCTAGGAGAGATCAAAACATCCAACACCGCGGAGATAGCTGTTTTGGGGTATTGAGAAACACGTGATGGTGTCTCCGCGGCTTTTCTACATGCATTTGCATATTTCCCATAAGGGATGGGAGTAGTGTTCTGGATCACTGCGATGAGAAACACGTGATGGTGTCTCCGCGGTGTTGGATGTTTTGATCTTTCCGAGGTCATTCATCCTTATGTTTATAGTCCTTTTACTGAGCACTGCTCCTAATAGCCAGTTTCCTACTCCACACTGATGAGGGGCAAATACCCCGAAACAGCTGTCTGTAAATGGATACCATGTTTTGGCATAGGTGGTTTTCCTTTTTGGATGCTGCCCTTCCCGTGGTTGTTCCTTCCCGGTGAAAGACCTGGCTATTTATTGCTTGCATTGAGAAACACATGATGGTGTCTCCGCAGCTTTTCCACATGCGTTTGCATATTTCCCGTAAGGGATGGGAGCAGTGTTCTGGATCACTGCGTTGAGAAACACATGATGGTGTCTCCGCGGTGTTGGATGTTTTGATCTCTCCGAGGTCATCCAGTGTATATAACAACGCAATCTAAGTGGCAGAAAGTGGCTGGCTGACATACGACAAACTAACAGGACTGAAATATATCCATTTTGTGAGAATTTGAATCTCACTTTTTTCGGGAGACTGAATCAAAACTCAGGCCTAGTGTATAAAACAACACAATGTAAGTGGCAGAAAGTGGCTGGCTGATATACGGCAAACTAACAGGACTGAAGTATATCCACTTTGTGATAATTTGAATCTCACTTGTTTGGAGGGCAGACTGAACTAAAACTCAGGCCCTGTGCATAAAACAACACAATGTAAGTAGCAGAAAGTGGCTGGCTGATATTTGACAAACTAACAGGACTGAAGTATATCCACTTTGTGAGAATTAGAATCTCCCTTTTTTTTGAGGAGACTGAACCAAAACTCAGGCCCAGTGTATATAACAACACAATCTAAGTGGCAGAAAGTGGCTGGCTGACATACGACAAACTAACAGGACTGAAGTATACCCACTTTGTGAGAATTTGAATCTCACTTTTTTTTGGGAGACTGAACCAAACCTCAGGCCCTGTGCAAAAAACAACACAATGTAAGTGGCAGAAAGTGGCTGGCTGATATACGACAAACTAACAGGACTGAAGTATATCCACTTTGTGAGAATTAGAATCTCCCTTTTTTGGGGGGGAGACTGAACCAAAACTCAGGCCCAGTGTATATAACAACACAATCTAAGTGGCAGAAAGTGGCTGGCTGACATACGACAAACTAACAGGACTGAAGTATATCCACTTTGTGAGAATATGAATCTCACTTCTTTGGGGGGAGACTGAACCAAAACTAAGGCCCAGTGTATAAAACAACACAATGTAAGTGGCAGAAAGTGGCTGGAAGATATATGAAAAAAATACAAGGACTGTAGTACAATTTCAATCTCCCTACAATGATCTCAGGAAAAGTATGGCAGCAATAAAAAGGACTGCTGCACACAAAAGTGTGGACAAATGAACAAGATAACTGTGAAGAAAGGAGCACCTGGATTTTTTATTTTAAAAAAGCAGTTGGATTGCACAGCAGCGTGCAAACAGCAATGCAGCTATCAGGGAGCCTTATAAGGCATATAAACCCAAAAGAAAGTATCCAAAACCAATATAACAACATATAAATTTTATTTAATAAAACACAACACCACATGATTGTACAACATATTTAAAAAGCATATACAAAATGCTGCAACGAAACATAAAAACAAGAAATTCATGACAAGGTATATACTCAGTATGTATGTGAAAAAATCCAGGGGGAGCAGGTATGTGAACCGGTCAGTAAAGAAAGCATATATATTATATATATTATATAAAGGGGAATATAAGCAAAAAAGCTAATCACAAAATCAATACAGGTATAAATTATAATAAATAAATATCAAATTCATATTATAAAGTGCATGATGCAGCATATCCGCAACCATGAATAGAAATTGGCAAAAACAAAAACAAGGGGGAAGGAGGGTAGAAAAAATAGGGAAACAGTATTAATTAGAATGAATATAAGTAAAAGGGGCAAGGGCAATGAGAAAAAACATAAATAAAAATATAATAACTGGATAAGGTAATAATGGGAAAAGGAAACAAAACAAAAATGTAAAGAGGACAGACCATTATTAAAAAATTAATACGAATATTATAAAGGGACACACAAAGTATAATAATGGAAAAATAAAAAAATGAAAAATTAGTTGGAAAAACAATAATGAATTAAGCAGAGAAAATAATAATAAGGGAGAAAATAATAATGAAAAAAGAATATTTATATTTGATAACTAAAAATATGAAATGGAAAAATATATATTATTGTGAAAAGAAAAAAATAAAATTATAATAAAAAATGTATGATGTAATTATTGTTGTAATATGGCCCACCTATGAAAAAAAGTAATTAATTATATGATATATACAGTGGGGCAAAAAAGTATTTAGTCAGTCAGCAATAGTGCAAGTTCCACCACTTAAAAAGATGAGAAGCGTCTGTAATTTACATCATAGGTAGACCTCAACTATGGGAGACAAACTGAGAAAAAAAAATCCAGAAAATCACATTGTCTGTGGTGGAACTTGCACTATTGCTGACTGACTAAATACTTTTTTGCCCCACTGTATATATATATATACATATACATACACGTACACATATATACAAGTCCCCACAGCACACACACACATATATAGACCCACCAAAATAAACACTGCAAAGTAATTTTATTTATAGACAAAAAATAAAAATAAAAGGAATGAAAAACAAAACATAAAAAAACATAAAAAATGAGACAATGCAGAGACATGAACCAGGGCTATAATTACAAAAATGAAAAGACAGGAGGCGGAACGTTATAAGGGAGATGGTAGAAAGCGTCTGAATACCATAATAATGGCTCAGAGGAAGCTCGAAAAACCCCATTGCTCGTTCAGGCCATTAGGGGTCATACTTTTAAGAAGAGTTATCCACCTACACTCTTTCTGTGCTAACTTTGTGCTTAGATCACCCCTCCGGTTACCAGGATATACGCGATCAATGCCTCTAACCCGCAGCAGATGGGATTGGTTGTTGTGAAATTGTCGGAAATGTCTGGCCAGTGGTTTGAGTTTTAATATAGTATCCCTATCATCCAGACTAATTTTCTCTGCGGCTTTGATGTCTCTAACGTGTTCTAAAGTACGAAGATGTAATTCACGTGTTATCATCCCCACATATGTTAGGTTGCAGGGGCAAGTGGCCACATAGATAACCATAGAGGTCCGACAATTGATATAATGCAAAATCTTAAATTCATGTTTTTGTGCTGAATCATGAAAAACATTGGTTCTAACTATATGTTTACAGGCTTTACATGAACCACAGCTAACAGAGCCCCATTTGGGGCCCCTGGATTCCCCAAAATAGTGTGACGTAGGTGGTACATAATGGCTGTGTACTAGAAAGTCTTGTAAAGTTTTGCCACGTTTAGCCACAATAGACGGTTGTTTGGTTAGAAGTCTTGACAGTGATGGATCCTGTAACAAAATAGGCCAATGTTTGTTGATTATGTTTGACATCTCCCGCCATCTTGAGTGGTAGTTGGTAATGAGGCGTACCTGGCCATCACTGGCCCTGTTGTTGTTTTTATTTCTAGAAATCAAAAGTGATGAACGATCTGTACTTTTGGCACGCGAATAAGCTCTTTGAATGTTATCCTTCTGGTAACCACGTTGTAAGAATGTAGATGCAAGATCTTGGGCTTGTTTCTCAAAGATATCTTCTTGATCACAAATCCGGCGCATCCATAAGAATTGTCCAGTAGGAATGGCTCTAATGACATGAGACGGATGAGCAGATCTAGCATGAAGCAAGGCATTTGTACTAGTAGTCTTACGAAACACATCTGTATGTAGGTTTCCAAGTTCATCAATTGAAATTTTCAAGTCCAAGAAATCAATGGAGTCCTGCCGAATGGTGTGGGTAAGTTTGATATTCCTATCTTTGGTGTTCAAATAATCAAGATAATCCACAAGATCGTCATGGGAGCCCTGCCAAATAAATAGAATATCATCAATGAATCTCATGTATGACAGCACTAATCCTGAAGAAGTCGAGTCGGTATTTTGGATGAAATCATGCTCCCATAAGCCCATAAATAAATTAGCATATGAGGGGGCAAAAGCCGCCCCCATAGCCACGCCCCTTTTCTGTCGGAAAAAGCGGTCTTTAAACACAAAATAATTATGAAATAATACAAATTCCAATAATTCCAATAGAAATTGGACTAATAGGCCATCCAAAGCATGGTTCGACAAATACCGCTTGACTGCACAAATGCCTTGCTCATGAGATATTGCAGTGTAGAGTGATTCTACGTCGCAAGTAACTAAATACATGTCAGTACTTACATGTATACCGTCCAACCTCTGCAGTGCCTCCGCGGTGTCCTTAATATACGAAGGTAATTCTACTACAAGAGGTTTTAAGTAATGATCCAAAAATTTGGAAACAGGTTCAACAAGACTGCCATTACCGGAAATAATTGGGCGGCCCGGAGGGTCAACCATACTCTTATGCACTTTAGGAAGTAGATATAGAGTAGGTACAGATGGTGATAGAATCCTTAATCCTTCCCAAATATTTTTAGATATTACACCTTTGTCCAAAGCTGCATCAAGAATCCCAAACAGCTCACTCTGAAAGGCCAAAGTATGGTCATGATCTAATCGTTCATAGCAGGCCGGATCATTAAGCTGCTTGAACGCTTCCCTCTCATATTGTGTGGCTGGCCAAATAACAATGTTCCCGCCATTATCAGAGGGCTTAAAGACAACCTCCTTCATATTACATAACTCCTGTAGAGCAATCCTTTGTTCCGCTCTCAGGTTGTCTAAGGGTCTCAAAGAGGGCAATTGTTGAATCTCATGGCAAACCATTCTAACAAATACCTCTATAGATGAGTTGAGGGAGATGGACGGGAATGATTTGGATTTCTTTTTTATACAATCTGGAAATATACCTGATGTTTCCATCTGTTCATTCAGAAGATCCTCTAACATTTGTATCGCCGCCAATTCCTCTTCTGTTGAAAAAATGTTAGGAACATTTCTATCAGTATGGAAGGCAGCCTAATAAGCTACAGAGATGATGCACAAAAATATAGCCTCCACTGTCCCTGCAAAAAAATGGTGGTGTTGGACAGTGGAAATCGCTACAGCACAAGCAGTTTGGGGGTTAATCTTCCCTCCCTAACTATATCCCTTCTTCTTTTGATGAATCTGCAGCAACCTCTTCCTATGCTACGATCGGCAGAAGTAATATGGCTCACGGCGTGCACGCCCCTTTATAGCCCCTGTGATGCCACAGAAAGCAAGCCAATCACTGTCATGCCCTTCTATAAGATGGTGGGGACCGAGACCTATGTCATCACGCTGCCCACACTCTTCGTCCACCTTAATTGGCTGAAAAATGGTGCTGAAAGCGTCATACGAAATGCGACTTTTGAACGCAGATCGCCGACCTCATGGCCGATCCCACACTAGGATCGGGTTGGGTTTCATGAAACCCGACTTTGCCGAAAGTCGGCGATTTTTTAATTTGTCCGATCCGTTAAGCTCAAGCCTAGTGCCCAGTCCGTGGAGGAGAGTCCACCCTGGGTACCAACCGCACATGATCTGCTTACTTTCCGCATGGTGGGCATAGCCCCATGCGGGAAGTAAGCAGATCAATGCATTCCTATATGTGCGGAATCCCCGTGATTCCGCAAATTTAATGAACATGCTGCGTTTTTATCTGGTATGCGATTCCGTTCAGGAAAACAACGCAGCATGTGCACAAAAAATGCAGATTGCATTCTATTAAATAGGATGCTTAATGTGAGCGTTATTTTCGCAGTTTTATAGCGCTTTTATAGCGAAAAAACGCAAAACAAATGCGAAAAATCTGCTACATGTGCACACAGCCTAAGGATTATCTAAGTGCTCCCTCTGCCAGAGATTCTACAGTAATATGTATAGTAATCACTCATCCTACAGCAATAGTATGCACAGAATAGGTTAGTCTTTTGGTGCCTTCATACAAGAATAAAAATAGACATGTCAGGAGCGCCATTGTGGTCATTCATATTCAATAAGTATTGAACTCTTCAACAATTTTCTAAGTAAATATATTTCTAAAGATGCTATTGACTCGAAATTCTCACTAGATGTCGGTAACAACCCATAGATGTTCTATTTACTTAGAAAATTGGTGACATGTTCAATACTTCAATACAGCAAAAAGGGTATACCTGCTCAGCTAAAACATTTATTCCGCCTCCGTATCTCAACTGTCAGAGAAGCTGTCGTCATTAGCACACATACAAAGGTGGAATTAAATGGGTTAATTCCTAGACAGGAAGATTGTTTACTGATGGAGTCAAAGACCCCTGAAGTTTCAATGCGTTTCAAAGTAGCACACTTCTTCTTCAGGATAAACCCCAATGATCACAGAGAGAAATGTGTGCTTATGACGTCAGCTTTTCTAGACATGAGATACGTCTCAAGCTCTGTTTCTTCAACATGGAGCCATCCTGACATGTTACTATGATGCCTGCAGTTTTAATTGTATCACAGGTGCCATGTTTATCACATTCTCGAAGAACTCCTATAATAGTTATCTGAGGAATGTTCTGCCATGCTGAATTCAAAGCATCAAAATCTGCTGCTGGCAGCTCCATTCGCAATTGTCGACCAAATGTGCTCGATGGGAAACAAATCCAAAATTTTTGTAGGTCATGGTAGTGCATTTAGGCCACACAGACCCTTCACAGTAGCATGAGCAAACTGGGGCCTGATGTTGTGTTGAATAATGAGAAAGTTTATAAAAATGCGCCGCCACCACTAAATCAACTTATCTGAGATGATAGTGTACCTAGAATGAAGACTAGACAGGTACAGCTACCATACATCATGCTACCACACATCATAATCTTTATTGAGTCTGTCATTTCTGAAGACTATTTGCTTCAGTGATGTGTAACACAGAGGTTTTGCTCTAGCACACTAAGTGATGAGAGGTGTTAAACAGCCATTTAAAAGGGCTGTTTTTTTTTTAGAACAACCATAGAGCGGGTGGGAGGTTGTTCTCCATATCTCCACACCAGGGTGTAGTTTGGGATTCAAATAGTTAGCCTTCTTAGGCACTCAGTATTCAGTGTGTCCAGAGAGGCTAACTCCACAGAGGTGCTCATGTTGTTGCTAAACTGAACCTTGTGTTTTTGCTAACCATGAATGGGCGGATACTCACAACTACAAGGACTGTGCTTTGTGTTACCACTTTGTTTTATTTTCCTGTTTTGCCCAAAGGGTTGTGTTTATTTTTACTTCATCATGGTGTATGCCGCATGTACATACTAAACCAGTGAAGAGACAGTATTCCCGGTTCCACCTCCATGTAAAGCTGAGTGAGCCAACCTACCACTAACTGTAGTTTTCGGACTATAAGACACTTTTTTTCTTCCAAACATTTGGAGGAAAATGGGGGTGCGTCTTATAGTCTGGATATACCTGCTGTGGGTTTGGGGGTGGGGGAGTGGCTGAGGCAAAGCAGCTGATCACTGGAGGTATTAGCGGACGGCTGCAGCTAACAGTGTGCCCTTTGTTAAAGAGAAATTATTATTCACTGCTCCCTACTCCCATAGTCACTCCCACCTCTATGCACTGAAGCCGATGCCGAGTATTCTGGCAGTTGTCCTTGGCTTGTAAGCAGCTCATGATGTCACTGCCATACGCTGCTTACAAGCTGAAATCCACTGCTGGCATCATAACAGGATGCTGCGAGGGAGTGCAGGGAAAGTAGGTAAAATGGTTTATTTTTTTAATGTTTTTCTGATGGGAGCCATGCAAACCAGGATGGGGATAAAGGGACCATGCATACCAGGATGAGCAAGACAAGATCATGCATTCCAGTATAGGGATGTGGGGGCCATGCATTCCATGAAGGGGATAAGGGTATACCTGGATTGTGTCAATATATATTGCAGGATGGGGGATATTAGTACAGAATTGACCACTTTTTATGCTTCTATTTTTTTACTGTTTTCCTCTAAAACCAAGGTGCGTCTTATCGTCTGGTGTGTCTTATGGTCCAAAAATACGGTAGGTCCAGAGATATTTGAACATTGACACACCTTTTGACATTTTAGCTGTTTACCAAAACACATTCAAGATACAGTTATATAATCCATATGAGCTTTAAGTGTAGACTCTCAGGTTTGAGGTTTAATTTGAGGATATTCACATGCTAAAGAAGCTGGCTGTTCACAGAGTGCTGTATCCAAGTATATTAAAGGAAAGTTGAGTGGAAGAAAGAGGTGCACAAACAACCGGATAACCGCTGCATGGAAAGAATTGTTAAGAAATGTCCATTCAAACATTTGGGGGAGATTCACAAGGAGAAAAATAACTGGACTTTTGCTCATTGGTCCAAGGTTCAACAGATGAAAGTAAATTTTGCATTTCAATTGGAAATCAAGGTCCCAGGGTCTGGAGGAAGAGTAAAAAGGATCACAATCCAAGCTGCAGGAGGTCTAGTGTGAAATTTCCACAATCAGTGATGGTTTTGGGAGCCATGATATCTGCTGGTGTTTTATCAAGACAAAAGTCAGCGTAGCTGTCTACCAGGAAATATTAGAACACTTCATACTTCCCTCTGCCGACAATCTTTTTGGAGATGAAAATTTCATTCTCCAGCAGGACATAGCACCTGTCCACACTGCCAAAAGTACCAATACCTGGTTTAAAACCAACAGTATAATTGTGCTTGATTGGCCAGCAAACTCACCTGACCTTAACCCCATAGAGAATCTATAGGGTATTATCAAGAGCAGGGGTGGGCAATTAATTTTCCTGAGGGGCCACATGAGAGAACATAACTGTTGTGGAGGACCAAACTAATAGTTTAAATTAATTCTACTCAATATTAATTTATTAATATTAATTGTATCATTTAATATTGAGCATAATTAAGTATGCTGACACCCCCTATATATCTTTGAACCCCTCACAGCCCCTTATATACAGAATGAGCCTCACACAGCCTACTACATATGCGGCATGAACCCCACACAGCCTTCCTATATACGGCATGAGCCCCACACAGCCTCCCTATATACAGCATGAGCCCCACACAGCCTCCCTATATATGGCATGAGGCTCACAAAGCCTCCCCATGTACAGTATGAGCCCCACACAGCCTCCCCATGCACAGCATGAGCCCCACAAAGCCTCACCATGTACAGCATGAGCCCAACGCAGCCTCCCCATGTACTGCATGAGCCCTTTCCCCATATACTGCAAGAGGCCCCACACAGCCGCCCCATAAACTGCATGAGCCCCACACAGCCTCTCCACATACTGGATGAGGCCCCACACAGCCTCCCATATACTGCATGAGGCCCCACAGCCTCTCCATATACTGATTGAGCCCCACACAGCCTCCCCATATATTGCATGACAGTATACAGCCTTCCCATAGCCTCACCATGTGCAGCATGCCACCCCCATAGCCTCCCCATGTGCTGCATGACACCCCATAGCCTCCCCGTGTGAAGCATAACACCCCCATAGCCTCCCCATGTGCTGCATGTCACCCCCATATAATCCCCATGTTCACCCCATAGACTCCCCATGTTCATACACATGAAAAAAAAAAAAAAAAAAAACACCACATACTCACCTCGGTCCTGTTCCAAGGTGCCTTGCTTCTACTTCTGTTGCTGTGTCTGATGCGCTGACTCTCCAGTGGTACACAGCGGATGCGATGATATGACGTCATCGCGTCAGCTGTTTCACATGCTGATTAGTAGAGGAAGTGGCCGGAGGCCCCTCTTCCACCAATGCTGACTGTAGGAGAAAGCAAGCGAGTGCGCAGGCACTGTGCGGCCCACGGACCTCAAGTTTTCAGCCCCACGGCTGTCTCGGTCTGCGTGCCTGACTGAGACAGCCAGAGGGCCGGATGTGGCCTGCAGGCCGCACTTTGCCCAGGTCTGATCAAGAGGAAGATGAGAGACACTAGACCCAACAATACAGATGAGCTGAAGGCTGCTATCAAAGCAACCTGGGTTTCCAAAGAACCTCAGCAGTGCCACAGGCTGTTCGACTCCATGCCACGCCGTATTGATGCAGTAATTGAGGCAAAAGGAGCCCCAACCAAGTAGTGAGTGCATTTACTAAACATATGTTTCAGTAGACCAACATTTCAGATTTTAAAATCATTTTTCAAGCTGATGGTAAAAAGTAGGGTTGAGCGACTTTTACTTTTTCAGGATCGAGTCGGGTGAAATCGGCCGATCATTGCGAAAAGTCGGGGGGCCGACTGAAACACGAAACACAATGCAAGTCAATGGGGAATAAAAGTCGGCAGTGAGTGGAGGACAGAAAAACACCTACAGAGCCCATCTTAATGTCAAAAACATCAATTCTTGTTACTTAATCTGGTGAATCTTAATTAACCTTATAATAATAGTTAGGTATTGAAAATTGGGGGTCATTTGGTTAAAGTTGTGGGGGGGGGGGAGGGCTGGCTCAATTTTTTCTTGGGCCAAGGAAATGTGGAATACGTCACGGCGGTGAAGCAGGGAGAGGTAAGTATTTCAACTTTGCAAGTGCTGTGATCCAGAGCAAGCAGGGGGGCCCACTCGTTCGCATTGGCACTGACACAGGGCCCCTCAAAGTACGGCGTTGTGTTTGACGGCGGGGGCGCCTCCCACCAGTAGTGACACTGTTGCGTACTATGACGGGCCCTTTGACAGTGACGTCGCCAACGAGTATGCCCCCCCCACCTGATGAAGGAACCTGCACTTTCATATGCACCTTCCTCTTTGTCCCTGTGTAAGGTGGTATAGTATGCGAGAAGGGGGACCTGACTTTCAGCAGGGTCAGATTCTGGCTGTGTAGAGTGCAAGGGGAATGTAGTGGTCTGGGTCAATGTACCAGCAGACCCATCAAGCAGTGGCTGGGTAATAGGCAGGATGAGGAGGAAACACAGATATAGGCCCAAAATAAAAAAGGAGGCTAAAAGCAGAAAAAAATTGGTAACAGAAGTAAACAGGCAGCATTGCTTTGTTCAGTGGAGGACAACAACAAGCAGCAGCAGACACTGTTAGTAGGGCCCAACCAAACTAGTAGGGCAAATACAGTTTCAAATTCTAAATACAGGCCGAAAGCCTGTAGAATGAAACTCAGCTTTGTTTCTTTGAGGAAACCAAGAGGCAGCAGCAAACGTCACTAGGCCCAAACCAAGAAACAGGCAAAATGCAGTTTCATATTGTTGATAGAGGCCGAAAGTCTGTAGATTGAAACTCAGCTTTGTTTCTTTGAGGAAACCAAGAGGCAGCAGCAGACGTCACTAGGCCCAAACCAAGCACCAGGCCAAATGCAGTTTCATATTGTTGATAGAGGCCGAAAGCCTGTAGATTGAAACTTAGCTTTTTTCTTTGAGGAAACCAAGAGGCAGCAGCAGACGTCGCTAGGCCTAAACCAAGAACAAGGCCAAATGCAGTTTCATATTGTTGATAGAGGCCGAAAGCCTGTAGATTCAAACTCAGCTTTGTTTCTTTGAGGAAACCAAGAGGCAGCAGCAGACGTCACTAGGCCCAAACCAAGAACCAGGCCAAATGCAGTTTCATATTGTTGATAGAGGCCGAAAGCCTGTAGATTGAAATTCAGCTTTGTTTCTTTGAGGAAACCAAGAGGCAGCAGCAGACGTCACTAGGCCCAAACCAAGAACCAGGCCAAATGCAGTTTCATATTGTTGATAGAGGCCGAAAACCTGTAGATTCATACTCAGCTTTGTTTCTTTGAGGAAACCAAGAGGCAGCAGCAAACTTCACTAGGCCCAAACCAAGAACCAGGCCAAATGCAGTTTCATATTATTGATAGAGGCCAAAAGCCTGTAGATTGAAACTCAGCTTTGTTTAGTAGAGGTAGAGTGGGCGCACCCACCTGCCCAGGCAAACGGCACTTGCACGGGTGCTTGCGCCAAGTGGTGACCACTGTCCTGTGGGGGGAGTCAGCCCATTTAGGGAGGTATAAAAATGGCCTATGGTGGACATTCAGCAGCTGCAAATGGAGGAATTGGCAAAGTCAGTAAGAGGAGGGCAAAAGCGAGTCATTTATCACCCAAGCTACGTGTCAGCAGGGGAAGGTGGGGCAAAAGAATTGGCAATCCATGATTGGTTCATTTTAATGAAGGTTAGATCATCTACATTTTGGGTAGCCAGACGTGTCCTTTTTTCGGTCAGTATTGAACCAGCAGCACTGAAGACTCTTTCTGAAAGCACACTCGCAGCAGGGCAAGCGAGCTCCTGTAATGCATATTCTGCCAATTCGGGCCAGGCGTCTAGCTTAGATGCCCAGTAATCAAAGGGGAATGACCTGTGAGGGAGAACATCGATAAGGGATGAAAAATGGTTTGTAACCATACTGGACAAATGCTGTCTCCTGTCACTTTGAATAGATGCAGCAGTCCCTGTTGTGTCAGCGGTCATTGAAAAATCACTCAACAACCTTGTCAGAAAACCCCTCTGTCCAACGCCACTTCGGATTTCTGCACCTCTAGCACCTCTGCCATGTTGCCCCCTACGGCAAGTGTGAGGACCATCACAACCTCTGTGTGCTGGGAATGCCTGAACCAAACGGTCTACAAGAGTTGCTTGTTTGGTAGCCAATATTTGCTCAAGGTTCTCATGTGGCATGATGTTTTGCATTTTCCTTTTATAGCGTGGATCCAGGAGGCAGGCCAACCAGTAATCGTCATCGGTCATCATTTTGACGATGCGGGGGTCCCTTTTTAGAATACGCAAGGCACACTCAGCCATGTGGGCCAATGTTCCTGGTGTCAATTC
This sequence comes from Ranitomeya imitator, assembly GCF_032444005.1. Lineage (NCBI taxonomy): Eukaryota > Metazoa > Chordata > Amphibia > Anura > Dendrobatidae > Ranitomeya > Ranitomeya imitator. The sequence continues at coordinate 929,952,786 of NC_091282.1, read as the reverse complement.
ACTCGTCCTGCTGGGTTGAGGAGCACTTTCTTGGAAATCCACATCACAAGTGTCCCGCAAGAAACCTGTACCTGACCTTGCAACGCCACCAGTTTCAAGTGGCCCCTGAGAAGCATCCTCCTCCCATACATAGTCATCCCCATCATCCTCCTCCTCATCCTCTTCGACCGCCACCTCATCCTGGACAGTTCCCTGACCAGACAATGGCTGACTGTCATCAAGGATTCCCTCCTCCTCGGCTGCAGACGCCAGCTCCTTGATGTGCGCCAAACTTTGCATCAGCAGATGCATAAGTGGGATGCTCATGCTTATGATGGCGTCGTCTGCACTTGCCAGCCGTGTGCATTCCTCGAAACACTGAAGGACTTGACAGAGGTCTTGTAGCTTGGACCACTGCACACCAGACAACTCCATGTCTGCCATCCAACTGCCTGCCCGTGTATGCGTATCCTCCCACAAATACATGACAGCACGCCTCTGTTCACACAGCCTCTGAACCATGTGCAATGTAGAGTTCCACCTTGTTGCAACGTCGATAATTAGGCGGTGCTGTGGAAAATTGAGCGATCGCTGATGGTTCAGCATACGGCTGGAGTGTACGGGCGACCGGCGGATGTGCGAGCAAAGTCTTCGCACCTTCAGGAGTAGGGCTGGTAACGCTGGATAATTTTTAAGAAAGCACTGCACCACCAGGTTCAAAGTGTGAGCCAGGCAAGGTATGTGTTTGAGTTGTGAAAGGGCTATGGCAGCCATAAAATTCCTTCCATTATCACTGACTACCTTGCCTGCCTCAAGATGTACACTGCCCAGCCATGACTGAGTTTCTTGCTGCAAGAACTCGGCCAGAACTTCCGCGGTGTGTCTGTTGTCGCCCAAACACTTCATTTCAAACACGGCCTGCTGACGCTTCCCACTAGCTGTTCTGTAATGGGACACCTCGTGTGCAACACTGGCAGCTGCAGATAGAGTGGTCGTGCGACAGCGCTCTGTGGATGAGCTTTCGCTTCTGGAGGAGGAGGAGGAGGAGGAGGTGGGGTGGCGAACGTCTACAGCCAACTGTTTCCTAGATCGTGGGCTAGGCAGAACTGCCCCACTATTGCTGTCCCCTGTGGACCCTGCATCCACGACATTAACCCACTGCGCCGTGATGGACACGTAACGTCCCTGGCCATGCCTACTGGTCCATGCATCTGTTGTGAGGTGCACCTTCCCATTGACAGACTGCCTCAGTGCATGGACAATGCGGTCTTTGACATGCTGGTGGAGGGCTGGGATGGCATTTCTCGCAAAGAAGTGGTGACTGGGTAGGTCATAGCGTGGTACTGCGTAGGCCATCAGGGCTTTGAAAGCTTCGCTTTCAACCAACCGGTAGGGCATCATCTCTAACGAGATAAGTCTGGCAATGTGGGTGTTCAAACCCTTTGTACGCGGATGACAAGATGAGTACTTTCGTTTCCTAACAAGAGTCTCTTCTAGGGTGAGCTGGACTGGAGAGCTGCCTATGGTGGAACTAGCGGTGGTGGTGGTTGTGGACATGGCAGATTGAGAGTGAGTTGGTGATGTTGGCCTACATACAGTGCTTCCTACCAATAACCTTCTGACTCCCTGACTGCTTTGGCCTAGCGACGATCCCTCCACATTTGCTGCTGATGTCCTAACCGGTGGGCTTACAGTGAGGGAAGCAATGTTGAAGTGCTGACTCCCTTCATTCAGACCTGGTGCACCAACGGTACGGGACGTTAGGTAGTTAGTCCAGGCTTGCAAGTGCATGCTGTTTAAATGTCTACGCATGCACGTTGTATTTAAATTGTTAAGAGTCTTCCCACTGCTAAAGGTCTTTGAGCATTTTTTACAGATCACTTTTGACTGATCATTGGGATCTTGGTCTAAAAAATGCCACACTGCACTCTTCCTACTATGGAATTCCTTTTCAGGCATTGCACGCTGTGCAACTTTCACAGGATGGCCACGCTGTCCTAAAACTGGTTTTGTCAAACGTTTTTTGCCTGATACGCGCCTGCCAGATGACAGCTGTTGCGATGTAGATTGGTGCTGCTGTAGATAACCCTCCTCCGCTTCTGAGCTAGTGGCTGCACCACCCTCTTTCCCCAATGGCTGCCAATCTGGGTCAACAACTGGGTCATCTATCACCTCCTCCTCCTCAATGTCATGTGCACCTTCCTCAGTGTCACCGTGTAAGGTGCTATAGCATTCGGGACAGGGCACCATAGTCTCATCAGGGTCAGATTCTGGCTCAGCAAACTGCGAGGGCAATGTAGTGATCTGACTCGATGGAACAGCATCATAATCTAGCTGTGGCTGTGCATCAGTGCACTCCATGTCGGATTCTTCTTGTAATGGGCAGGGTACAATTTCTCTTTCTAACCCAGGCACGGTATGTGTAAAGAGCTCCATGGAGTAACCTGTTGTGTCGCCTGACGCATCCTTCACTTTTGGTTTGGGAGAAGGACACAAGGAAACCTCTTGTTCCTGACCGGGAGCATCCACTGACGACTGGCTGCTGTGACATTTTGAACTATGGGAAGAGGAGGCCAAAGAGCTAGAGGCTGAGTCAGCAAGGAAAGCCAAAACTTTTTCCTGCTGTTCCGGCTTTAAAAGCTGTTTTCCTACTCCCAGGTAAGGGAGCCTTCGAGGCCTTGTGTAGCCAGACGATGACGCAGGCTCAACACCTCCAGCCTTAGGTGCTACTGTGCTTTTGCCACTACCACCAGATGCAGCACCACCATCAGTACCAGCTGACAACCCCCGCCCACGGCCTCTTCCAACAGACTTCCTCATTTTTGGGGGAGAGACACAGAAGCACAACTCTGGCCCAGTGGTATAACAGTAAACTATGAACGTGCCAGAAAGTGGCTGCCTGATATATACGACACACTAGCAGTACAGCAGAATATACACTGTGTGCGAATTTTAATCTCCCTTTTTTTTGGGGGGGAGACACAGAAGCACAACTCTGGCCCAGTGGTATAACAGTAAACTATGAACGTGCCAGAAAGTGGCTGCCTGATATATACGACACACTAGCAGTACAGCAGAATATACACTGTGTGCGAATTTTAATCTTCCTTTTTTTGGGGGGAGACACAGAAGCACAACTCTGGCCCAGTGGTATAACAGTAAACTATGAACGTGGCAGAAAGTGGCTGCCTGATATATATGACACACTAGCAGTACAGCAGAATATACACTGTGTGCGAATTTTAATCTCCCTTTTTTTGGGGGGGAGACACAGAAGCACAACTCTGGCCCAGTGGTATAACAGTAAACTATGAACGTGGCAGAAAGTGGCTGCCTGATATATACGACACACTAGCAGCACAGCAGAATATACACTGTGTGCGAATTTTAATCTCCCTTTTTTTTGGGGGGGGGGGACACAGAACCACAACTCTGGCCCAGTGGTATAACAGTAAACTATGAACGCGGCAGAAAGTGGCTACCTGATATATACGACACACTAGCAGTACAGCAGAATATACACTTTGTGCAAATTTTAATCTCCCTTTTTTTTTGGGGGGGGGGGGGGGGGAGACACAGAACCACAACTCTGGCCCAGTATTATAACACAACACTATGAACGTGCCAGAAAGTGGCTGGAATTATTATTTAAAAAAAAAAAAAAATTAAAAAAAAAAAACAAGCTCCCTACAATGAGCTCAGGACAAGTATGGCAGCAATAAAAAGGACTGCTTAACACAAAAATGTGGACAAATAAACAAGATAGGTAACTGTGCAGAAAGGAGCATCAGGAATTTTGCTTTTAAAAAAGCAGTTGGTTTGCACAGCACCGTGCACACAGCTATGCAGCTGCTGCACTAAAATACGACCTCCACTGTCCCTGCACAAAAAGGTGGTGTGGGACAGTGAAAATCGCTCCAGCACAAGCGGTTTGGGGTTTATATTTCCTCCCTAACTCTGTCCCTGCTTCTGACTAACTGCAGCAACACCTCTCCCTATGCTCAGATCGGCAGAAGTAAGATGGCGGTGACGCCACAGACAGCAAGCCAATCACTGCCATGCCCTTTTCAAAGATGGTGGGGACCGAGACCTATGTCATCACGCTGCCCACACTCTGCGTCCTCCTTCATTGGATGAAAAACGGCGGTGACAGCGTCATATGAAACGCAATTTTGGCGCTCTGATCATGTACCGCATGGCCGATCCCACTGTAGGATCGGTTCGGGTTTCATGAAACCCGACTTTGCCTAAAAGTCGTCGATTTATGAAAATGACCGATCCGTTTCGCTCAACCCTAGTAAAAAGTATTCTACTTTTCGGCAAAGTAGGGTTTCGTGAAACCCGACCCGATCCTAGTGTGGGATCGGCCATGAGGTTGGCGATCTTCGCGCCAAAGTCGCGTTTCGCATAGTATATAGGGAAGGGTGCACTCATAGCTGTAAAAAGGTCAGAGGTGTGCAGAGCCGAGTCCAATATAATCGATAGCAAACCAAACAAGAAAAAAGAATGGACTACAAGAAGGCTCGCACCACCAAAGTATCAAGAAAAATAACACAATAATGTTTATTCAAACACCACTACAAAACACATGATAAAAACATTTAAAATACAGTACCATGTACCAAAACACCCCTATACAATAGTAACTAAATGCACAGGATACCTATGGCCGTAAAGCATATAAGCACAGTAAGATGGATAAATAACAGGTATTAGGTGACAAAACTAGCTCAGCCAAGAAGACAGAAAACCAACATGAATAAATAGTACATAGTGACTATATTGCATAAGATCAGAGTCTCCTAATGAAGCCCTAACCAAAGGGTAAGGTAAAATACCTACTGAGACCTAACGTAGAGACGGCTCAATATATATCCAGCTGAATCAGCTAAAGGCTGGGCTAGAACCCGTATCTGATCCGACCAAAGGATCCCGACCCAAAGACCTTGCCTAGAAATCCGGCATCAGGACAAAGATGGGGTGGCAGAGAGAACCGCACGCGTATCGCCGCCGCAGCGGCTTCGTCAGGGGAAGTCGCGTTTCGCATGACGTTTTCAGCGCCATTTCTCATCCAATGAAGGAGGATGCAGAGTGTGGGCAGCGTGATGACATAGGTCTCGGTCCACACCATCTTAGAGAAGGGCATTACAGTGATTGGCTTGCTTTCTGCGGCATCACAGGGGCTATAAAGGGGCGTGCACACCGACGGCCATCTTACTTCTGCCGACCTTAGCATAGGGAGAGGTTGCTGCAGCTGCATCAGAAGAAGGGATATAGTTAGGGAGGGAAGATTAACCCCGAAACTGCTTGTGCTGTAGCAATTTCCACTGTCCAACACCACCTTCTCTTTGCAGGGACAGTGGAGTTTATATTTTTTTTGCATCAGTGCTGTAGCTTATTAGGCTGCCTTATAAGGCTCCCTGATAGCTGCATTGCTGTTTGTACGCCGCTGTGCAAACCAACTGCTTTTTTAAAAGCAAAAATTCTGTTGCTCCTTTCTGCACAGTTCTCTTGTTTATTTGTCCACACATTTGTGTGCAGCAGTCCTTTTTATTGCTGCCATACTTGTCCTGAGATCATTGTAGGGAGATTGAAATTGTACTACAGCCCTTGTATTTTTTTATATATATTCCAGCCACGTTCTGCCACTTACATTGTGTAGTGTAATACACTGGGCCTGAGTTTTGTTGCAGTCTCCCGCAATTAAAAGGGAGATTTAAATTGGCACTAAGTGGATCTACGTCACAGTTCTGTTACTTTGTCGTACATCTTCCAGCCACGTTCTGCCACTTACATTGTGTAGTGTAATACACTGGGCCTGAGTTTTGTTCCAGTCTCCCCCAAATAAAGGGAGATTTAAATTGGCACTAAGTGGATCTACGTCACAGTTCTGTTAGTTTGTCGTACATCTTCCAGCCACGTTCTGCCACTTACATTGTGTAGTGTAATACACTGGGCCTGAGTTTTGTTGCAGTCTCCCCACAAAAAAGGGAGATTTAAATTGGCACTAAGTGGATCTACGTCACAGTTCTGTTAGTTTGTCGTACATCTTCCAGCCACGTTCTGCCACTTACATTGTGTAGTGTAATACACTGGGCCTGAGTTTTGTTGCAATCTCCCCCCCAAAAAAGGGAGATTTAAATTGGCACTAAGTGCATCTACGTCACAGTTCTGTTAGTTTGTCGTACATCTTACAGCCACGTTCTGCCACTTACATTGTGTAGTGTAATACACTGGGCCTGAGTTTTGTTGCAATCTCCCCCCCAAAAAAGGGAGATTTAAATTGGCACTAAGTGCATCTACGTCACAGTTCTGTTAGTTTGTCGTACATCTTACAGCCACGTTCTGCCACTTACATTGTGTAGTGTAATACAGTGGGCTTGAGTTTTTTTTGTTGCAGTCTCCCCCCAAAAAAAGGGAGATTTAAATTGGCACTAAGTGGATCTACGTCACAGTTCTGTTAGTTTGTCGTACATCTTCCAGACACGTTCTGCCACTTACATTGTGTAGTGTAATATACTGGGCCTGAGTTTTGTTGCAGTCTCCCCCAAAAGAAGGGAGATTTAAATTGACACTAAGTGGATCTACATCACAGTTCTTTTAGTTTGTCGTACATCTTCCAGCCACGTTCTGCCACTTACATTGTGTAGTGTAATACACCGGGCCTGAGTTTTGTTACTATCTCCCCCACAAAAAAGGGAGATTTTAATTGGCACTAAGTGGATCTAAGCCACAGTTCTGTTAGTTTGTCGTACATCTTCCAGCCAAGTCCAAATCTTCTCCACAAGTTTATATCCACCTTCTACCTTGTTTCACAGTACCATATAACGGTTGTTATTTTGGTTAGATTTTTCCAAAAAGGAGGAAGTCTGGTGGAAGAGGCCGTGGGCGGTCGTTGCCAGCTGGTACTGATGGTGGTGGTGGTGGAGCATCTGGTGGTAGTGGGAAAAGCAAAATAGCACCAAAGGCTCAAGGTGTTGAGCCAGTGTCATCGTCTGGCTACACAAGGCCTCGAAGGCTCCCTTATCTGGGAGTAGGAAAACAACTTTTAAAAGCCAGAGCAGCAGGAAAAAGTTTTGGCTTTCCTTGCTGACTCAGCCTCTAGCTCTTTCGCCTCCTCTTCAGAAGGTTCGAAATCTAAAAGCAGCGAGTCGTCAGTGGATGCTCCTGGTCAGGAACAAGTCGCTTCCTTGTGTCCTTCACCCAAACCAAAAGTGAAGGATGCGGCAGGCGAAACTACAGTTTACTCCATGGAGCTCTTTACACATACCGTGCCTGGGTTAGAGAGGGAAATTGTTAAAAACCCATTACAAGATGAATCGGACATGGAGTGCACAAATGCACAGCCACAGCTAGATTATTATGCTGTTCCATTGACTCAGATCACTACATTGCCCTCGCAGTGTACTGAGCCAGAATCTGACCCTGATGAGACTATGGTGCCCAGTCACGAACGCTATAGCATCTTACACGGTGACACAGAGGAAGGTGCACATGACATTGAAGAGGAGGTGATAGATGACCCAGTTGTTGACCCAGATTGGCAGCCATTGGGGGATAGAGGGTGCCGCTGCCAGTAGCTCAGAAGCGGAGGAGGATGATCCGCAGCAGCCATCTACATTGCAACAGCTTTCATCTGGCAGGCCCGTATCTGGCCAAAAATGTTTTGTCAAAACCAAAAACAGTTTTAGGACAGCGTGGCCATCCGGTGAAAGTAGCACAGCATGCAATGCCTGAAAAGGTAATCCATAGTAGGAAGAGTGCAGTGTGGGAATTTTTTAACCAAGATCCGAATGATCAGTGCAAAGTTATCTGTAAGAAGTGCTCAAAGACCTTTAGCAGAAGGAAGAATTTCCTAAATTTAAATACAACATGCATGCGTAGACATTTAACCAGCATGGACTTGCAAGCCTGGACTAAACACCAAACGTCCAGTACCGTTGGTGCACCTGCTCAGAATGAAGTTAGTCAGCAATGCTACATTGCTTCCCTCACTGTAAGCCCACCGGTTAGGACACCACCAGCAGCAAATGTGGAGGTATCATCGCAAGGCCAAAGCAGTCAGGGAATCACAAGGTTCTTCGTAGGAAACACTGTAGGTAGGCCAACATAAAGAATACTATCACCAAGCCTCTCTCAATCTGCCATGTCCACCACCACCCCTGCTAGTTCCATCATATGCAGCTTTCCAGTCCAGCTCACCCTACAAGAGACTCTCGTTAGGAAAAGAAAGTACTCATCCTGTCATCCGCGTACACAGGATTTGAACGCCCACATTGCTAGACTAATCTCGTTAGAGATGATGCCCTACCGGTGCATGTCAAAGACCGCATTGTCCATGCACTGAGGCAATCAGTCAGTAGAAAGGTGCACCTCACAACAGATGCATGGACCAGTGGGCATGGCCAGGGATGTTACGTGTCCATCATAGCGCACTGGGTTAATGTGGTGGATGCAGGGTCCACAGGGGACAGCCATAGTGGGACAGTTCTGCCTAGCCCACGGTTTAGGAAACAGTTTGCTGTAGGCACTCGCCACCCCTCCTCCTCCTCCTCCAGAAGTGAAAGCTCGTCCACAGAGCGCAGTCGCACAACCACTCCATCCACAGCTGCCAGTGTTGCACACGAGGTGTCCCATTATGGAACAGCTAGTGGTAAGCGTCAGCAGGCTGTGCTACAAATGAAGTGTTTGGTCGACAACAGACACACTGCGGAAGTACTGGCCGAGTACTTGCAGCAAGAAACTCAGTCATGGCTGGGCAGTGTACATCTTGAGGCAGGCAAGGTAGTCAGTGATAACGGAAGGAATTTTATGGCTGCCATAGCCCTTTCAGAACTGAAACACATTCCTTGCCTGGCTCACACCTTGAACCTGGTGGTGCAGTGCTTATTCAAAAATTATCCGGAGTTACCAGCCCTGCTCCTGAAGGTGTGATGACTTTGCTCGCACATCCGCCAGTCGCCCGTACAGTCCAGCCGTATGCAGAAACATCAGCGATCACTGAATCTTCCCCAGCACCGCCTAATAATCGACGTTGCAACAAGGTGGAACTCCACACTGCACATGCTTCAGAGGCTGTGCGAACAGAGGCGTGCTGTCATTTATTTGTGGGAGGATACACATACACGGGCAGGCAGTTGTATGGCAGACATGGAGTTGACTGGTGTGCAGTGGTCGAAGCTACAAGACCTCTGTCAAGTCCTTCAGTGTTTTGAGGAATGCACATGGCTGGTAAATGCAGACAACGTCATCATAAGCATCCCACTAATGCGTCTGCTCATGCAAAGTTTGACGCACATCAAGGAACAGGCGTCTGTAGCCGAGGAGGAGGGAAGCCTTGATGACAGTCAGCCTTTGTCTGGTCAGGGAACTCTCCTGGACGAGGTGGCGGATGAAGAGGAGGAGGAGGATGATGGGGATGAATATTTATGGGAGGAGGATGCTTCTCAGGGGGCAATAGAAACTGGTGGTGTTGCAAGGTCAGGTACAGGGTTTTTGCGGGCCACAAGTGATGTTGATTTGCAAGAAAGTGCTCCTCAACCCAGCACAAGCAGTAAATTGACACCTGGAACATTGGCCCACATGGCAGAGTATGCCTAGCATATCCTAAAAAGGGACCCCCGCATTATCAAAATGATGACCGATGACGATTACTGGTTGGCCTGCCTCCTGGATCCACGATACAAAGGAAAATTACAAAAGATCATGGCACATGAGAACCTGGAGCATATATTGGCTACCAAACAAGCAACTCTTGTAGACCGTTTGGTTCAGGCATTCCAAGCACACAGCAGCAGTGATGATTCTCACACAAGCTGTAGGGGACAACATGGCAGAGGTGATAGAGGTGCACAAATCCGAAGTGGCGTTGGACAGAGGGGTTTTATGACCAGGTTGTGGAGTGATTTCGCAATGACCGCAGACACGACAGGTACTGCTGCATCAATTCAAAGTGACAGGAGACAGCATTTGTCCAGTATGGTTGCCAACTATTTTTCCTCCCTTATCGATGTTCTCCCTCACAGGTCATTCCCCTTTGATTACTGGGCATCTAAAATAGCCACCTGGCCTGAATTGGCAGAATATGCATTACAGTAGTTCGCTTGCCCAGCTGCTAGTGTGCTATCAGAAAGAGTCTTCAGTGCTGCTGGTTCAACACTGACCGAAAAAAGGACACGTCTGGCTACCCAAAATGTTGATGATATAACCTTCATTAAAATGAACCAATCATGGATTTCAAATTATTTTGCCCCACCTTCCCCTGCTGACATGTAGCTTGCCTTAAAAATGTCTTGCTTTTGGCCTCCTCTTACTGACTGCTCCAATTCCTCCATTTGCAGCTGTGAATGTCCACCATAGGCCATTTTTATACCTCCCTAAATGGGCTGACTCCCCCCACAGGGCCGTGGTCACCACTTGGCGCAAGCACCCCTGCGAGTGCCGTTTGCCTGGACAGGTGGGTGTGCCCACTCTTAGGCAACGGCACTGGCACTGGGTCCCTCATAGTACAGTGAAGTGTCTCTGATGGTGGTGGTGCACAACCGTGAGACACATTGTCGTAATATGAGGGGCCCTGTGCCAGTACCGCCGCCCACGAGAGAGTGTTCCCCCCAGCTCGAACATTGCTCTACCACTTGCAATACTTACCTCTCCCTGCTCCACCACTGTGTAGTCTGTGCTGTTAAATCCTTCAATGGCACTGCCAATACAAATTTGTTGAAATGATAGATGATAGTAAAAATATACAGGGGCCCTGGTCTCCATTTAGTAATACTTTGCGCCAACTACCAGTGTCTGCTACTCAGCAGAGAAGCCCACCCCTGAACCTAGCTATGCCACCAGTTTATTTATGAACAATTTTTTGGCAGACATTTAGCTCACTTTATTATTTTGGCCTACTAACTGTGTCAGCCACTCATTACAGTTGTCCTCCACTGAACAAAGCAATGCCGCCTGTGTACTCCTCTTACCTATTTTGAACTGCATTTAGTGTACTTACTTACTTGGGCCTAGTAACTGTGTGAGCCTCTCATTACAGTTGTTCCTCCTCCGTTGAACAAAGCTTGCCGCCTGTGTACTCCTCTTACCAATTTTGAACTGCATTTAGCCTATATTTTTATTTTAGACCTACTAAGTCTGTGTGAGCCTCTATTACAGTTGTCCTTCTCCGCTGAACAAAGCTATGCCACCTGTGTACTCCTCTTACCAATTTTGAACTGCATTTAGCCTACTTTTTTATTTTAGGCCTACTAAGTCTGTGTGAGCCTCCCATAACAGTTGTCCTCCTCCGCTGACAAAAGCTATGCCGCCTGTGTACTCCTCTTACCAATTTTGAACTGCATTTCGCCTACTTACTTACTTGGGCCTAGTAACTGTGTGAGCCTCTCATAACAGTTGTCCTCCTCCGCTGAAAAAAAGCTATGCCGCCTGTGTACTCTTCTTACCAATTTTGAGCTGCATTTAACCTACTTTTTATTTTAGGCCTACTAAGTCTGTGTGAGCCTCTCATTACAGTTGTCCTCCTCCGCTGAACAAAGCTATGCCGCCTGAGTACTCCTCTTACCAATTTTGAACTGCATTTAGCCTACTTTTTTATTTTAGGACCACTAAGTCTGTGAGAGCCTCTAATTACAGTTGTCCTCCTCCGCTGAACAAAACTATGCCGCCTGTGTACTCCTCTCACCAATTTTGAACTGCATTTAGCCTACTTTCTTACTAGGGCCTAGTAACTGTGTGAGCCTCTCATAACAGTTGTTCCTGCTCCGTTGAACAAAGCTTGCCGCCTGTGTACTCCTCTTACCAATTTTGAACTGCATTTAGCCTATTTTTTTATTTTAGACCTACTAAGTCTGTGTGAGCCTCTCATAACAGTTGTCCTCCTCCGCTGAACAAAGCTATGCCGCCTGTATACTCCTGTTACCAATTTTGAACTGCATTTAGCCTACTTTTTCAGATTGATCATACTAACTGTGTCTGCACCACTGATTACAGTTGTCCTCCACTGAACAAAGCTATGCCGTCTGTTAAGTCCTGTTACCAATTTTGAACTGCTTTTAGCCTACTTTTTATTTTGGGCCTATATCTGTTTTCCTCCTCATCCTGTCCATTGCCCAGTCATTGCTAGACGAGTCTGCTGGTACATTGACCCAGACCACATTCCCCTTGCACTCTACACAGCCATAATCTGACCCTGCTGAAAGTCAGGTTCCCCTTCCCGCATACTATACCACCTTACACGGGGGCAAAGAGGAAGGTGCAGATTAAATTGCATGTTCCTTCATCAGGTGAGGGCATACTCATTGGCACTGGCACAGGGTCCCTCATAGTACACAAAAGTGTCTCTGGCAGTGGGAGGCGCTGCCTGTGGTCAAACACACTGCCGTACTATGAGGGGCCCTGTGCCAGTGCCAACTAGTGGGCCCCCCCGCTTGCTCAGGATCACAGCACTTGCAGAGTTGAAATACTTACCTCTCCCTGCTCCACCGCCGTGACGTATTCCGCGTTTCCTGGGCCCACAAAAATCTTGAGCCAGCCCTACTCCCCCACAACTTTAGCCAAATGAGCCCCTGTTTTCAATGCCTAACTATTATTTTAAAGTAAATTAAGATTGACAAGCTTGAGGAATAAGAATTGATGTTTTTGGCCTTAAAATGGACACTGTAGGTGTTTTCCTGTTCTCCACTCACTGCTGACTTTGATTCCCCATTGACTTGCATTTGGTTTCGTGTTTGGGTTGGCCCCCGACTTTTCGCAATAATCGGCCGATTTCACCCGACATGACTTTTGAGAAAGTCGGGTTTTGCGAAACCCAAAATGATCCTAAAAAAGTAAAAGTCGCTCAACTCTACTCTTTATAATATATGAGTTTCACTTTTTGTATTGAAGAACTGAAATAAATTCACTTTTTGTGATATTCTAGTTTAGTAAGAAGCACTTGAATAAATAACATAGGTTCTTTTTCCATGGGAAGCTAAAAAGGATTAGCGAACGTGCTCGGTGATACTCGGATATCACTCGAGTATTTACGTGCTCGTTACTCTGCAAGCATTGGACGGTGCTCGATTTTAAACTTGACTCCCTGCTCCGCATGTTTGGTGCCTGTTACACAGCCAATAACGATGCAGGGATTGCCTGTGCATCAATGTAATTCTGTATCCATCTTTGTAGTGGCATTACTGTGATTGATTGACCATGTGACATCAGGGGTTATAAAGTTCATAGTGGACCGAGACAGTGCTTGTCTAGGCCTGTGTGTGCACAGTATACAAAATTAGAGTTCTGTAGTGTTGATACTGTTGCTGAACCTTTATATTAAGAGCCCTTCTAAGGGCTAATCTTTTGCTTTGTTGTTTGTATCACCTTCATTCTGCGTTTAGTCTACGGGGAGAGAAATTAGGGCTGTGCAGTCCCTTGCAAAATATATAGCTGCAGCAGTTTTTTGTGTGAAAAAATGTAATATATTGTGTGATCTATTGAGCATTACATGCTTTGTGGTACAAATTGAGGATAACAAGACAATATACCGTATATACTCGAGTATAAGCCGAGATTTTCAGCCCAAATTTTTGGGCAGAGAGTGCCCCTCTCGGCTTATACTCGAGTCACGGTAGCGGTGGGGTCGGCGGGTGAGGGGGAGAGGTCGCTGAGGTATACTTACCTAGTCCCAGCGATCCTGGCGCTCCCCCTGCCGTCCCACGGTCTTCGGTGCTGCAGTTCTTCCTCTATCAGCGGTCACGTGGGACCGCTCATTAGAGAAATGAATAGGCGGCTCCACCTCCCATAGGGGTGGAGCCGCCTATTCGTTTCTCTAATCAGCGGTAACGGTGACCGCTGATAGAGGAAGAAGCTGCGGCACCGAAGACAGCTGGGAAGGAGCCGGACGCCAGGACCAGGTAAGTATGTAATATTCACCTGTCCGCGTTCCAGCCGCCGGGCGCCGCTCCATCTTCCCGGCGTCTCTGCGCTCTGACTGTTCAGGTCAGAGGGCGCGATGACGCATATAGTGTGCGCGGCGCCCTCTGCCTGATCAGTTAGAGCGGAGACGCCGGGACCGGACGCCGGAACGAGACGCCGGGAGCTGCAAGCAAGAGAGGTGAGTATGTGTTTTTTTTTTTTTTTACTGCAGCAGCAGCAGCAGCAGCGACAATGGCAGAGCTTTCTATAGGGCAATATGAACGGTGCAAGAGCACTATATGGGGCAGAGCTTTCTATGGGGCAATATGAACGGTGCAAGAGCACTATATGGGGCAGAGCTTTCTATGGGGCAATATGAACGGTGCAAGAGCACTATATGGGGCAGAGCTTTCTATGGTGCAATATGAACGGTGCAAGAGCACTATATGGGGCAGAGCTTTCTATGGGGCAATATGAACGGTGCAAGAGCACTTTATGGGGCAGAGCTATAGGGCAATAATGAACGGCGCAGAGCACTATATGGCACAGCTATGGGGAAATAATGATCTATTTTATTGAAATTCACCGGTAGCTGCTGCATTTCCACCCTAGGCTTATACTTGAGTCAATAAGTTTTCCCAGTTTTTTGTGGCAAAATTAGGGGGGTCGGCTTATGCTCGGGTCGGCTTATACTCGAGTATATACGGGTAGTTTTGAAAAAATTTTCTGGATTAAATTATTCACCAAAAAGAGTCTAGGGTATATTTTTCTGATATGTAACCCTCAAAAAAAGAGTTACATTTTGCTGGGTTAAATTTCTCAACCATACAGTATTCCTTGGTCTGGGGTAGTATTTTTGTGATATATAACACTCCAAAATAAGTAACAAAAATTTTGATGGGTTAAATTACTCACTTACACAGTATTCTGTGATCCGGAGCACATTACAATGATATCTATCACTCCAAAAAAGTGTAACAAAATTTTGATGGGTTATATTTTTCACCCATACAGTATTACATGGTCTGGGGTACATTTCTGTGGAATATATGACACTCCAAAAAAGTGTTAATATTGCTGTTTTCAATTAGTTTTCTATACAGAGCAACGTGCTTTGTGGGCGACAAAGATGACAGAACCAAGCGAGACTCCCAAGGGAGTGACCAGAGGAATAATGGAGACAGAGAAAGCTATCACAACAGCAGAGGTGACAGGAGCCTGTGGTTCACTTCCGGATGATTTCCTGGAACCACCAAGGCCCGAACTCAGGCTGAATCCTTTTCCGCTGGGGTTTTTGGGAACTGCAGATGGGAGAACCAGGATCCAGGAACTTGTGAGCAGACTGCAGGGCCTAGGATGGTCGGGAGAGACAAGGAGGAGAGCCAAGACCAAGTATAGAAAATGTAATCTGGCCCACTAGCCCACAAGGTACCAAGAGTTAGCATCCCAGGGGGTGGTCGTTACTTACGACCGTCAGCGGAGCAGGGGGTCCATTTTAGAGTTTGGAACCAGTCATCACATTTCGTTCAACCATTGGTCAGTAGAGACGGAACTCTTGTCTTGAAGACTGCATAAGCTGATGGCTGGAACCAGGGTAACATTACTCAAAATGAAGGGGAAACATCACTGGTGTGAAATGGCTGTAAACCCAAAAGGAAGGGAGAAGGATGAACCCTTCTTGAGGAATGAATAGGCCTGGGCGAGGTTCCTTGAGGCAAATTAATACAGGGCTACTACCACCCCCCCAAGAGAACATTCTGTCCTTGGGGTTCCCCACTTTCTATACAGGAGCAACCAGGTGATAGAGGAGGCTGTTGCCCATTTCTATATGTTGGGGACTCCGGCACTACCAGAAGTCAGCTCACTTACAACCCAGGCATCTAGGAATCGGACTCCAGGAAGCAGGTGGAGGCAGTCCCCTCAGCCTCCATAGGAAGGAGAAGTAGAGGACACCTGAAGAAGATTACTGGATTACCCTACTTATAATTTTTAATGGCTTTGCCTTTGTGAGTGTAGGAGTACAGCAAATACACTTTAAAAATATTTGAAAGCGACTCGTCAGTTATTGTCTTTCAGGGGTCCATGGAAGATCCTCCTTATGATTTTTTTCCTGGCTTTGCATTTTCTGCAAAGCCTTTATGAGTGTAGAAGTACATAAATATTTTGAAAGTGCAGTTTAAGTTCCAAATTTATTTCTGGATTCAATTAGTCATCCATACATTTTAATGTGGTTATTGGTACATTACTGTCGTACGGAAAGCTCCAAAAAAGTCAAAAAGACTGGGATAAATTTCTCATCCATACACTATTTGGTGGTCGGGAAAAAAAACTTTATCAGGATTCAGTTGCTCATCCATAGAGTACAACTTACATGGCATTGGTGGATAACCCTAAAAAAAAGGATAAAAGAATTATCGGTATTATATCATCCACAGAGTATTAACTGTTCTTGGATACATTTTGGTTGTATCTAACCCTCAAAACAAGTGGTCATTTTTTTGGTATTATATTGCTCATCCACAGAATATTAAATGTTCTTGGGTACATTTTGGTTGTATATAACTGTCCAAAAAATTGTTTAAAAACTTATTGGTATTATAATGCTCAACCACACAATATTACATGTTCTTGAGTAAATGTTGGTGGTAAATAACATTCAAGAATATTGTTAAATGTATCGGTATTATATTCCTCTTCTGTCGACTATTACGTCTTCTTGGGTACATTTAGGTGGTGTCTGACACTCCAAAAAATAGTTTAAAATTGTATGAGTATTATATTGCTCATCCATAGAGTATTACATGCTCTGTGATGCATTTCGATGGAATATAAGCAATACAAAAAAGCAATGAGAAAATTTGTTTTGATTCAATTATTAATCCATACAATATTACATGTTTCCTGTTACATTTTGGTAATATATAAACATAAAAGCAGGTTCTCTTTAATATGTGACCAACTGTTTTTTAAGAGATCAAAAGTAATTGGACAGATATCTCAAAAGCTCTTTAAAGGGCTGCATTCCCTTGATAACCCATCTTCAGTTAATCCGGTAAAAGGTCTGGAGCGGATTCCAGGTGTGGCATTTGTAGTTAGAAGCTGTTGCTGTGAACTCACAATATGCAATCAAAGGAGCTTTCAATAGAAGAGAAACAATATTAGGCTGAAAAAAAAGAAATCCATCAGTGAGATAGCAGAAATGTTAGGAGTGGCCAAATCAACAGTTTGGTACATTCTGAAAAAAAAGAGCACACTTGTGAGCTTGGGATCTAAATAAGGCCAGGATGTCCATGGACGATAACAGAAGTGGATGGTTGAAGAATCCTTTCCATGGTGAAGTAAGACCCCTTCACAACATTATTATTATCATTATTTATTTATATAGCACCATTGATTCCATGGTGCTTTACATGAGAAGGGGTTACATACAAATTACAGATATCACTTACAGTAAGCAAACTAACAATTACAGACTGATACAGAGGGGCAAGGACCCTGCCCTTGCAGGCTTACATTCAACAGGGTGGTGGGGAAGGAGACAATAGGTTGAGGGTTGCAGGAGCTCTGGTGTTGGTGAGGCGGTAGCTTCAGTAGTGGTGAGGAGTCAGTGGGGTCAGTGCAGGCTGTAGGCTTTCCTGAAGAGGTGGGTTTTCAGGTTCTGTCTGAAGGATCCGAATGTGGTTGATAGGAGAACATGTTGGGGCAAAGAATACCAGAGGATGGGGGTATTCGGGAGAAGTCTTTGAGGCAGTTGGGTGAGGAGTGAATAAGTGTGGAGGAGAGAAGGAGGTCTTGGGAGGACCAGAGATTACGTGAGGGAAGATATCGGAGATTAGTTCAGAGATATATGGAGGAGACAGGTTATGGATGGCTTTGTAGGTTAGTATTAGTAATTTGAACTGGATACGCTGAGGGAATGGGAGCCAGTGAAGAGATTTGCAGAGGGGGGAAGCGGAGGAATAGCGAGGAGAGAGATGAATTAGTCGGGCAGCAGAGTTAAGAATGGACTGGAGAGGTGCAAGGGTATTAGCAGGGAGGCCACAGAAAAGGATGTTGCAGTAGTCAAGGCAGGAGATGATGAGGGCATGCACAAGCATTTTAGTAGATTGACGGTTGTGGAAAGGACGGATTCTGGAGATATTTTTGAGCTGGAGACAACAGGAGGTGGAAAGAGCTTGGATGTGTGGTTTGAAGGACAGGGCAGAGTCAAGGGTTACATCGTGGCAGCGGACTTCCGATACGGGGGAAAGCGTGATGTCGTTAATTGCGATAGATAGGTCAGGTAAGGAACATCTATGAGATGGAGGAAAGATGATGAGTTCAGATTTGTCCACATTCAGTTTGAGGAAGTGAGAGGAGAAGAAGGAGGATATGGCTGATAGACTCTCCGAGATTTTGGACAGCAGAGAGGTGACGTCTGGGCCAGAAAGGTAGATCTGAGAGTCATCAGCATAAAGGTGGTACTGGAATCCATGGGACTTCATGAGTTGTCCCAGGCCAAGTGTATAGATTGAGAAGAGTAGGGGTCCTAGAACAGAGCCTTGGGGGACTCCAACAGAGAGAGGTTGGGATGAGGAGGTAGTGTGGGAGTGGGAAACACTGAATGTGCAGTTGGAAAGGTAAGAGGAGATCCAGGATAGGGCGAGGTCTTTGATGCCAAAGGAGGAGAGGATCTGTATTAGGAGGCAGTGGTCAACTGTGTCGAAAACAGAGGACAGGTCTAGAAGGAGGAGTACAGAGTATTGTCAGATTGTAGATTGTCAAAAAGCAGGTTAGATGAGACGTGGGAGGAAAGTTCAGCGTGGACGTGCTGCTCCAGGAGTTTGGAAGCGAATGGGAGCAGCGATATTGGGGGATAGCTGGACATAGCAGTTGAATCGAGGGTTGGCTTTTTAAGGATAGGCGTGATTGTGGCATGTTTGACATCCACCCAAATTAAGAACACTCTTCTGAAAGTAGTTGTTTCAGTATTTAAATCTACCATAAAGAGAAGACTTCAAGACAGCAAATGCAGAGGTTGCACAAGGTGCAAACCATTAATCAGCCTCAAAAAATGCAGAGGTTGCACAAGGTGCAAACCATTAATCAGCCTTAAAAATAGAAAGGCCAGGTTAGACTTTGCCAAAAACCATCTAAAGAAGCCAGCCCAGTTGAGGGAAAGCATTCTTTGGATAGATGAAATTAGGACGATCTGGTCACTGTCCAAATATTTCTAGGTCTAACTGTATACAATGTATACTATTATATATACAGTGGGGCAAAAAAGTATTTAGTCAGTCAGCAATAGTGCAAGTTCCACCACTTAAAAGATGAGAGGCGTCTGTAATTTACATCATAGGTAGACCTCAACTATGGGAGACAAACTGAGAAAAAAAAATTCAGAAAATCACATTGTCTGTTTTTTTAACATTTTATTTGCATATTATGGTGGAAAATAAGTATTTGGTCAGAAACAAAATTTCATCTCAATACTTTGTAATATATCCTTTGTT
The DNA here is from genome assembly GCF_032444005.1 of Ranitomeya imitator. Lineage (NCBI taxonomy): Eukaryota > Metazoa > Chordata > Amphibia > Anura > Dendrobatidae > Ranitomeya > Ranitomeya imitator. The sequence continues at coordinate 929,933,422 of NC_091282.1, read as the reverse complement.
GGCAATGACAGAGGTCAAACGTTTTTTGTAAGTCTTCACAAGGTTGCCACACACTGTTGTTGGTATGTTGGCCCATTCCTCCATGCAGATCTCCTCTAGAGCAGTGATGTTTTTGGCTTTTCGCTTGGCAACACGGACTTTCAACTCCCTCCAAAGGTTTTCTATAGGGTTGAGATCTGGAGACTGGCTAGGCCACTCCAGAACCTTGAAATGCTTCTTACGAAGCCACTCCTTCATTGCCCTGGCGGTGTGCTTTGGATCATTGTCATGTTGAAAGACCCATCCACGTTTCATCTTCAATGCCCTTGCTGATGGAAGGAGGTTTGCACTCAAAATCTCACGATACATGGCCCCATTCATTCTTTCATGTACCCGGATCAGTCGTCCTGGCCCCTTTGCAGAGAAACAGCCCCAAAGCATGATGTTTCCACCACCATGCTTTACAGTGGGTATGGTGTTTGATGGATGCAACTCAGTATTCTTTTTCCTTCAAACACGACAAGTTGTGTTTCTACCAAACAGTTCCAGTTTGGTTTCATCAGACCATAGGACATTCTCCCAAAACTCCTCTGGATCATCCAAATGCTCTCTAGCAAACTTCAGACGGGCCCGAACATGTACTGGCTTAAGCAGTGGAACACGTCTGGCACTGCAGGATCTGAGTCCATGGTGGCGTAGTGTGTTACTTATGGTAGGCCTTGTTACATTGGTCCCAGCTCTCTGCAGTTCATTCACTAGATCCCCCGGCGTGGTTCTGGGATTTTTCCTCACCGTTCTTGTGATCATTCTGACCCCACGGGGTGGGATTTTGCGTGGAGCCCCAGATCGAGGGACATTATCAGTGGTCTTGTATGTCTTCCATTTTCTAATTATTGCTCCCACTGCTGATTTCATCACTCCAAGCTGGTTGGCTATTGCAGATTCAGTCTTCCCAGCCTGGTGCAGGGCTACAATTTTGTTTTTGGTGTCCTTTGACAGCTCTTTGGTCTTCACCATAGTGGAGTTTGGAGTCAGACTGTTTGAGGGTGTGCACAGGTGTCTTTTTATACTGATAACAAGTTTAAACAGGTGCCATTACTACAGGTAATGAGTGGAGGAAAGAGGAGACTCTTAAAGAAGAAGTTACAGGTCTGTGAGAGCCAGAAATCTTGATTGTTTGTTTCTGACCAAATATTTATTTTCCACCATAATATGCAAAAAAAATGATAAAAAAACAGACAATGTGATTTTCTGGATTTTTTTTCTCAGTTTGTCTCCCATAGTTGAGGTCTACCTATGATGTAAATTACAGACGCCTCTCATCTTTTTAAGTGGTGGAACATGCACTATTGCTGACTGACTAAATACTTTTTTGCCCCACTGTATATATATAGACTGTATATACAGTCCTGCTCATCATTATTGGCACCGCTTCACTTTTTTCATAGACTGTACAACTTCAGAAATAAATGTAAATGTGCCAAATTTATACCCTCAGGATCTTTGAAATGGTGGTCCAAAGTAACACAACAATAAAACATTGTTTTTCAATTTGCATGTTGCAATTTCAAGAACCAACAGCATGTGCAGCAATAAAGGCACCCCCTAATTATATCTTGGCTGCACACCCTTTTGCATTGATGACAACCTCCAAACGTTTCTTGTAGGCATCAGTAAGCTTCTTGCACTTCTCAGCTGGCATTTTCTCCCACTCTTCCCTTTCAATTTGTTCAAGATCTTGAATGTTTGCAGGGTTATTTTTCCCAATGGTAGATTTCAGCTCACCCCCAAAGATTTTCAATGGGATTGAGGTCAGGACTCATTGATGGCCATTTTAAAATTTTCTTTTTTTTTTCTTTTTCAACCATTCCTGTGTACTTTTGGATGTGTGCTTTCGGTCATTGTCTTGCTGGAGGACCCATGATCTTCAACTCAAATCAAGTTTTCTTACACTGGGTAGGACATTTTGCTCTAAAATCTCTTGATAGTTCTCAGATTCCATGATTCCTGTGATACGGTCAAGGCCTCCATTACCAGTCGCAGCAAAGCAACACCTTTGTATTGCCAAAAAGCTCTATTTTTGTTTCATCTGTCCACAGAACATTTTACAAGAAGGATTGTGGTTTGTCAAGATACTCTTTGGCAAGGATCAGTCACTCCTTTTTAGGTCTTTTCTTCACAATGGTTTCTTCCTTGGCCTTTGCCCATAAAGCTCTGCTTGATTTAGTGTGCAGCCTATGGTACTTGTTGAAACCATGACCCTAGACTGTTCCAGGTTGGGCTTCAGGTTTTTAGATGTTTCACTTGGTATTTTTTCCACCATTCGTACCAGCCTTCAAAGACATCTCTTATCAATTTTCTTCTTTCCTCCATGTCCACTGAGGTTCTTGACGGTTCCACGCTTGGCAAATTTCTTGTTAACATTGCATTCTGTTGAAACTGAAATACCAACGTCTTTGGACATGGCCGTATACCCTTTGGAAGTCTTGTGTTTGCTAATAACAGTAGTTCTGATGTCCTCAGACAGCTCCTTTGTCTTCACCATTGTAACAAAGGAACAGGGCCTACCATGGGGCTTTATAAAATTCTGTAGTTATCAGTCATTGGTTAATTCATATCACATGGGCACTAACAATTAATCACAGGTGATTCTCATTTGTGATTTACCACAGGTGAGTCAAAATGTGTTTCCATACTAAATTAATGTAATGGGTGCCAAAACCAGTGTCACAGTAACCGTAAAGTTTTTCTATTTTTCCCTCCCACTGTTTTTTGTTTTAATTTATTGTTTATAATTTGCTCTTTTGTATTTAACACAAGTGCTCTATACAAATAAAACGGCTTTACTTGATTCATTTTTTTCAGGAGATATTGCACATTATGTATTTAAACTTCATGGGTGCCAATAGCGATGAGCAGGAATGTACATATATTAAAACACTACAATAACTTTCTAAACCACTTTTTCAAAAATAGCAAGCAAGTTCAACATGATGGTATAACATTGTATCAAACAAAGAGTTGTGCTGTATTATATATTGACTCTACTATATACTGGCAGACGGGGGAAACAGACGCTTTCCTGTTTGGAGCCAGTGATACACAGAGCACATTTGCTGTGTTCACTACTACATGGTTACTGTTGAAATCCTGAGAGGAATTTGTGACACCTTGTTAATAGGTTAGTTATGAGTAGACGCTGTACTCTTTCAGTAACTCCTATTCTAGCATCAGTAATGCAGGTACCAGCGATAAATTTCTACAAGGTAAATTATTTCTGGTAATTCTCCCTAATTAACACCAGAACACTGATATATTAGACCTATGTGTTTCTGATAGAAACAAGATTTTGTCAGAGCTACAGAAAATTAGCTACTAACAGAAAATAGAGCTTTAACTATAATATATTTCACTTGTAATACACGCAACACCATCCCCTACCGCCCTGTTGCTGTTTATTTGGGGAAATTGGACCAGAAGCATGAAAAACAGTAAAATATCTGGTATTTCAGAGCTGACAGTAACATATGATGAAAACATGCTGCTGAGTTGCTAGTCGATCAGTCTTCAAAAGGATTACATTTTCTTTAGCAGTAAGTGACAACTGGCTCAATTCTAAGTTTGCACTCTGATTTCCACTGACACAGAAGATTGACAGGACTCCGGCACTTGCCACATAAATGTCACAGTAATACAATGGACCATTGACAGTGCTAGAAGAACACAGTATGCAAGAATAACATTGGTATAATATATATATACATAGAATAGACGCTAAGTCCCCAGATATTTCATAATATTAAATGTTAATGTGTTTTTATTCAGTTTTCAACATGCACTTCTTAGCAAGGCAAACTTAAAGGTGATACATGTAAGCTAGGTCTGACTTGTTTTTATTAAGAGGGACAGGTTGCACTAAATATACCTACCTAAAGTTTAAACACAATTTTCTTCCTAAATACTGTATGCAATATAATGACAAAATGATAAAAAATAATAAAATAATATATGATATATTGTCTTAAGGTTTGAGAAAACAAAAAAATTATAGAGAGAGAGAGAGAGAGAGAGAGAGATAGAGAAAAAAACCAACCAGCACTCCTAATGTGAACATGTGCAAGCTGCATCATATAAAGAAGAACACAGCAGCACATGTACATGAATCTAGGCCATGTGAAAACACAGACAAATATTCAATATGAATTATACTTCTCAAAAATATTTTTTCATAAAAAATTTTTTTTAAATTTTTTTTCATAAAACTTACAGTTATAGATAAAATGAAGATTCTTAGCGCATAAATTGGCTAATTCATGTGTGCCCATCAACCACGGCAAGGTGATCTCCCTCTGATGGGTCCTACTCTCCGTACATGCCACTTTCGGGCCACCAGCCTACAACTCTGGACAAAACATGTCACTCTGGGCTAAACCTACAATTTATGGGCAGGTAGAGTAGATTACCACCACAAGGCCTAATCCAATTGCTACTGCAAGAGAAAGAAAAAGGTGGTGCTAAATTACATAACACTATCTTTAAATATCTTTATTTAGCTCTTAAAAGCCTTCATTGCTCTACAAAAATGCATGCAAAAAACGTATGAAAAACCACAGCAAAACGCAAGTTTTTGGTGCAGCATTTTTGCAGCCAAGAGATGCAGAAACGGCAAGCTTTTTCGCTGTGGTTTTTTGAGTGTTTTTGCATGCCCCTTTCTAGGCTATTAATATCACACTCGCAGCTGTCTGCCTAGCCTTTGCTGGTGATTAATTATAGGGGGACCCTACTTCAATTTTTAGGGGTCCCCCATTTTAATAGCCAGTAAGGGCTAAATATACAGCTATTCTATCCTGTCGGGTCCTCCTGCGAATGTACTGTACACGGCTGAATTGCTGGCTTTTTATCCATCTATTATCTATTATCTACTTTAAAATACTTTAGAAACCCAAAAGAAAAATGGACACTAAAAGCTAAAATATAACAATTTTATTGAAAAACCATATAGACAAAATACAGATATTTAGAGTAGAAACCAAGTAACGAGATGCAATGAAAAAAGATAAAAAAAGGTGACACTAGTGCCACACACGGAACAAGTAATATATTTGTAGAGCAAAAAATCTCTTTTTGTAGGTTTATTGATTTAAAATACTTTAGTGGCAACGCAATTATTTTCCTGCAATTTAACCAAATTTTACCGACTTTTTCCAATTTTAATAAAAAAGGCTCAAATTTCCGATCACAAATCCAAATGTGCAAAATTCGTGCCAAATTTATTTTTGGCGATCGTTTTCCAGACCTGTTCGTTCATCTCTATTTAGGAGTCAAATCCTGACTGGTGGCAACCAATTCTTGCATAATCACTGCTCGGAATTTATCCCAATTTCTGTATTTTTGTTTGTCCACCAGCTTTTTGCAGATTGACCACAGATTCTCAATTGGATTGAGATATGGGGAGCATGGACACAAGATTTCAAAGCTTTGCTCACCAAGCCACATATTTATCAGTTTTGCTGTGTTGCATGGTCTTCATTATGCTGGTAAAAGCATTGTTCATCACCAATTAGCTTCTGGATTGTTGGAAGAAGTAGCTCTTGGTGGATGTTTAGACATTGTGAGTGAGCACACTTCCTTGGATGAAAAGCAATTCCAAACATGAGTGGTCTCAGTTTGCTTTACTGTTGGCATAACACATGGCTCATTGACATTAGCATAACCGGGGACAAAATTTTATCCCCATTGCTGTAAATCTGTAAATAGAGATTATCATAGAAACTTCTTTTTGACCCAATATAAATTAGATACATTCAATAATGTAATTTGAATTGTCTTATATTGGCCATTTTTGTGGAGGAAAAATTAGACTGATTAAGTGTTCCCACAATATAATTATTCTATTCTATGTTCAATATTTTTAATATGTGACTGGTGTCTTTCAGGTATGCTGACAATTGGGTTACTAGCTATTGCATTTGTATAACCACAGATTTGGATAAGTTAGCTTTGAGGCAGTTAATCCGTGATACTATTGGTCTGCTGTTAACATTTGTCATGTCTGTGGATTTTTGGTATCTGATAGAACAAGGATAGTTTAGGAGCACTATTAAAAATCTCCTGCTTGTGCAATTTGGAATTTTTTTCTATGTACAATATATATATCTCCTAAAAGCTGCAATGATTCTTCATGGAAGGAGGGAGTGTTCAACACCATGATACCACTCCCCCTACAGACCTTTTATCTAATGGTTGAATGATTATGTGATTGTTACATTTTAATTAAAGAATTGCTTGCTTTTCTTTCTGTACGAGATTATTGAAACCATATTTGGAATTATTTTTTATTTTGCAAAGGAAGAAACAAATTTTCTGAAACGCGTTGGTGTTTATGGTCCTTTCATATCTTCAGCAAGTGACGTTACCCACCAACATTTGGACTGCATACACATGGATACTGGGAGTGCTAATATCTGGAATTCCCTGGTCAGAAGATAGGGTCATTTCTATACTTAACGATACTTGACCCGCAATAAGTAAATTCTATTCAACAACCTGGATCTATTAAATTTCCCACTAGATTCAGTTGCACTTCCCTTGGACGTGTTGAAACTTCCTGTTATACATATTGAGGATACATGTTTTCTTTGTTGCACTCCATCATTGCCAGCATTTATAGTAATTCACTTTTAGTGCCATGGTTGTTAACAGATGCGTACTGACCGCGGTTGCCACTGCGACCGGGCCCGCAGATGTTAGCAGAAACTTAAACTGGATATACATCCTAGGACGCAAGACTAGTTGAAGCATATTGCTAAGGATAGACCATTGGGCACATGGCAGTGATCTCAGCCGAAGTCAGCTGTCTGCTTCACAACAGGACGTGCGGCACAGGAGTGAAGGGAAGGTGAGCAGCGTATTTAAACATTTTTTTAAAAATAAAATGGCGGTAATACTATGACTATAGGGGTGCATTATACTACTATATATGACTATGGGGGTGCATTATACTACAATGTATAACTAGGGGGGCATATTATACTACTACGTATGTGTAAAACAGGTACTTGAATGCAGTGACACAGATGCACAGAGCAAGGGTTAAACAATTATTCACTTTATCTAAATAGGAATAATCTATTCGTAGGGAGGAAACAGGGGGGAATACAGTTAAAAGGCTGAGGGATAAACAGGGTAGCAATTATTCAGAGTAGCAGTCTATCAGTTTCACTGAGTCTTCAGGCTTCCCCACCTTACAAATGGTCTCACTTCTGGCGGCAGCGGGCGGTCACCGGCTTTTCCCGCTGAGCACCTAGCCCATTGAATTGCAGTGCCGAAGAGTGAAGCTCTGCACAAGCCTACTTGGCGTGTGCTCCCTTGCACATCCGTCGATACCTGGATGTCCACACCGCGATGCTCTGCAGCTGGGAGCCTTTCTCAACAAACTCCCGCTCAGCATGCTCTGTGACGCTCCCCGGGTCCTTACTGCACCTGAGCCTTATCACTGCCGTGCGGCCTATCACTGCTCACGGTGCAGCATAGGCCCCCTCTCACTCAGTCCTCCGGTGGAAAAACCGTCTCTTTTCCCGCACAATCCTCCTTATACTCTCCCGACTCCCCACCCTCCTCTGCAGGTCATGGGTCTCTTCCATCCTTAATTTCCTTGCCCCCTGCAACAGAAGGCACAGCCTCGGCAGTTCCAGACCAGGTGCTTCAGCATCACTTGCAGCCTGGTTCTCCCTTCTACATATGACCAGGGTGGTGCGTTATACTACTATGTATAACTAGGGGGGTGCATTATACTACTATGTATGACTAGGGGGATGCATTATACTACTATGTATGACTATGGGGTGCATAATACTACTATGTATGACTATGGGATGCATTATACTACTATATATGACTACGGAGTGCATTATATTACTATATATGACAACGGAGTGTATTATACTTCATGGATGACTAAGGGTAGTGCATTATACTTTATGAATGACTATGGGGTTCATTATACTTAATGGATAACTATAGGGTGCATTATACTACATGTATAACTGTATGAATGTGCATTATACTTTATGTATGACTATGGGCTATACAGTATACTACATTGATGACTATGGGCTTTGCAGTATATTAAATGGATTACTATGGGATGCAGTATACTATATTGAAAACTATGGGGAGGGTACTATACTTCTGATGTGGAGCCCCACGACTTGTTTGTACTTCCCTGGAGAGTATAATTGGTTTATTTTTTTCTATACATTAAAGAACAGCATCAGAACAAAGGACATATACCAAAATGGGAGATATATACACAGTGAACATATAGAGAGATATGTGAATAGAACGGATAAAAAAACAATTCTTTATTTAAGGTTTAAAAAGACATACAATATGCAAAACTTATAAGCCAGTATGATGCATGGTGGTGAGCCAAGATATTCAGTGACACCACTGGATGACAGGCAAGGAAATGATTTTAAATTCTGATAATTATAGACAGCACAGCCCAATCTAAGATCAATCCAAGATCAAAACAAAGTGCATCCAAGGGAATACCATAATTATACCATAAATATATACATATATCCTTAAGTCAGGCTAAAGTGCATAAAGCTAGTGCAGAGCATAAGATTTGAGCATTGTTATACAAACTGGTGTATAGTGTGCTGAAAACGGTAGGTAACTACATATCTTGCCTGAACCATGTGATGGTGACACTTCCCCTATGTGCATTTTGGCAACATGCCTTCATCAGGGAGGGTGGCATCATGGCCTCCTTGAGCTCCTTAAAAACACCCACTATCCAATCACAGTCCCGGGCTGCAAGAGTAAAATCAGATACTGACAGGACTAGGGGATTGAAGCATCAATGTTTATTGTCACCAATAAGCCAATCACTTTGCATCTCTCATTAAGTCACTTTCAGAGAGGGCCGTAGATTGGTGCATGAAGCACCGACGTATTTGGAGCATACAACGCCATTGAGGGTATCACGGTGGGTGGATATGGGCGCAGCGCGATATGCCACGTGACGCACATGAAGTATATAGGGGTGACACCAGTCCGCAATCCAATCTCCATTTCATATGGGGTTAATTATGATTCCAGAAGCACCTGTATATATCAGGATGGAAGGTGTATATTATTATTTATTTATATAGCACCATTAATTCCATGGTGCTGTAGATGAGAAGGCATACCTCCCAACTGTCCCGGATCCAGCGGGACTGTTCCGATTTTGACAGTCAGCCCCACGATCCCGGGCAGGACATTTGTTGTCCCGCAGTGGTTGGGAGGTGTGCTGCAATATCAGGTGGTCAGCCTCATCCCTGCACCTGCAGCCTGAGCACAACACACCACATATTGGCTGCTCTGTGTGCACAGGACCTGTGATGAGGTCACAGGGGGAGTAGTCAGAGGTCACATGATCGGGACCTCCGTGGATTGCAGGACTCGGCTGTGCTGGTTGCCAACGTGCCATGGTGCTGCTGGATGAGGTAAGTAGCTGCCTCATGTTTGGGGTCAGGAGGTGTTTACAGTGTGGATGTAGCAGAGCCATGTGTACAAGGTCAGGTGTATGGAGCGGAGCCGTGTGTGTATGAGGTTTATGGAGCAGAGCCGTGTGTGTACAAGGTGTATGGAGCGGAGCCGTGTGTGTACGAGGTGTATGGAGCGGAGCCGTGTGTATGAGGTGTACGGAGCAGAGCTGAATGTGTATGAGGTGTATGGAGTGGAGCTGAATGTGTACGAGGTGTATGGAGTGGAGCCGTGTGTGTATGAGGTGTATGGAGCAGAGCTGAATGTGTATGAGGTGTGTGGAGTGGAGCTGAATGTGTACGAGGTGTACGGAGTGGAGCCGCGTGTGTACGAGGTGTATGGAGCGGAGTGCGTATGTACGGATTGGAGCAGTGTGTGCAAAGTGTACAGAGCGCAGTCGCGTGTGTAGGAGTAGCTATGTGTGGCCACTATACGGTACGCAGTATCATGTGTGGCCAATATACAGTATGGAGCATCATGTGTGGTCATTATACAGTATGGAGCATCATGTTCGGCCATTATATAGTATGGAGCATAATGTGTGGCCATTATACAGTATGGAGCATCATGTGCGGTCATTATACAGTATGGAGCATCATGTGCAGTCATTATACAGTATGGAGCATCATGTGCAGTCATTATACATTATGGAGCATCATGTGCGGCCATTATACAGTATGGAGCATCATGTGCGGCCATTATACAGTATGGAGCATTATGTGCAGTCATTATACAGTATGGAGCATCATGTGCGGCCATTATACAGTATGGAGCATCATGTGTAGCCATTATACAGTATGGAGCATCATGTGCAGCCATTATACAGTATGGAGCATCATGTTCGGTCATTATACAGTATGGAGCATCATGTGCGACCATTATACAGTATGGAGCATCATGTGCGGCCATTATACAGTATGGAGCATCATGTGCGGCCATTATACAGTATGGAGCATCATGTGCGGCCATTATACAGTATGGAGCATCATGTGCAGTCATTATACAGTATGGAGCATGATGTGTGGCCATTATACAGTATGGAGCACTGTGTGGCCATTATACAGTATAGTCCCTCTTTCCCATCTTCAAAAGTTGGAAGGTATGGAGAAGGGGTTACATACAAAGTTATTCATATCGTTTGCAGTAAACAAATTTACAATGACAGACTGGTACAGAGGGGGAGAGGACCTTGTCCTTGCGAACTTACATTACATTCTTCTATATACACACACACACGTGCTTCTCACAAAATTAGTAAATCATCAAAAAGTTCATTTATTTCAGTCCTTCAATACAAAAAGTGAAACTCATATTATATTGAGTCAATACAAACAGAGTGATCTAATTCAAATGTTTATTTCTTTTAATGTTGATGATTATCGCTTACAGCCAATGAAAACCCAAAAGTCATTTGTGAGAAGCCCCTTCACACGTTCTGATATTTCCGTTACTGGAAAAAACAGTACCGATGCTATCCATGTCCGTGTGTAATATCCATGTGCCGTCCGTGTGCACCATCAGTGTGACTGTACTGGCGTCTGGGAAAAGTAGTACAGTTTGCGCTGTTATCAGGTGCTGAATCCTACTCTCATCATAGTCTCCTAGCAATCAGAACGACCAGACGAGGGCTGATGAGAGTTTGAGTCAGCACCTACTGTCTGTGAATAATGTGCAATAAATAAATACATTTTTTTTAAAAAGCGATGTGAGATCTCCCTTATTTTTCCTAAACAGCTGAGGGAAGGCAGACAGCTGGGATGGGTGATAATATCTCTGTCCCCTTCCCAGGCTATTAATATAAACCCACAGCTGTCTGTTTAGCCTTTGCTGGTTTTGATTTATAGGGGGACCCTACAAACGTATTAAATGGAAAAAAAAACAAACAGTTGCATTCCAGCTCCAGAATAAAATATAAAAAATATCCTTTATTTGTTAAATGCTAAAAAAAGCATGGCAATAGGCATGTTAACACAGAGAAAAAGCTACGCGTTTCGACCACAACTGCAGTCTTTGTCTGAGCTAATATGAATACAGGTTCATGCAGGTTAAATACATCAAGGAACCAATCACAAAATTTCAACATTACTATGTCAAGATAATTATCAATTATTTTGACTTCGTAATAATGTAGAAATTTTGGTCGTAATTTCCGGCCCTTTTTTTCCTTTTATTTTTTTAGAGTTATTTAGTAGGTGCTTTTGGTTTTTGTCTATAGGAAATGTTGTCTTTTAATCAAGTGATTGTGTATACCCTTTGTAACTGGTTCCTTGATGTATTTAACCTGCATGATCCTGTATAGAGATTTGCTCAAAGACCGCAGTTGGAGTTGAAATGCACTGCTTTTTCTCTGTGTTACTATGTTCAGTGCCATGCTGTTTTAGCATTTGACAAAAAAAGGATTTTTTAAATATTTTATTCTGGAGCTTGAATGCAGCCTTTTTCTTTAAGTTTAAAATATGTGCGTTTTAAGAACCACAATTGTTCTGAATTCTGTTGTCGGGCTCCCTCCTGTGGTCATGAATGGCACTTCGGCTGGTTCTGTCCATGGACTTCCTCTGGTGGGTGTTTCTGAGTTTCCTTCCACAGGTGACGAGGTTAATGCGTTAGCTGCTGCTCTATTTAACTCCACTTAGATCTTTGCTCCATGCCACCTGTCAATGTTCCAGTATTGGTCTAGTTCACTCCTGGATCGTTCTAGTGACCTGTCTTCCCAGCAGAAGCTAAGTTCTTTGGTTTGCTATTTTTCTGTCCAGCTTGCTATTATTATTGTTGTCTTGCTTGCTGGAAGCTCTGGGACGCAGAGGGAGCGCCTCCGCACCGTGAGTCGGTGCGGAGGGTCTTTTTGCGCCCTCTGCGTGGTCTTTTTGTAGGTTTTTGTGCTGACCGCAAAGTAACCTTTCCTATCCTTGGTCTGTTCAGTAAGTCGGGCCTCACTTTGCTAAATTTATTTCATCTCTGTGTTTGTATTTTCATCTTTACGCACAGTCATTATATGTGGATGCTGCCTTTTCCTTTGGGGAATTTCTCTGAGGCAAGGTAGGCTTTATTTTTCTATCTTCAGGGCTAGCTAGTTTCTTAGGCTGTGCCGAGTTGCATAGGGAGCGTTAGGCGCAATCCACGGCTATTTCTAGTGTGTTTGATAGGATTAGGGATTGCGGTCAGCAGAGTTCCCACGTCCCAGAACTCGTCCTTTATTATCAGTAACTATCAGGTCATTCCGTGTGCTCTTAACCACCAGGTCCATTGTTGTCCTGACCACCAGGTCATAACACACAATATAATAAAGCTTGAAATCTGAGAATTTTATATGGGACACATATATTAAAGAGAACCAGTCAGGTCCCCCCCTGCCCTCCACTCCAGCAGCATTCAGCTGTGTGTGATCAAACTCCCTCCCTAACCATCACTGTATAACATAATTCAGTTAAATAAATGTTTTAAAAAAGCATTTAACCTTCGCTTTTCCTATGCTAATGAGGGATTTGACTAGTTAATGGGGCGTTAGTTCCCTAGACTAGTCTGCCCTATTTCCATGTTATCATGCCCCTATGGGCGTGATAACACAATTTGCATGAGCTGGTGTCATCGCTGCTCATGCAAATCTGAGCATGCACACCGCTCATTCCGGACTGACTAAAGGATTTGCCCAAACATTACAATGTTGTGGTCTTGTATATTTCTTTCCATAGCTACTTATGCCTTTTAATTGTTTTTAAAAATGTTTTGTTTGACTTGTCTTTGTTAATAAATCTTTTTTTATTTATATGATGATCTCTGTCATTACATACTGCCTTTTTCTTATATGCATTATGCTAATTCCAGCAGCATCACGGCGTCTCTCAAGCCGGGAGTATGCTTCCTGACTTCAGTGGTGCACACTGCGCATGACCAGAAGCTATCTTCTAAACTTCCGGACATGTGCAGTGCGAGCCTCTGAAGCTGGGAACCGTACACACAGTTTCAGAGGTGCACTGTGCATGACCGGAGCTATTTTTCTAACCTTCCGAACATGTGCAGTGCCTGCCTCTGTAGCCGGGAACCGTACACTTGGTTTCAGAGACACAGTGACACTGCCATAATGAGAAGCGCACATGTGCTAGATTTGCAAGAGTAGTGTTGACGCAGCTCCTGCAAAGTATGTTTTCATGGTAAGAGGGCTGACAAGTCGGGGAACTAAGACCCCATCGACTAGTCAAAGCCCCCATTAGCATTGGAAAAGTGGAGGTTATAAATGCTTTTTTAAAACATTTATTTAACTGAATTATGTTATATGCTATGTTAGGGAAAAAAATTAATCACATAGCGGAATACTGCTGGATTGGAGGGCATAGGGGACCTGGCAGGTTCCCTTTAAGCAGAGAACTTATTAGCATCAATCATTAACCCCTTAACAACCGTCGATATGCATTAAAATGGCGGTTGTTAAGGGTCTTTATTCGGCCAACAATAAGTGAATAGCGCTCCTTACAGGCAAAGAAAATCTAAAACGGCGATGATGGAATAAAGCCCCTTAATGACTACTGTTTTAATGCGTATTGGCGGTCGTTAAGGGGGTAATAATTGATGTGATGCTAATAATACTTTCTTCACTCAATATATGTCCTATACAAAATTGTATCCCCTTTATTATAGGGGCCAGTCAACCCCTTAGATGCTTCTGTCGCAACTTAAGTAGATAGAAAGGGTTAGCCTCCTTTTACAGGATGGACCACGGGTGCCGACTATTGCCATGACATCCCGAGGTCATTTGATGACCCCAAGTGTTAGGTCTCGAGTTCCCGCTTCTGCACAGGGGGAATCTCGAGCCATCTCCGCTGCGGTCTCCCATTCTTATCCAGCCGCAGTGGAGTCTGCTCAGCAGGGACGTCGGTCCCAGTGTCTTGCTCAGTCTCACTCTGTACAGAGAGTTACTGCTGCTTCTTCAGCTTCTGCCATTAAAGCCAGTGCTGGTCAGCAGCGAGCGGACTTTTCTGGGACTAAAGGTACCGTCACACTAGACGATATCGCTAGCGATTTGTGACGTTGCAGTGTCCTTGCTAGCGATATCGTCCAGTGTGACAGGCAGCAGCGATCAGGCCCCTGCTGTGCTGTCGCTGGTCGGGGAAGAAAGTCCAGAACTTTATTTCGTCGCTGGACTCCCCGCAGACATCGCTGAATCGGCGTGTGTGACACCGATTCAGCGATGTCTTCAATGGTAACCAGGGTAAACATTGGGTAACTAAGCGCAGGGCTGCGCTTAGTAACCTGATGTTTACCCTGGTTACCATCCTAAAAGTAAAAAAAAACAAACACTACATACTTACCTACAGCCGTCTGTCGTCCAGCGCTGTGCTCTGCACTCCTCCTGCTCTGGCTGTGAGCGTCGGTCAGCCGGAAAGCAGAGCGGTGACGTCACCGCTCTGCTTTCCGGCCGCTGTGCTCACAGCCAGTACAGAAGGAGTGCAGAGCACAGCGCTGGAGGACAGACAGCGGTAGGTAAGTATGTAGTGTTTGTTTTTTTTTACTTTTAGGATGGTAACCAGGGTAAACATCGGGTTACTAAGCGCGGCCCTGCGCTTAGTTACCCGATGTTTACCCTGGTTACCGGCATCGTTGGTCGCTGGAGAGCGGTCTGTGTGACAGCTCTCCAGCGACCAAACAGCGACGCTGCAGCGATCCGGATCGTTGTAGGTATCGCTGCAGCGTCGCTAAGTGTGACGGTACCTTAAGTCCTTGTCTGCATACACTGAGCATGCCCAGGGCAAGATCTCCCGTTGGAGATCGAGGGTCATGTGCTCAGGCTCTGCAGCACATTCCATTGGTCCTCTTGGCAGGTCTTGGAAGGGCAAAGTTTCTGTGGCCACTTCCTGTGCTGCAACTATATAAACTGCGCATGACCGCACGGCCATGCGCTAGTGTACATTTGCTTACGTGTGTTTGTTGTGAGTGCAAGTCGTCCTTTGATACCCCTTCCCTATTGAATGTCTGTTCGCGGAAGGTGTATGGTTGCTATCTAGCGCCCGACTTATCCTACAGCACTAATCACACGTTACAGCGTCCAGTTGCTGTGACCGCCAGTACGGCGCCGTGCACTTCCTCTGTGCTTTCCTTACCCAAGCCTGGGTGGTTAGTGGCGTTTGTCAGTGCGGCACCGCATGCACTCTTGTGCCCTAATATTGTTATTCTGCTTCCTTACACACCCAGTTGCGGTGTTGTGCCAGCAAGGGTCTAATCGGACTTCAATCCTAGTTGGGGTTGAGTTCGCTGACTACTTGCTCGCCTTCTATGTGCGGTACCGCGATCCTGTGACGCAACAGGATCGCTTCCTTCACGCTGGGTGAAGTTTAACCCACGTGTGTATACTTATGAGTACCGCCATATAGTCCGTCATTACTTAGCAGCAGGTTCCATCTCTGCACGGTGGACCCCGGGCTGCGAACGCACCATACACTATCTGTCTTATTATTTGGTGCGTTCCGCTAGCCCTAACACCAAGTTACGACAACCTGTAGACCCCGCTGTAAGCAGGGTCTAACAGGCAGTGTCAGTGAGAGATTAACAGGTCTCTGGCACTACAGTACACAAGTACTGCAATGTATGAGACCAGTGATTAAAGTAAAAATATATTCATGTCCCACACTGGGACTAAGTGAAAAACTAAAAAAAAAAAAAAACACAGTAACCACAGCAAGCCAATTCACCACTAAAAATGCAACCTTTGTGATAAAACAATAATAAACAAAAAAGTACACAATTGGTTTCGCCGTGTACGAAATGACCTGGTCTGTAAAACTTTCATGTCATTAATTCTTTATAGTGAACACTACAAAAAAAATAAACACGTATAAAATGACACATTTTCATCATGCGGACACACAAAAAATTGAATTAAAAACAATCAAAAAGTCATCTGTAAAAAAAAAAATGTAACAAATAAAAATGCCAGGCCGTAATGCAAAAAACAAACCCCAAAATGGCTCATTTGGCAAAAACTAAAAAAACTTACAGGTCTCAGAATAGGACGATGTAAAAACAAATTAATTTTTGCAAAATATTGTTTTTAGTATATTGCTGATATCACAGTAACTGTACTGACCAAACAAACACACTGGTTTTATTACTTTCATCGCACGGTGAACAGCGCAAACAAAAAGAATAACATTAACTCAATTGTTGTTTTTTGTCCATTCTGTGTCTGAAAAATCTGAAAAAAAAGCAATCAAAAAATGTGGCGCCAAAAATTAGCCCTCATGCAGCTCTGTTATAGCTCTCAGAATATCGCTGTATTTGCACCAACACGAAGAATAAAGCCATCTTTTCACTAATACTTAATGGTGACCAACGCAAAAATAACCGCGATTCAGACAAAACCCCATACTGATCCACTCACTTATGAGGCATATGGAGTCTCTCTGGACTCCGGCTGGTCTCTGTTCTGGTAAACATTATGTTTTGGAGATGTTTCTCTGCTAAATGCACAGGACTACTTCACCACATCAATAGGAGAATGGATAGAGTCATGCACCGTTAAATCCTGAGACAACCTCCTTCCCTCTGCCAGGACATTAAAAATGGGTCGTGGCTGGATCTTCCAGCAAGACCATGTGGCCTAATCTCCCAATCTCGGATGGGTCTCCCCTTGAGGGGAGTATATACCTTGTGTTTTTTTGGTTGAGTATAAAAAGTAGCCATGACTGGGTGATGAGGGAGGAGAAAGGTGAACGTATCTTGTTTAATTAAATTGTCATCTTTTGCTGTAAGGAGAATTCTCTTCACGTTTTCCATGGATGTTGGTATCGGATTATTCTTTACTGTAGCATATGTTGATGGGTCCTGTAATAGGGAGAGGCATACATCTCTATATTGTTGGACATCCATGATCACAATATATACCCCCCTTGTTGGAGGGCTTTATTATTATTGATGTATCCTTCTCCCATGTACACTGAGCTGTCATTTGTCCTTTTGACAGGTTATGTGGTCCTTGTACTTTTTTGACTTTTCTGATTTTATCTGTGACTAGATTCAGTAAAATATCAATTGCTGACAGATCTCCTGCTGGTGGTGGCATCTTAGAGCTAGGGACTTTGTCTCTGGGACGTGGATGTTACCTCGTCCAGGTTAGCCAAGAACTGAACATTTGGGAGTAGATCAAGTGGGATGTTGAAATCGGCACAAGAGGACAAGAGCAATTTCCAACGCCCTCCCCCTTATCATTAGTGTTCCTCTCCAGCACCTATTCTGTGAACCTGTGACAGAGAAAGCAACAAGATTGGTGAGATCAAACCGAATTTTACATGAGCACTGGTTATTTTGAGCACTAGCACTTTATATATGGTGTCTATAGTTTGGCTACAATCTTTTATGGTAACAATTAAAAGTTATATTTTATGAATTTTCCTTGCCCTGCTGAAACTCTCTTGTACTTGTGGGAAGGTTTATAAGAGGCCAGTTACATTTACTGTACTCCAGCGAAAATTCACACAACGTATTAACAACAAATTTTATATTAACCTTTGATTCAGTTTGGTTTTACAAAGTCTTTTTTTGAGTGTTAGAAGACTTACCTACTTTTTTGGGCTATCCGTTGCACTGAGCTATAAAACGCACCTAGGTTTTATCGGAGGTAAATAGAAAGAAAAACTGAAGCAAAAAAAGTGGTCATGATGCACTGTTATGGGGGCATTTGCTGCTTGCACTGTTATAGACGTAATGTCCCCTAATTCTGTATATCCCCATCCTGTATATATGGCCCCCTTCACCATCCTGGTATACATGGCCCCTATCGCCATCCTGGTATTCATGGCCCCCATCCCCTTCCTGCTATACAAGGCACCACATCCCCTTCCTGGTATAAAAGGCCCCCCATCCCCATATACATGGCCCCCATCCCCAACCTGGTATACATGGCCCCCATCCCCATTCTGGTATACATGGCCCCCATTGCCATCCTGGTATACATGGCCCCCATCGCCATCCTGGTATACACGGCCTCCATCGCCATCCTGGTATACATGACCCCCATTGTTATCCAGGTATACAAATCCCCCATCCTGGTATACATGGCCCCTATTCCCATCCTGGTATACATAGCCCCCCATCACACCACACACATAAAAAATTAAACAATTCTACTTGCCTTCCCTCTGCTCCCTTACAGAGCGGCGGACTGCTGTAAGCTGATTTCAGCGTGTAAGCAGCGCATGACATCACTGCCATGCGCCCCCATACAAGCCGAGGTCAGCTGCTGCAATGGTCACTGCTCCCCACACCCAGGACTATGGGGGTGTGTGGAGCAGTGAATATTAATTTTCTTTAATAGTACTGGGCACACTTATGAGCCGCAGGCTCCTGCAGTAGCTCGGCGATCACGTGTGTCCGTTATTAAAGAGAATGAATATTCACTGCTCTCCACTCCCATAGACTCGCCCACCTCACAGTGCCAGCTTTTGGTGCAATCTTGTTTGCCAGTGGGAGCAAATACTTATATCTCACTGCAAAATGCAAATTTATATAATTTATACAATGTGATTTTCTGGATTTTATTTTTTATATTCTATCTCTCAATGTTAAAATTAACCTACCATTAAAATTATAGACTGTCATGGGCAAACTTACAAATCAGCAAGGGATCAAATGCTTATTTCCCCCACTGTACTGCAGTCATCATATTATATTACAATTCCTCATTTTGCATTTCTACCCACTTAATTCTTCAATTTTCCAGTAGGTCTAGGATATCACAACATTAAAAACTGACTAGCTGAACAATGTAAGCTCTATGCAAAAACAGGAGGTCAATTTTCTCTGTATCACTCATCAGTCACAGCAAAAATCCCTGGCAGGGGGAGGAGTTGAAGACGGGAATGATACAGTAAATGCAGGGAGAAGATAGTTCATGTTTCTAAATAGAAAAGTAGAATTAGCTAGGTAGAAAGGCAAAATGAGCAATTGTGAGTACACAGTGCTATATAATAGGATTATAGCAATTCGCAAAATATTAAGAGGATAACTTTGAGGGGAGTGCTTTTAAGGGGTTAATATGAAGTTTAAGATGAAGAACCATTATTTCATGTTTCTTATGTAAATATATTTATCTTGCAGGGGGGTGGATTGCTGATTTTCTGGATGAGCTGCTTCTGAGAAAGGAAATTACAGTGAAAATGTGTGAAATACTTTTCTAAATATAGAAAAATAAATATGACAAACCTTATAAGTTTGAAATTGAATGTACTTGTGTTTTTTTTTAAGTTGCACCTGCCAACTACATGAAAAAACAAATAAGAAAATGTTTCCATCTGTGCATAAATAAAGCAACCAAAATGTGCTCCAGAGCAGGAACTATTGTCTCCATATTGTTTCCTAGAAGTAACATAGTTATTAAGGTTGAATGAAGACTAAGTCTATCTAGTTCAACCCATAGCCTAACCTAACATGCCCTAACATGTTGATCCAGAGGAAGGCAAAAAAAACCATGAGGCAAAGAGTAAGCTCCACACTGGGGAAAAAAATTCTTTCCCAACTCCACATACGGCAATCAGACTAGTTCCCTGGATCAACGCCCTATCAAGGAATCTAGTGTATATAACCTGCACATTATACTTTTCCAGAAAGGTATCCAGTCCCCTCTTAAAATTTAGTAATTAATCACTCATTACAACATCATACGGCAGAGAGTTCCATATTCTCGCTGTTCTTACAGTAAAGAATCCGCATCTGTTATTATGCTTAAACCTTCTTTCCTCCAGACGTAGAGGATGCCGCCTTATCCCTGTCTCAGGTCTATGATTAAAAAGATCATCAGAAAGGTCTTTGTACTGTCCCCTCATATATTTATATATTAACATAAGATCACCCCTTAGCCTTCCTTTTTCCAAACTAAATAGCCCCAAGTGTAATAACTAGTGATGAACGAGTGTACTCGTTGCTCAGGCTTTCCCGAGCATGCTCGGGTGACCTCCGAGTATTTGTTATTGCTTGGAGATATAGTTTTCATCGCCTCAGTTGCATAATTTACGGCTTCCAGATACGCTGAATACATGTGGGAATTCCCTAACAAACAGGCATTCCTCACATGTATTCAGTGTATCTGGAAGCCGTAAATCATGCAACTGAGGCGATGAAAACTATATCTCCAAGCAATAACAAATACTCGGAGGTCACCCGAGCATGCTCGGGAAAACCCAAGTAACGAGTATACTCGCTCATCACTAGTAATAACCCATCTTGATATTTCAGACCCCCCAGTCCTCTAATAACCTTGGTTGCTCTTCTCTGCACCCGCTCTAGTTCAGCTATGTCTTTCTTATACACCGGAGACCAGAACTGTGCACAGTATTCTAAGTGTGGTCGAACTAGTGATTTGTATAGAGGTAAAATAATATTCTCCTCATGTGCATCTATGCCTCTTTTAATGCATCCCATTATTTTATTTGCCTTTGTAGAAGCTGCCTGACACTGGCCACTAAATGTGAGTTTGTCATCCACCCATACACCCAGGTCTTTTTCATTGATGGTTTTGCCCAGAGTTTTAGAATTAAGCACATAGTTATACATCTTATTACTTGTACCCAAGTGCATGACCTTACATTTATCCTCATTAAAGCTCATTTGCCATTTATCAGCCCAAGCTTCTAGTTTACATAAATCATCCTGTAATATAAAATTGTCCTCCTCTGTATTGATTACCCTGCAGAGTTTAGTGTCATCTGCAAATATTGAAATTCTGCTCTGTATGCCCCCTACAAGGTCATTAATGAATATGTTAAAGAGGGTCCAATACTGACCCCTGTGGTACCCCACTGCTATCCGTGACCCAGTCCGAGTGTGCTCCATTAATAACCACCCTGTTTCCTTATCCCTGAGCCAGCTCTTAACCCACTTACACATATTTTCCCCTATCCCTATTATTCTCATTTTATGGATCAACCTTTTGTGTGGCACCATATCAAAAGCTTTTGAAAAGTCCATATACACTACATCCACTGGGTTCCTTTGGTCCAGTCCGAAACTTACCTCTTCATAGAAATTGATCACATTAGTTTGACAGGAACGGTCCCTAGTAAACCCATGCTGATATTGGGTCATGAGGTTATTCCTCTTCAGATACTCCAGTATAGCATCCCTTAGAATGCCCTCCAGGATTTTACCCACAGTAGAGGTTAGGCTTACTGGCCTATAATTTCCGAGTTCAGTTTTTGTCCCCTTTTTGAATATTGGCACCACATTTCCTATACGCCAGTCCTGTGGTACAGACCCTGTTATTATGGAGTCTTTAAAGATTAAAAATAATGGTCTATTAATGACTGTACTAAATTCCTGCAGTAATCTGGGGTGTATCCCATCCGGGCCCGGAGATTTGTCAATTGTAGTGATTTTTAGACGCCGCCGTACTTTCTGCTGCGTTAAGCAGATGACATTTAATGTGGAATCTTTGTTATCACTGATCATATTGTTTGCCATGGGATTTTCTTATGTAAATACTGATGAAAAAAAGTAATTTAGCATATTAGATTTTTCCTCATTCTCATCCACCATTTCACCCAGACTATTTTTAAGGGGGCCAACACTATCATTTTTTAGTCTCTTACTATTTATGTAGTTAAAGAATATTTTGGGATTATTTTTACTGTCTCTGGCAATAAGTCTCTTTGTCTCAATTTTTGCTGCCATGATTTTCTTTTTACAGAATTTATTTAATTTTCTATATTTATTTAATGCCTCCTCACTTCCCACTTCCTTTAATTCTCTAAATGCTTTCTTGTTGTCTTTTATTGCGCCCCTTACAGCTCTATTTAGCCATATTGGTTTCCTACTATTTCTAGTATGTTTATTCCCATACGGTATATACTGTGCACAGGTCCTATGCAGGATGCTAATAAACGTCTCCCATTTTCTTTGTGTATTTTTATGTCTCAGGATATCATCCCAGTTAATTGCACTAAGATCCTCTCTCATCCGTTGGAAATTTTCCCTCCTGAAGTTTAGTGTCCTTGTAACCCCTCTACTACACATCTTATTGAAGGATACATGAAAACTTATTTTGTGATCACTATTCCCCAAAGTGACCCCAACCCTTATATTTGATATGTGGTCGGGCCTGTTAGTTAATATTAGGTCTAGCAGTGCCCCCCTTCTTGCTGGGTCCTGAACCAATTGTGAAAGGTAATTGTCTCTCAATACCGATTACCTTTGCTGGAATTGTAGGTTTCTGTTCCTCAATCTATTTCAGGGTAGTTGAAGTCCCCCATAATAATGACTTCTCCTTGAGTCGCAGCTTCTTCTTTTTGCTTTATGAGGATATTCTCCATTGCTTCCATTATTTTTGGAGACATAAAACTAACCCCTATCAGTAATTTATTATTTTTTCCCCCTCCCCTTATCTCCACCCACAAGGACCTTACAAGTTCATTAGATTCACCTATATTATCAGTAGAATATCCATCATTGGTTAACAGACTGTAGGAAGCTTCTGCTTTAAGTAAGTCTCCAATACTATAAAGTGACAGCAAAGAATGATTGTTCAAACCAAGCACAGGCACTAGGTGTATCATGGTGGGGTTAATAATTTAAATACACCTTCCCACCTGCTTGTTTTCCATCTATCTCCACCCTCCCCTTTTCTTTGACTGACAGCTCTGGCTTCATGGAGCCAAAGAAGGATGGTGACAGAAGGAAAATAAGCAAATGGCAAAGGGTATTTAAAGGATTGAGCACACGATGATACACCGAGCAACTGTGCTTGGTTTGATCAGTCATTCTGTGCTGACAGAGTCCCTTTAACTTCTGTACCTCTCAAGCCTGTTTTCACCTTCATGACAAGGCTAAATTTTACAATTCTGACCAGTGTCACTTTATGAGGTAATAACTCTGGAACAGTTCAATAGATCCCACTGATTCTGAGAATGTTTTCTCGTGACATATTTTACTTCATGATAGTGGCAAAATTTCTTCAATATGACGCCCGCTTATTTGTGAAAAAAATATCAGACATTTGAAAAATAAGTAGTTTTCAAACTAAATTTTTATGCTCTTAAATCAGAGATTTGTCACACAAAATATTTAATAAATAACATTTCCCACATGTCTACTTTACATCAGCACAATTTTTGAAGCAATTTTTGTTTGTTAGGAAGTTATAAGGGCTAAAAATTAACCAGCGATTAATATCATATTTGAAGTGACTTTAACCCCTTACCGGCATCGGACGTACTATACCGTCCGATGCCGGCTCCCCTGCTTTGATGCAGGGCTCCGCGGTGAGCCCGCACCAAAGCCGGGACATGTCAGCTGTTTTGAACAGCTGACATGTGCCCGTAATAGGCGCGGGCAGAATCGCGATCTGCCCGCACCTATTAACTAGTTAAATGCCGCTGTCAAACGCAGACAGCGGCATTTAACTACCGCTTCCGGCGGTCATCGCCGACCATCGCCGTCATCGCCGACCCCCGTCACATGATCGGGGGTCGGCGATGCTTGTGAATGGTAACCATAGAGGTCCTTGAGACCTCTATGGTTACTGATTGCCCGTCGCTGTGAGCGCCACCCTGTGGTTGGCGCTCACAGCACACGTGCAATTCTGCTACATAGCAGCGATCAGCAGATCGCTGCTATGTAGCAGAGCCGATCGTGCTATGCCTGCTTCTAGCCTCTCATGGAGGCTATTGAAGCATGGCAAAAGTAAAAAAAAAAAGTTTAAAAAAATGTGAAAAAAATAAAAAAAACATAAAAGTTTAAATCACCCCCCTTTCGCCCCAATCAAAATAAATCAATTAAAAAAATATCAAATCTACGCATATTTGGTATCGCCGCGCTCAGAAGCGCCCGATCTATCAATTAAAAAAAAGTATTAACCTGATCGCTAAACAGCGTAGCGGGAAAAAAATTTGAAACGCCAGAATTACGTTTTTTTGGTCGCCGCGACATTGCATTAAAATGCAATAACGGGCGATCAAAAGAACGTATCTGCACCGAAATGCTATCATTAAAAACGTCATCTCGGCATGCAAAAAATAAGGCCTCAACCGACCCCAGATCATGAAAAATGGAGACGCTACGAGTATCGGAAAATGGCGCAATTTTTTTTTTTTTTTTTAGCAAAGTTTGGAATTTTTTTTCACCACTTAGATAAAAAATAACCTAGTCATGTTTGATGTCTATGAACTCGTAATGACCTGGAGAATCATAATGGCAGGTCATTTTTAGCATTTAGTGAACCTAGCAAAAAAGCCAAACAAAAAACCAATGTGGGATTGCACTTTTTTTGCAATTTCACTGCACTTGGAATTTTTTTCCCGTTTTCTAGTACACGACATGCTAAAACCAATGATGTCGTTCAAAAGTACAACTCTTCCCGCAAAAAATAAGCCCTCACATGGCCAAATTGACGGAAAAATAAAAAAGTTATGGCTCTGGGAAGGAGGGGAGCGAAAAACGAACACGGAAAAACGAAAAATCCCCCGGTCATGAAGGGGTTAATGGGACTATATGACAGAAAATATCCCAAAGTGTCACCATTCTAAAACTGCACCCCTCAAGGTGTTCAAAACCACACTCAAGAAGTTTATTAACTCTTCAGGTGCTTCACAGGAATAAATGGAATGTGGAATGAAAAAATGAACATTTAACCTTTTTTTCCAGAATAATTTTACTTTAGATCCATTTTTTTTTATTTCCCAAGGGTAACAGGAAAAAAAAACAACCAAAATTTGTTGTGCAATTTTTCTGGAGTGCGCTGATACCCCATATGTGGGGTAAAACCACTGCAGAGCTCGGAAGGGAAGAAGCGCCATTTGACTTTTTGGATGTAAAATATGCTGAAACAATTAGCAGACGCAATGTCTTGTTTAGAGAGCCCCATATGTACTTACACAGTGGAAACCCTCCCCAAGTCACCCCATTTTGGAAACTAGACCCCTAAAGGAATTTAACTTAACCCCTTAGTGACAGAGCCAATTTGGTACTTAATGTCCAGGCCAATTTTTGCAATTCTGACCACTGTCACTTTATGAGGTTATAACTCTGGAACGCTACAACGGATCCCGCTGATTCTGAGACTGTTTTTTCGTAACATATTGTACTTCATGTTAGTGGTAACATTTCTTCGATATTACTTGCGATTATTTATGAAAAAAACGGAAATATGGCGAAAATGTTTAAAATTTTACAATTTTCAAACTTTGTATTTTTATGCCCTTAAATCAGAGAGATATGTCACGAAAAATAGTTAATAAATAACATTTCCCACATGTCTACTTTACATCAGCACAATTTTGGAAACAAAATTTTTTTTTGTTAGGGAGTTATAAGGGTTAAAAGTTGACCAGCAATTTCTCATTTTTACAACGCCATTTTTTTTTAGGGACCACATCACATTTAAAGTCATTTTGAGGGGTCTATATGATAGAAAATAATGAAGTGTGACGTGTGACACCATTCTAAAAACTACACCCCTCAAGGTTCTCAAAACCACATTCAAGAAGTTTATTAACCCTTTACGTGCTTCACAGGAACTGAAACAATGTGGAAGGAAAAAATGAACATTTAACTTTTTTCTGCAAACATCTTAATTCAGAACCATTTTTTTTATTTTCACAAGTGTAAAAACAGAAATGTAACCATAAATTTTGTTATGCAATTTCTCCTGAATACGCCAATACCCCATATGTGGGGGTAAACCACTTTTTGGGCGCACCGCAGAACTTAGAAGTGAAGGAGTGCCGTTTGACTTTTTCAATGCAGAATTGGCTGGAATTGAGATCGGACGCCATGTCACGTTTAGAGAGCCCCTGATGTGCCCAAACAGTGGAAACTCCCCACAAGTGACCCCATTTTGGAAACTACACCCATTAAGGAACTTATCTAGATGTGTGGTGAGCACTTTGAACCCCCAAGTGCTTCACAGAAGTTTATAACGTAGAGCCGTGAAAATAAAAAATCGCTTTTGTTTACACAAAAATGATCTTTTCGCCCACAAATTCTTATTTTCACAAGGGTAACAGGAGAAATTAGACCACAAAAGTTGTGCGATTTCTCCTGAATACGTCGATACTCCATATGTGAGGGTAAACCACTGTTAGGGCGCACCGCAGAGCTTGGAAGAGAAGGAGTGCCGTTTTACTTTTTCAATGTAGAATTGGCTGGAATTGAGATTGGACGCCATGTCGCGTTTGGAGAGCCCCTGATGTGCCTAAACAGTGGAAACCCCCCACAAGTGACACCATTTTGGAAACTAGACCCCCCATGGAACTTATCTAGATGTGTGGTGAGAACCTTGAATGCCCAAGTGCTTCACAGAAGTTTATAATGCAGAGCCGTGAAAATAAAAAATATTTTTTTTTTCCACAAAAAAGATTTTTTTAGCCCCCAAGTTTTTATTTTCACAAGGGTAACAGGAGAAATTGGACTGCAATAATTGTTGTCCAATTTATCCCGAGTACGCTGATGCGCCATATGTGGGGGTAAACCACTGTTTGGGCGCACGGCAGAGCTCAGAAGGGAAGGAGCGCCTTTTTGGAATGCAGACTTTGATAGAATGGTCTGTGGGCATTATGTTGCGATTGCAGAGCCCCTGATGTACCTAAACTGTAGTAACCCCCCACAAGTGACCCCATTTTGGAAACTAGACCCCCCAAGGAACTTATCTAGATGTGTGGTGAGAACTTTGAATGCCCAAGTGCTTCACAGAAGTTTAGAATGCAGAGTCGTGAAAATAAAAAATATATTTTTTTTTTTTTCACAAAAAAGATATTGTAGCCCCCAAGTTTTTATTTTCACAAGGGTAACAAGAGAAATTGGACCCCAGAAGTTGTTGTCCAATTTATCCCGAGTACGCTGATGCCCCATATATGGGGGTAACGCACTGTTTGGGCGCACGGCAGAGCTCAGAAGGGAGGGAGCACCATTTGACTTTTTGAGCGCAAAATTGGCTGTCGTGTTTGGAGACCCCCTGATGTACCTAAACAGTGGAAACCCCCCAATTCTAGCTCCAACCCTAACCCCAACACACCCCTAACCCTAATCCCAACCTGATCCATAATCCTAATCACTAACCCTAACCATAATCACAACCCTTACCCAAAACAACCCTAATGTCAACCCTAATGTCAACCCTAAATCCAACACACCCCTAATCCTAATCTCAACCCTAACCTCAAACCTAACCCTAATCCCAATACACCCCTAATCACAACCCTAACCTTAACCCTAATCCCAAACCTAACCCTAATCCCAAGCGTAACCCTAACCCTAATACCAACCCTAATCCAAACCCTAATCCCAGCTCTAACCCTAACTTTAGCCCCAACCCTAGCCCTAACTTTAGCCCCAACCCTAACCCTAAGGCTACTTTCACACTTGCGTCGTTTGGCATTCCGTCGCAATCCGTCGTTTTGGACAAGAAACGGATCCTGCAAATGTGCCCGCAGGATGCGTTTTTTGCCCATAGACTTGTATTGCCGACGGATCGTGACGGATGGCCACACGTCGCGTCCGTCGTGCACTGGATCAGTTGTGTTTTGGCGGACCGTCGGCACAAAAAAAGTTCAATGAAACGTTTTTTGTACGTCGCATCCGCCATTTCTGACCGCGCATGCGTGGCCGTAACTCCGCCCCCTCCTCCCCAGGACATAGATTGGGCAGCGGATGCGTTGAAAAACTACAGCTGCTGCCCACGTTGTGCACAATTTTCACAACGTGCGTTGGTATGTCGGGCCGACGCATTGCTACGGCCCCGTACCGACGTAAGAGTGAAAGAAGCCTAACCCTAAATTTAGACCCAACCCTAAATTTAGCCCCAGCCCTAAATTTAGCCCCAACCCTAACCTAACCCTACCCCTAATTTTAGCCCCAACTGCTGTTCTCCTGCCGGCCGGCAGATGGAGACAGATGGCGGGCGCACTGCGCATGCACCCACCATTTTCTTCTGCCGGCGGCCAGGAGGAGCAGCAAGAGGATCCAGGGACACAGGTGAATATTGTAGGGTCCCCGAATCCCCCTATTTCTCTGTCCTCTGATGTGCGATCACATCAGAGGACAGAGAATTACACTTTACTTTTTTCTTTTTTTTTTTTTGCGGTCGCCGGTAAAGTTAATTACCGGCGATCGCAAAACAGGGGTCGGTAAAACCGACCCCGATCATGCTCTTTGGGGTCTCAGCTACCCCCGGCAGCCGAGACCCCAAAGATTCTCCCGGTGCCGGCCGGCGGGCACACTGCGCATGCGCCCGCCATTTTGAAGATGGCGGCGCCCACCGGGAGACACGAGGAGCATCGGGGGAGCTAGGTGAGTATTGGGGGGCCACCTGGGACCCCTTTTCTCTGTCCTCCGATGTGCGATCACATCGGAGGACAGAGAAATTAAAAAGAGATCGCGTTTTTTTTTTTGCGATCGCCGGTAAACGGTTAATTACCGGCGATCGCAAATGCGGGGTGGGTTAAAAACCCCCCGAATCATGTTCTCTGGGGTCTCGGCTACCCCCGGCAGCCGAGACCCCAGAGAAAATCGGCCTCTGGGGGGCGCTATTCACTTTTTCCACAGCGCCGTAAACGGCGCTGTGGTTTAAGTACTCTTAGCGGCCGCCGTTAAAAGGCGTATCGGCGGTCGCTAAGGTGTTAATGTACGGTGAACACCTTGAACCTCCAGTTGCTTCACAGAAGTTAATAACGTTGAGTCAAGAAAACAAAAATCACATTATTGCCCACAAAAATGTTTTTAGCTCCAAATTTTTTTTATTTTCACAAGGTTAACAGGGGACCCCAAAATTTGTTGTGCAATTTTTCCTGAGTACACCAATACCACATATATGTCCGAAAACTACTTTTGAGGCACAGTGCAAAGCTCAGAAGAGAAGAAGCGCCATATTGGAGTTGAGATTATGCTTGACTGGTTTGAGGATGCCATGTCTGATTGGTAGAGCCCCTGAGATGCTAAAATAGCAAAATTCCCTATAAGTGACCCCATTTTACAAACTGCACCTCTCAATGAATTCACATCAAGATGTGAATAAAACAATGATAGAGTTGTTTTGTTGCCAATAATCAAGAAAAGGGTATAAGAGTGCATAATACACAAATTGTAAAGTGCTGCTAGCGTATTATTAGAGCCCTGAAAAGAGGCATAGATACCTACACATAAAGAGCAGAGATGCCAATGGAGTAAAATCCCAAAGCTAGCATGGTGGTCGGAGTCCAAGGTCAAACGACAAGGCACAACGCAATAGAGCCTCTTTTCAGGGCTCCATTGCACTAGCAACACTTACAATTTGTGTATTATGCACTCCTTACTTATACCATTTTCTTGATAATAGGCAACAAACCTCTATCATTGTTTTATTCACATCTTGATGCCCTCTTGTGCTACATGTATTTATGAGTTTTTACAGGTGGTCTTTTTGGCTATCAGCCATGGGGCAATGCTAATATTCTGACTGATGCAATATTTTGCTTGGCAACTGTCCAAATCATATTTGAATTTTCTATTGATATTACACATTGTGAGGCAGTGACCGGTGTCATATGCGAGGGTCGCTATGTGTCCCCCAGGATGTGCTCAGAAGCATATTAGATCCGCTGGAGTGCCCTGTGCTCACAGCAGGTTGCCTGTGAGTCACAGGGCAGAATAAAAGTGAGTGTGAATTGGGTCAAGTTATTTGACCAAGAAATTATTCAGGAAAACCCGGTATGGGCTTTTATTTTTGAAACGGACTGCAGGAAGGTAGTGGGGCCGGTCCATTTCCTCCAGCCCAGATCTTATAAGTGGCCCATGGCAACAGTCTGGAGAGAAGAAAAAAAAACCCTGCAAGAGAGTTTGGGTGTGTCAGTTATGTGCTTACTGTGAGACAGAACAGAGGGTCTGCAGAAGCCTTCCCTGTGTGAGGGAACACAGGGCCAAAGAGAGCCAAAAAGGTCTGGCACCTCTGCTGCACAGTAGTGTGGTTGCTTACCAGGACTGTTTTTTCGCTGCGACCCGGAGGACACAGTATGCTGTGCACTGTGTGTGTTTTCTTTTTGGACATTTTTGTTTGAACTGGATTGGGTCACTGCCTCTCACTGCACAGCAAGGACACTGCTGCACCACAACATTTTGACTGTCTGGGTCTTGTGTTATAATTGAATTCTGTTTAACATTAGGTCAGTATATTCACATGTACTACGTGACAGGGCCCATTACCCTCATTTGGTGGGTATGTGTTCAGTCACAAGTGTGACTTTTAAGTGTTTTTAATTGTTTGTAGTCTGCATTAACACAATTCTTTTTAATATTTAATTCTGGTGATCCTTTTTGTGTAGCATGACCTTTGTCTTCGCTCTCAACATATTCTAATTACATGCTATAGGTGATCCCAAATCTATATAAAGTGGTGCCCTGCTTTGTCTTTAGAAATGCCAAATATATGGACATTAACCCCTTCGCGCCATGCGCCGTACTAGTACTGCGCTGCCGACACTGCATTTGTGCCAGCAGCAGTACTAGTACGGCGCACCAATCACCGCGGTCTCGTGCTGAGCGCCGCGGTGATCGGGTGCGGGTGTCAGCTGTATATGACAGCTGACACCCCGCAGCAATGCCCACGATCGGCGCTATCGCTGATCGCGGGCATTTAACCCCTCTGATGCCGCTGTCAGTAGTGACAGCGGCAGAGGGGGATCGCGCAGGGACGGGGGCTCCCTGCGCTCTCCCACCGGAGCAACGCAATGAGATCGCGTTGCTCCGGTGACCCGGAAGGAGTCCCCGGATCCAAGATGGCCGCCGGACTCCTTCCGGGTCATGAAGTGACCTGGCTAGCTAGAGCCAGCTAAACTGCATGTCAGATCGTTGATCTGACAGTGTGCTATGCACACTGTCAGATCAACGATCTGATCTAATACACAGATGTCCCACCCTGGGACAATGTTAGAAAGTTCAAAAAAAAAAAATAGAATGTGTAAAAAAAAAATAAAAAAAAATCCCCAAATAAAAAAAAAAAACAATTCCCAATAAATCCATTCATTTATGTAAAAAAAAAAAAAAACAATAAATGTACACATATTTGGTATCGCCGCGTCCGTAACGACCCGCTCTATAAAACTATCCCACTAGTTAACCCCTTCAGTGAACACCGCAAAAAATAAAAATAAAAGACAAGGCAAAAAACATTGCTTTATTATCATACAGGCGAACAAAAAGTGGAATAACACGCGATCAAAACGACGGATATAAATAACCATGGTACCGCTGAAAACGTCATCTTGTCCCGCAAAAAAAAAAGCAGCCATACAGCATCATCAGCAGAAAAATAAAAAAGTTATAGCTCTCAGAATAATGCGATGCAAAAACAATTATTTTTTTATATAAAAGTTTTTATTGTGTAAAAGCGCCAAAACACAAAAAAAATTACATAAATGAGGTATCGCTGTAATCGTACTGACCTGAAGAATAAAACTGCTTTATCCATTTTACCACACGTGGAACGGTATAAACGCCCCCCCTAAAAGAAATTCAGGAATTGCTGGTTTTTGTTCATTCCGCCTCCCAAAAATCGGAATAAAAAGCGATCAAAAAATGTCATCTGCCCGAAAATGTTACCAATAAAAACGTCAACTCGTCCCGCAAAAAACAAGACCTCATATGACTCTGTGGGCCAAAATATGGATAAATTATAGCTCTCAAAATGTGGTGATGCAAAAACTATTTTTTGCAATAAAAAGCGTCTTTTAGTGTGTGACAGCTGCCAACCCTAAAAATCCGCCAAAAAAACGTTATAAAAGTAAATCAAACCCCCCTTCATCACCCCCTTAGTTAGGGAAAAATAATAAAATGTAAAAAAATGTATTTATTTACATTTTCCCATTAGGGCTAGGGTTAGGGTTAGGGCTAGGGTTAGGGTTGGGGTTAGGGTTTCAGTTATAATTGGGGGTTTCCACTGTTTAGGCACATCAGGGGCTCTCCAAACGCGACATGGCGTCCGATCTCAATTCCAGCCAATTCTGCTTTGAAAAAGTAAAACAGGGCTCCTTCCCTTCCGAGTTCTCCTGTGTGCCCAAACAGTGGTTCCCCCCAACATATGGGGTATCAGCGTTCTCAGGACAAGTTGGGCAACAACTTTTGGGGTCCAATTTGTCCTGTTACCCTTGGGAAAATAAAAACATAGGGGATAAAATATCATTTTCGTGGAAAAAAAATATTTTTTATTTTCACGGCTCTGCGTTATAAACTGTAGTGAAACACTTGTTGGTTCAAAGCTCTCACCACACATCTAGATAAGTTCCTTGGGGGGTCTAGTTTCCAATATGGGGTCACTTGTGGTGGGTTTCTACTGTTTAGGTACATCAGGGGCTCTGCAAATGCAACGTGATGCCTGCAGACCAATCCATCTAAGTCTGCATTTCAAACGGTGCTCCTTCCCTTCCGAGCTCTGCCATTCACTCAAACGGTGGTTCCCCCCCACATGTGGGGTATCAGCGTACTCAGGACAAATAGGACAATAACATTTGTGGTCCAATTTCTCCTGTTACCCTTGGGAAAAAAAAATTGCGGGCTAAAACATCATTTTGTGGAAAGAAAAAATGATTTTTTAATTTTCACAATGCTACATTCTAAACTTTAGTGAAACAATTGGGGGTTAAAAGTGCTCACCACACATTTAGATAAGTTCCTTAGGGGGTCTTCTTTCCAAAATGGGGTCACTTGTGGGGGGTTTCCACTGTTAAGGCACGTCAGGGGCTCTCCAAATGCGACATGGCGTCCGATCTCAATTCCAGCCAATTTGCATTGAAAAGTCAAATGGCACTCCTTCCCTTCCGAGCTCTGCCATGCGCTCAAACAGTGGTTTATCCCCATATATCAAGTATCGACGTACTCAGGACAAATTGCACAACAACTTTTGGGGTCCAATTTCTCCTGTTACCCTTGGTAAAATGAAACAAATTGGACCTGAAGTAAAAATTTTGTGAAAAAAAAGTTAAATGTTCAATTTTTTTAAACATTCAAAAAATTCCTGTGAAGCACCTGAAGGGTTAATAAACTTTTTGAATGTGGTTTTGAGTACCTTGAGGGGTGCAGTTTTTAGAATGGTGTCATTTTTGGGCATTTTCTGTCATATAGACCCCTCAAAGTCACTTCAAGTGTGAGGTGGTCCGTAAAAAAATGGTTTTGCAAATTTTGTTGCAAAAATGAGAAATCACTGGTCATTTTTTAACCCTTATAACGTCCTAACAAAAAAAAAATTATGTTTCCAAAATTGTGCTGATGTAAAGCAGACATGTGGGAAATGTTGTTTATTAACTATATTGTGATATAACTCTAATTTAAGGGCATAAAAACTAAGAGTTTGAAAATTGCTAAATTTTCATAATTTCCGACAAATTTTTGTTTTTTTCACAAATAAATGCAAGTCATATCGAAGAAGTTTTACCACTATCATGAAGTACAATATGTCACGAGAAAACAGTGTCAGAATCACCAGGATCCGTTGAAGCGTTTCAGAGTTATGACCTCATAAAGTGACAGTGGTCAGAATTGTAAAAATTGGCCCTGTCACTTAGGTGAAAACAGGCTTTGGGGTGAAGGGGTTAAATGTGGTTTAGGTACACTGGGGCTCAGAAGGGAGGGGGCATTTGGATTTGGGAGAGCAGAATTTAGTGAATTTATTTTGGGGGGCGAGGAACTATTTTGCTTTTCCAGAGACCTTGTGCTACTAGTAACGTGGTAGCCCCCTTTATTTTCATTGACAGATGAGCCAGATGCTTTTTTTTTGTGAATTGAAGCTAATATCAAGAGCATTTTACATAACATTTGGGGTCACATTTATCCTGAGCTCTACACTGAGCACTTACAGTGGGTACAGAAAGTATCACTTCTCATAGTCTGGGAAACCTTCATGTGTATTCTAGCCAACTCTATGCAGGCTTTCATATGTCTTGCACTGAGGAGAGGCTTCTGTTGGGCCACTGCGCCATAAAGGCCTGACTGGTGGAGGGCTGCAGTGATCGTTGTTTTTGTGAACTTTCTCCCATCTCCCTTCTGCATTTCTGGAGCTCAGCCAGAGTGATCTTAGGGTTCTTCTTTACCTCTCTCACCAAGACTCTTCTCCCACGATTGCTCAGTTTGGCAAGACGGCCAGGTCTAGGAAGACTTCTGGTGGTCCCAAACTTCTTCCATTTAAGGATTATGGAGGCCACTGTGCTCTTAGGAACCTTGAGTACTGCAGGAATTCTGTTGTAACCGTGGCCAGATCTGTACCTTGCCACAATTCTGTCTCTGAGCTCCTTTGACCTCATGATTTTCATTTGGTCTGACATGCACTGTGAGCTGTGAGATCTTATATAAACAGGTGTGCGCCTTTCCAAATCAAGTCCTATCAGTTTAATTAAACACAGCTGGACTCCAGTGAAGGAGTAGAACCATCTCAAGGAGGATCACAAGGAAATGGACAGCATGTGATTTAAATATGAGTGTCTGAGCAAAGGGTCTGAATACTTATGACCATGTGATTTTGTTTTTCTTTATTAAATTTGCAAAAATTACTACATTTCTGCTTTTTTTCAGTCAAGATGGGGTGTAGAGTGTACATTAATGTGAAAAAAAATTAACTTTTTGGAATTTATCAAATGGCTGCAATGAAACAAAGAGTGAAACATTTAAAGGGGTCTGAATACTTTACGTACCCACTGTACATCGGGGTTTCAATCTAAATCTTTGAGTGACGTGATTCAGATGAAAATCCCGAAGGATCCAGTCACAATAATTAGACAGCAGTCTGCATCTGGCCTCTGTTCAGCAGTGTCCTTTTCACAGCACAAAACTGTGGCCAATGGCACTTTTATGCAATCCTAAAAAGACAGACACTGCCGGATCACAGGTCAGACGGTGTCCAGAGTACCTCCATCTGTCTCATTATTTGGAATCTCCCGCCAGAGGTTCCATCTGAATCAGGTATTTCAGAGATTTACACAAAAACCCGGGTGCAAGCACTCAGTGCATAGTGCAGGGTAAATGTGTGTTGAGCCTTACTGCGATCTTTGGGAGGCAGAATGGAAAAAAAAAATCAACAGCACGTGAAGAATTGGTTTTATTTTTACACCGTTCCTCGTACCATATAAGTGACAAGGCGATTTTATTCTTTGGGTCAGTGCAATTACAGCGATACCAGATTTATATCAGGTTTTCATGTTTGACTGCTGTAACACACTAAAAGACACTTTTTATTGCAAACAATTGTTGCTGCATCACCACATTTTGAGAGCTATAATTTTTCCAAATTTTGGCCCAGAGTCATGTGAGGTCTTGTTTTTTGCAGGACAAGTTGACATTATTACTGGTACCATTTTCGGGCACATGGCATTTTATGATTGCTTTATTTTCCAACTTTTGGGAGGCAGACTGAACAAAAACCTGCAATTCAAAATGTTTTTTTTGGGAAGGGAGGGGGTTATGTCCCTGGCTGCTGGCTTATACAAGGTAATTAAATTGCATGGTTTGTATAGTTTTGGGGGGTTTAATCTCTACTATATATGTCGGCCCAGCACGTGGTAGTGCTCTGGCACCTTATTTATTAATTTTGAATACACAAATATATACTTATATTATTAAAATAACACACTTTATATTATGTGGTGCCAGATCCCTATTGCTTGCAGTTCAAGCTGACGGACTGTATATACTTTATATGTGTTTGGTATTTACTTAGGCTGAATATATATGTATTCATTATAATTTGTTTAGAATATTGATCATTGTAGCCCTTTATGTACCTGATATATACTATGCCACTTTGAAGCCATACCCGCCTTTCTTTTCCTGTATTTGTTTTTTCTTTCCCCACTAAATCTTTTATGTGTTTTAATATTCAAGTGTGTTTTATAAACAAATTAAAAAAGCGTCAGTTTTGGTGATAGATGTTGAAGGTATAGCCAGAATTTTTCAATAAGGACCACTTATAGCTAGACTTCTCTGAAGAGTAGAACATGGGTGTAGTTGTGTCCCATTTTTTGTAGCCAGCTCTGAGCTGATGGCACTGCTAGACATTTTCCAGTTTTAAAGGGAAGTAAGCATGATGTGTCTTTCATTTGCTGCACTGTTTCAGTGACTGACCATTGCATTTACGGTCCTCAATACTGCCCATTTTTTGGTATCCTCAAGTTTTAGAAATACAGGCATAAATTTATCCTTCATGTAAGATCATCAAGGAGGAGTCTGATTGGCTCTAAATTTATTTTGCACTAGGGCAACGACCCAAACATACAGCCAGTGTCATTAGGAACTACATTTTTCTTTTTTTGGTCCTGAGATAAGCAACTTCTTCCATGTTTGTAAATGTATTGCAAAAAAATAAAAATAAAAGATCTTGGCTTAAAAGTTACAAATTTATTAATACATATATTAAAGTATGCATACAATTCAAAAAGACGATACAATACATTCATTCTTATGACCATTGTGTCTGCAATACATGTTATTGTTCATGCATTCATATTTGTTTATTGCCATCGCCAGAGCCACCGCCTCGCCATCGCCAGAGCCGCTGCCTCGCCCCTACCTTCTGTCTCTTCCCCACTATCCCATAGAATGTAAGTCCGCAAGGACAGGGTCCTCTCCCCTCTGTACCAGTCTGTCAATGTAAACCTACTTACTGTAATCGATATCTATAACCCTGTATGTAACTCCTTTCTCATGTACAGCACCATGGAATTAATGGTGCTATATAAACAAATAATAATATTACTAACTATGTTACTAATATTGATGCTAATGTGCTCATACTGCCTAGTTATCTATGTACTGTATTGCTAGTCTTTTAGAATTTCAAAAATTATTTACAGTGCTGGTCACCATTATTGGCACCTTATTTTTTCAAAAACTGTACAATATTCTCAGAAATAAATGGAAATGTACCAAAGTTATAATCCTCAGGATTATATAATTAATGGTCGGAAGTGATACAATAATAAAACATTGTTTTTCAAATTACACGTCGCAATTTCAAAGAACCAGAGTAAACAGCATGTGCAGCAATAAAGGCACCCATAATTAATACTTGGCTGCACACGTTTTGCCATTTGACAGCCTCCTGTAGCCATCTATATAACATTCTTGCACTTCTCAGCTGGTATTTTCTCCCACTGTTCCTTTGCAGTTTGTTCAAGATCTTGAATTTTTGCAGGGCTTTGTCCCAATGGCAGATTTCAGCTCACCCAAAGATTTTCAAATGGGATTGAGGTTAGGACTCATTAATGGACATTTTAAAACATTTTTATTTTTAAACTATTCCTGTGTACTTTTGAATGTGTGCCTTGGGTCATTGTCTTGCGGGACGACCCATGATCTTTGACTCAAACTAAGTTTACTTACAATGGGTAGGACATTTCGCTGTAAAATCTCTTGATAATTCTCTGATTTCATGACTCCTGTGATACGGTCAAGGCCTTCAGTACCAGATGCAGCAAGGCAACCCCACAGCATTATGGATCCGCCACTATGCTTAACTGTTGGTAGGGTGCTCTTTTCCTTATAAGATTCATTGTGCTATCTGTAAACAAACTGTTGCTTTGCATTGCCAAAAAGCTTTATTTTGGTTTCACCTGTCCACAGAAGTTTTCAAAGATTGTGGTTTGTCAATGTACTCTGTCAAAAGATCAGTTGTTCCTTTATGTCTTTTCTTCAGCAATGGTTTCTTCCTTGGCTTTTGCCCATAAAACTCTGCTTGGCTTAGTGTGCGTCTTATAGTACTTATTGAAACTATAACCCTAGACTGTTCCAGGCTGGCCTTCATATGTTTGACGTGGTTGTTTTTCCACTATTTGCGCCAACCTTCGAAGACATCTCTTGTCAATTTTCCTCTTTCCCCCATGTCCAGGGAGCATCCTGACAGGTCCATGCTTGGCAAACTTCTTAACACTGCAAAATGTTGAAACTGGGATACTAAGGTCTTTGGAGATGGCCTTATACTCTTTGGAAGTCTTGTGTTTGCGAATGATAGCAGTTCTGATGTCCTCAGACAGCTCCTTTGTCTTCACCATTGTAACAAAAGAACAAGGCCTACCATGGGGCTTTATAACACAGTGAAGTCATCATTCATTGGTAAATTTATGTCACATGGTCACCAACAATTAACCACAGGTGATTCTAATTTGTCATTTACCACAGGCAAAGCAAAATTTGTTTTCATACTAATTTAATGTAAAGGGTGCCAATACCAGTGTCACAGCAAACTTTAGGTTTTATTTATTTTTTTTGTTCTAAAATATGTTTTATCATTTGCTCTTTAGTATTTAACACGGGTGCTCTATAAAAAAAAAAAAACTTTCACTTGATTCATTTTTTTCAGGAGATATTTCACATTATGCACCCCAAATTTTAGGGAGGAAAATAATTTTTTTTTTTAATAAAATGGTGCGTGTTCTAATCCGCTTTTGCAGTAGCTTACATAGGGGGCAGCAGTGGTGGAGTGGGGTCCCAGGTGGCAGGGTTGCTGCTCGTGGAGGCAGGTAATGCTGTGGGCTAAAGACTGGTAGGTTGGGCTGTTCGATGGCAGGAGTCGGGCCATGGCTGTGGGCCCTAGGCTGGCACGACAAGGTGTTCAGTGGTGCAGGGGCACTGACTACATTTTTTAAAAGCCCCGACCCTTTCATACTTTCTAATGCGACAACTGAGATCTTGGAAGATGAGATCCTGGTGCAGAGATCTCAATTTGCGCATGAGTCACCTCGGGTGGCCATTTTCCCAGAGTCCACTGCATAGAAAGAGCTCCGGGCTGTCACAAAATGTTTCGGGAGCCCCACACCGCCAAAGACCTCATTGTACCAGCGTGTAGCCCACAGCCATCGTCTGATTCCAGCCTCTGCCACCACCAGAAGATTCTGGCTGCAGCAACACTGGGACCCCGCTCCACCGCAGCTACAATTCAGGTTATAAGATGCACTCCCATTTTCTCCCCAGATTTTGGGGAAGAAAAACGCGTCTTCTAATCCGAAAATACAGTGCTTACACTTCCTGGGTGCCAATAACAATGAACAGGACTGTATAAGTATTAATAAATGTGTAACTTTTAAGCTTAGAAATTTTTCATCTTTTTTGCAATTGATCAGATTTAGACATGACTTGCTATTCAAGCAGTTATTCCTTTGTGTGTTTAATGGCTGCTTTCATTCTATAATGTTGTGCCTGGTGGAATTAAACTGCTTTTTCAGCTGAGTCGTTATACTCCCAAAGTCTTCTCTATTGGTGACTTCTTTGAAATCACATCCAAATGACAAGACTATTTTCATACAGGGAAGAGAGAGCCATATCTCAGGGTTGGAGAGGTACAGGAACAAAACAAACATTAAAATCAAGAAAACATTTATGGCAAGTGACTGGTCCTTCATCTTTATTTTAACAGAAGAACATTTACTTAGATATGACAAGTTCTTCTCTTGCACTGACCAGTGCCTCTTCTTTCCTCACAGACTGGACAGCTTTTATGTCGATAAAATTGTTGCTGATGGATGAGCATGTTACCTGTCCATCAGCCGCTTTGAATTAAACAACAGCATTCCCACGTGAGAAGTTTTACAATTGGAGGAGACTGATGGTGAAGGAGCATGTTACCAGATCTGTCCATTTTGTGGACTGTAATGAAAACAATAGTAACCAATGCATGAGGAGAATGTGTCATACCTACAGTGTCTTGCAAAAGTATTTGGCTCCCTGGAACTTTTCAACCTTTTCCCACATATCATGCTTCAAACATAAAAGATACCAAATGTAAAATTTTGGTGAAGAATCAACAACAAGTGGAACACAATTGTGAAGTTGAACTAAATTTATTAGTTATTTTAAATTTTTGTGAAAATTCAAAAACTGAAAAGTGGGGCGTGCAATATTATTCGGCCCCTTTAACTGAATACTTTGTTGCGCTACCTTTTGCTGCGATTACAGCTGCAAGTAACTTGGGGTATGTCTCTATCAGTTTTGTACATTGAGAGACTGAAATTCTTGCCCATTCTACCTTGGCAAGCAGCTCGAGCTCAGTGAGGTTTGATGGAGATCGTTTGTGAACAGCAGTTTTCAGCTCTTTCCACAGGTTCTCGATTGGATTGAGGTCTGGACTTTGACTTGGCCATTCTAACACCTGGATATGTTTATTTGTGAACCATTCCATTGAAGATTTTGCTTTATGTTTTGGATCATTGTCTTGTTGGAAGACAAATCTCTGTCCCAGTCTCAGGTCTTTTGCAGACTCCAACAGGTTTTCTTCAAGAATGGTCCTGTATTTGGCTCCATCCCTCTTCCCATCAATTTTAACCAGCTTCCCTGTCCCTGCTGAAGAAAAGCAGGCCCAAACCATGATGCTGCCACCACCATGTTTGAGAGTGGGGATGGGGTGTTCAGGGTGATGAGCTGTGTTGCCTTTACACCAAACATATCCATTGGCATTGTTGCCAAAAAGTTCAATTTTGGTTTCATCTGACCAGAGCACCTTCTCAAGTGGAACACAATTGTGAAGTTGAACGAAATTTATTGGTTATTTTAAATTTTTGTGGAAATTCAAAAACTGAAAAGTGGGGCGTGCAATATTATTCGGCCCCTTTATGTTCAGTGCAGCAAACTCACTCCAGAAGTTCATTGTGGATCTCTGAATGATCCAATGTTGTCCTAAATGCCTAATGATGATAAATATAATCCACCTGTGTAATTGGAACGCCTGTTCCACCAAGACAACAAGACAATGATCCAAAACATAAAGCAAAATCTTCAATGGAATGGTTCACAAATAAACATATCCAGGTGTTAGAATGGCCAAGTCAAAGTCCAGACCTCAATCCAATCGAGAACCTGTGGAAAGAGCTGAAAACTGCTGTTCACAAACGATCTCCATCAAACCTCACTGAGCTCAAGCTGTTTGCCAAGGTAGAATGGGTAAGAATTTCAGTCTCTCAATGTACAAAACTGATAGAGACATACCCTAAGCGACTTGCAGCTGTAATCGCAGCAAAAGGTGGCGCAACAAAGTATTAAGTTAAAAGGGCCGAATAATATTGCACGCCCCACTTTTCAGTTTTTGAATTTTCACAAAAATTTAAAATAACTAATAAATTTAGTTCAACTTCACAATTGTGTTCCACTTGTTGTTGATTCTTCACCAAAAATTTACATTTGGTATCTTTAGTGGGAAAAGGTTGAAAAGTTCCAGGGAGCCAAATACTTTTGAAAGTAACTGTATATAATAGTAAGGGCTGCAAAATCATTTCCTCAATACCCCTTAAACATCCATTTTTAGAACTTCTCATCATAAACCAGCAATGTCATAAGTTATTATTCAATTCCTTTAGAACCGGTTTTAAGGACTAGCAAATTTGTTTTCTCAATTTGTCACTGCCAATACTTTCTAATTTTTTGGTCAATTATGCTCCATGAGGGCTTGTTTTGTGAGACAGCTTGTTTCATTAGCACATATTTTCAGGTGCATATAATTATACCTTTGTTGCTTTAAGTTCCTTATTCGGACAAAGTAAGTTTTTTTTATAGGTTTAGCACTCACTTGATTTTTTACATAATGCTTTTTAAGGCATAGCATTCCAAAACATTATATAGTCTTTCAGTGTTTACAGGTAAACTATTAGGCTTTGCTTGTGTTGAGAATATGGCACCAAATGTTTTTCTATAAGAACGCTACAATAAATTCTGATTATTAATGTAGCATGCATTCTCAAGGTTATCTGTGTTTCTGCATATAAAACACAAGTACACTTGTTCCACCAAAGCTTTT
This sequence comes from Ranitomeya imitator, assembly GCF_032444005.1. Taxonomy (NCBI): domain Eukaryota; kingdom Metazoa; phylum Chordata; class Amphibia; order Anura; family Dendrobatidae; genus Ranitomeya; species Ranitomeya imitator. Next base: position 929,891,202 of record NC_091282.1, on the reverse strand, counting down.
ATTGATAATGTGCTCTTTAAACACCAATTTGGATTTCATATAGACGAACACCAACACCGAAAGTTGAAATTTAGTACCAACACAAGGAAATGGAGACAATAACAGAATGAGTGGAGCCACACGAAAACAAAACAAAACCAAAAACTTAATAGTGGTATACACATCAAGAGATCATACATGGTTTCTGAGCCACGGATTCATTTTTCCATGTTTTCTATATTCTACCAATGTGACTTGTATATTACAACCTCCAGAATAAAATTAGGCATGTAGATGATTACTGTGTCACCTTCTACAAATGTAGCCCTCGTGCCTGTGAGAAAGGATCTATATAATATAGTGAATACTACTGAAGAGCGAACGTGCTGAATAACGTCTTATCTGAGCATGCTCAGGTGTTCTGCCAGCATCTGGGGGTGCTCGTATATTATGTTTCAGTACCTGCGGCTACATGACTTGTGGCTGTTAGCCTCAACACATGCAGCCGCAGGAACTCAAACATATGCGCACTCAAAGATGCTCGGATAACACCTGAGCATGCTCAGATAAGACATTATCCGAGCATATTTGCTCATCACTATCGAATACAAATCCCCAGGAAGTCATATTGGTTAATATCTGAAATTTTACAAACCCAGCAGCAGACAGAAATGGAGGTCACAACTAAAGATTTCGTTCACTGTGTTCTGTCTTAATTTAAAACTTTTATAGAAAAAGTAAAGGTTTAATTTCTTTGTCAAATACACATTATGTTGTGAGCAGGTTTCGGGTCTACACCATGCATGTAACATACAATAGGAATACGTGTGCATATCCCATGTACACCCTAGGGCATGACAGAAGGCAGTACACCAGTAAAATCACAGAGGCATGAAGATTAATTTACCTATAGAATAAATAGGAAACCATCTACTCTTCATGCCACACAAATGTGCATAGAAAGTCTCTAACAGCAGGTACCCGTACCGAGCTTTGCTTATAAGCACTCATATTCCAATTGCATTTATCCTTAATTTTTAATACAGCCGGCGTTGTTTCTCATTAATAAATATGGATTACTATATTAACACATTGAAATATACATATATGTAAAAAAAATACTTGTCAGCTTACACAAGACCTCAGTTTCTTAAAAGTTAAATTAAAAATAAGGAAAACGATGAAACCAGTTTTTCATTGTGAACTGAAAATTAACGTGTTTTGGCTTGAGGCAGAGGTCTAACAGTGTTACAGTATATTATTTACTGACATAGTATTTTGGCAATTGGGTAACAGGTCTGTTGTACCTTACCAGTACACTGTATTACAAGGCCATGACATTCAGAAAGTGATTAGTTCTCTTATTTTAGTGTGCATGGTTCCATTTTTATTTTGTTCATGAAGTGATGTAGCGAATATATTGGCCAGTAGATGTCAGCGCTGCAAGCTACAGTTCAGACTAGAAGAAAAGTAATGGTTTATGGCCTATCGTGAAACTATACAGTATCATCTAACTATTAAGTAGAGGGTTAATACAAGAATGTAGAGCCTATTGTGTTAGCAAAGTCAAGATAAGCAGTTTTCACAAAAATAAAGTAATGACACGTGACAAAGTAAAGGGGACCGGTGCCTGGAAAGGGCAGGAAAGAACAAATCCATAACTGTAGTAAGAATGAACGCACCTAGAAGAACCAAAGAAACACTGACAGTATTTATTTTTTTGTTAGATTGCTGAGCCAGAAGCAGATCCATCCCCGACGTTAGACTAATGTCGCCATCCGTTCATTTCAGCGAGACCTGCTGACCATCTGATAGGTGTTTGGTCAATATTCCATTTTTTTCCCCTTTTCTCCCCAAGCCTTGAATGATGAGGCATGTTATGTTAAATTTCAGTTTACTGATCCAACGTTTTCAAGGGAGAAAGGCAACCACACAAAAGGTGTCTGGTAACGTCTACGCCTTTCCATTATCTAAGCAATAGTCTGGGGCCTAGTACTGCACCACACCACGTGACTATAGCAGCCAATCGCTGGCCTCTAGACTGACATGCCCATTAGAAAGTTATAGAGTGCTCTTAGTGGGAGAAACAATATAGGAATCTTATGGGTGTGATAGCTTTTATTAGAAAGTCGGGACTGCTGTGGCCAATGATTAGGTGGAATGGCTTGTGAAAGACATTAGAAAAATCATCATGCAGAAATAATATAAGCTGCAGCGCCCCCTAGAGACAGCAACGTGGAAATGGTGCTATATTCCATTTTTTGTGCCAAATTTAAAAAGGTTCATTGTTTTTTTCCCATTATTTTTAGCTAAATTTTAACACCTTATCCGAGCATATTCGCTCATCTCTAGTGTCCGCTGGACACGACAAGACGACCTTTCACTGGAGGGGACTAACTGTTTCCATCAAATATGCTTCTCCTTGGCCAAAAGCTTATTTAAAGGGTAGGTCGGATCTATTGCTAATTAAAAATATCCTTTGGCCGATGGCAGGAGTCGTCAGCCAACTAAGGAAGCACTCACCACCTCCAATACCACAAAGAGGCAAAAAGAACTGACCAGCACCTTCTAATGGTATGAAGCAAGTGTGAACAGAGGCAAGGTGCTGTGACTATTCCATACACACCAAAGAGTGCAGCAGCAGCACATCGCATATGCGAATGTGTATGTAGGTTTGCATATACCTTCACACATATATCTTAAAATGGAGAATGTTTAGCTAGTTACAGAATATCATTTCATGCAATCTTGAGTAACACCTTAAGTATCTGACATGAGTTTAAGCTCTGCAGTTACCAATGTTTAGAAACATACCATAATATAAAAGATGGAAAAAAAGCAAAGTATCAGTAAATCTAATGAATTGTTGATTCAGGGTAAAGCCATGAAAAATTAGTATAAATTGGTCACAAAAAGAGAAAGCGTTAGCGGGTTTCTTTCATGTTTAGTGTCCTTGATATTCCTTAAATTAAAGGGAATCTGCCAGCTAGATTTAACCCCCCAAAACTATTTAAATGCACAAAGAAAAGTTTAGGAATGCCTTTACATGGGCAGTTTGTCCCTCCATTACTAAGGAATCAGTGTTTGAAGTGATATGGAAATGAGGCTGAAGATCTAAAGCCTCTGTCACTCCAGATCTGCTCCCGAATAGAGTTGAGCAAATATGTTCGGAATTGGAAGCCAAATCTGAATTTGCCATATTGGTACCCTATTATAACTGAATTTATGTTTGATGATCGGTTCCAAATATATTTGGAAATTTCTACTCCCACTGACTCAAATGATGTTTGGCGAATATTGCAAAAACAATAATTGCCACCAATTGTAATCAGAAAGGAATTTTGAAAAATTCGCTCAACTCTACAGGACAGAGTGTTTTTTTTGCTCCTGCTTGACTGACAACCGCTATGCTGAGTCACTTTGGGGCAAAGTGAGTCAAGCAAGAGAAGGTGGCGCGAGCAAGGAATAGAGCTGGAGTGACTTGTTTCAGATCTTCAGCCTCATTTGCATATCAATTCAAACGCTGATTTCTCGGTTACGGAGGAGCAGGACTGCCTGATAAAAGGTATTGCTGGACTTCTCTTTCAAACAGCTACATCCATATATAAATAATTTTGGCGAGTGAAAACTTGCAGACAGATTTCCTTTAAGAAATTAGACGTTGAAGAGGTTTTACAAACTGAACAAAAAACTTCCAAAACCTACAGGGTTATCAAAACGCAATCCCAATTTTACCTTAACTTGGTTTAAAATTTAAAAAAAAAATATATATAATTTAACAACAACTATATAAGCAATATTAACTAGAAATATCTGTTGCCTCACAGATGCTGTAACATGTTGAGCATATAATTCTTGAATTTTAGGGGGCCAGATATTGCCAACCAGTTGGTAAATTATAATATCTAAAGACTCACAATATATTTAAATAATATCTTACATTCACTAATATGTTTAGTCCCTCCTAAACCACCATTAGAGTTGAACAAACTGATTTATTCAAGTGTTTAAGGCTGGTTTCACATTTGCGGTTGTGTCCGCAGCGTTTCTGACGTATACATCCGCATGCATCTTGATTTCATATCTTTTAAATTGTGGACGCAGGTACCTGCATTCGCCTGCGTTTGCTTAAGCATGCGTCGTTTCTCGGTTTGCGGCGGGCTGCAGCTATCGCACCATGTCGCAATTTTTGAGGCATCAAATTTCCGCTGCTATGTGCATGCGGATGCTTGCGTTTGCACAAGGGTCTATATACAGAAATTCCATGAGACACGCCAATTGGGTGTGGCTTGTATCAAGGAAATTCTCCTGGAAAATCTTTTTCCTATTTAACGCATGCACATAAAAACCGCAACCGCAAATGTGAAACTAGCCTAAGATGAGGGAATTCCTACATTCCTAGGCCGAAAACTCTAGGCGACTCTTACTTACCAGGCCCTGACATGTTTTGTAACAAAATGACTTTGCAGGACCTAGTAAAATGAAGAAGACCCAAGCATGAATGCCCAGATGTGAAGACTGTGCAGGTCCAGCTGCAACGAGAGACCAGAATGCATTTCCGACCAGAGCAATATGAATCTTTTTGCTTAACTCTAACAATTATGTAATAAAATGTTTGCACTGTGGCCTAATACTGTAGCTACTAGTGCAAATCCTGAAACATGTGGTCAACATGTTAAAGCTTTAATCTTTTTATAGCCTTGTTTCTAGAAACAATGGTCGGGTCTATGTGCTGTATACTATGAAAGAACAATATATCACATATACTACTACCCTACAAGAAAACTCATCCATTAGTAACTAAAATGACAGAACATAAGTTATCTTTATGGTGTGAGATCTTGCTACTTAGAATAACTAAGACAAAATACATTTAGGGAACATACTAGGTGATTTGTCGTTTTCCCTCCAGCATGGAGGCAAATTTCTGGAATTAAAGTGATGCGAAAACGGATCATATAGTTTGCTATATCTTCGATGATATTCATCTTTCCACAGCATCCGACAGACAAAAGGAGGGCCCTGTGCAAGAAGAGTACAGAGACCTTGAGGCTATGTGCCCACATTGCGGATTCGTGTGCGGATTTTTCCGCACCGTTTTTGAAAAATCTGCAGGTAAAACGTACTGCAGATTTCCTGCGTTTTTTTGTGCAGATTCCACCTGCGGTTTTACACCTGTGGATTCCTATTGAGGAACAGGTGTAAAACGCTGCGGAATCCGCACAAAGAATTGACATGCTGCAGAAAATACAACGCAGCATTTCCGCCTGGTATTTTCCGCACCATGGGCACAGCGGATTTGGTTTTCCATAGGTTTACATGGTACTGTAAACCTGATGGAAAACAGCTGTGAATCCGCAGCGTCCAATCCGCTGCGAATCCACAGGCAAATCCGCACCGCGTGCACATAGCCTTACACTACAATAATGTGTTTGTGACAGAAGTTTTTTGCGGTCTTGGATGTCTATCACTCTACATGGGCAGGGGAAGGCTTTCTCTATATTTTCTGTAAATCAGCGTTTAATATAAAACTATTTAATCTAATCATAGAAAATCACACTTATCCCCCAGATATGCTAAAATATATATTAGAGTCCATTTCTCTCCTAAAAGTAATTAAAATACATCAAATTACAGGTAAATTATGTATAAAATGATGGCTTCCCTTTTATCAAATAGGTAAAATTCTTATAAGAATTTACATTAAAAAAACCTAATGTTTAAAAAAAATGATCTGATCAGACAATTTTGGCTTGAGAACAATGGCATTTTGCAAAGTATGCATGTAAAACGAAGTATTTAACCACCCAGTTCTACATACCACAGGGAGACCCAAATAAATTACAGTAAATGTATGGCTTATTTTAAGGAAGTTCACTGTATTAGATGCCCTTGTGTAGATCCCAGATAAAGTGTAGCGTTTCTCACATACAAAATATTACATACAAGAAGAAGAGTGGTATATTGAAACCTTAATCTTAATTATGAGGGTATATCAATTTCTCACAGCAATATTTGGATATGAGGCACGCTGAGGTTTGAAAGAGTCATTAAAAGTTAACAGCATTGGCATGCTTTTTGCAAAGTGGTTTATCCTTCTTCGAAAAGAACGTTTGGCCCTCCAAACTCCCACAACACACCTAGAAGAAAGAAGAACAAATGACAACTCAGAACATGTTACTATGTCTATGATTACTTCTATATGTAGGGGAGAATGTGTGTGCTTTGTATTTTTGTCAAGGTATGGCAGTACATTTTGTTTCTTTGGGTAAGGTATTGTTTGGGAATTGTATCAGTTTTTTTTTCTGGTTATGGTAGGTCATTATTTGTTTTTAGTATGAAAATATTTAGTGAAATTATATAAGTGTATCTTAGCATTATCGGAGTTTCATTGTAATATCTGGAAAATGATTAGTAGCTTTCTTTGGGAATTCTGTGCAAAGACTGCATAGACAAGCATATATATGACAGAAAGCACTCTTTGCAAACAAAAACAGACCAAACAGTAACAGGTTATTTTCTTCATGCTTTGATGATGTGCACCATGAAGGTCATGACTTTTCAGAGATTTAGTTAACTAATCGAATTGAGATGATCAAATCAATTTGAAGCAATGCAGTTCCCAGCAATTTTGAACAATTTACCATTTGATTTGTGCCAAATTGCCAAAAAAATGCCAGCCACTTTTTCACATATCGGTGAAGAGTCTATCAGCCAGTCACAGTAGGCTGACATGACATCAGGCGCGACCACTCGTACGTCTCTATAATGAGTTGCAGATATTACATCACGTGGGATAGTGTGGCCAATCAGGCGTGACTATCATAGCCTGTATAAAAGCCAAAGCAGAGAACACTGCAGACATTTTAGGAAAGGGAGAGGACATTAGAGCTTACAGCTCAGCTATAGAGGTAGGTTGAAAAAGTGCTAAATCAAATGGACAAATACTCCAGACAGTAATGAGTTGAATAACTGCAGCAGTGAAGAAGATGAGACTAATACAGAGGTTCAATTGATGTGGGGAGAGAGAATAGATGCCTGCAGCAGTAATGGACTCCATGTGATTGATCAGTGATATGGTGTAGGTGATATTTGTCCCAATGTGTTTGTATTTGAATTACAATTACAGATATGTTTTCTGCATTATTAATGCACTAAAGTGCAGAAGCAAGGCAGCACAAGCGTTTTTAAACAAAAAAAAAAATCTGAAATTCATTTCAGAGATTTTTTGATTCCCTGTCACAAGTGACAGTACTGAGCTTCTGCTTTTCTTATTTAAATTATTTCTGTGAAGGGAATATATATATATATTTTTAAATACAAAATAAAATTCCCAGAAATCTATCAATTTAACCACGACTACTTCAAAGTATGCGTGACAAGCAATTTTCTTTCATATCGGTTTTACAGTCAACTTTTATTTATACATACATGCTACCATACAGAGCTCTGTTGCAGGTGCTGGCTTGTTGGATGTGTATCTACCTAGCATTTTTTATAATGTTTATAATGTCAATTTTGGGAAGGGGCTTGAATATTGTTAAAAAAAATAGAATTAGAATTAAGTAAATGTAGATATTAAAGCTATGTTCACATGTTGCGTTTTTGCAGCTGTTTTTTATGCACATTTTAAGCAACGTTTTACAGTACCAGAAAAAGCTATTAGCTTTCAGAAATCTAATCCACACACATTTTATTTGTTTCCTGAGTGAATTGAAAGACTACTGCAATTTTTAAAACTGCAGCATATCACTTCTTTCAGCATTTTTGCAGTGTTTTCTTCACCCATAGAAAATGCAGCAAAAAAACATGTTTTGCTGCATTTTTTGTGCAAAAATCCAAGGAAGTTGCATCATGTTTTTTTGGAGCACTAAACTTTCAGTATGCACAAGAGACAATTAAAACACATCTAAACCTGCTTTTTGTAAGCAGCTTCTTTACTGCCAAGAAAGCATGTTTAACCTGCATAAAAAACCCGAAACGTATGAACATAGCTTAACTGTGCATGTCTGTTTTTGTATACCAGATTTATTAGTTCAAATTGACAACCGTACATGCCACACATACCTGCTGCCAAATTTTGTCTTCTGTACACTAACCTAATTACCTAGCATTTATGGCTTTTTTTTTGCAAGGGTTGAATTATTGGGGTTGAAAACATTGTTAAAATTTCATTAATCATAGTGATGTTCAAAATGTATAGTAAATCTATGGACAGGGTAGTGTAAAAGAAAACATGACATCAGTGTGACAACATAACATCGCCTGGGAAGAAGCGGTATAGTTCATGTTGTTCCCAGGCACTGGATGCTGATGGCGGCACTCATCATTGTCACTTGGTCTCCCTGAAGAAAATGACGGGAGTTGTGTTCAGCAGCAGCTGTTTCCAATCCTGTGTAAAATAAAGAATTGAATAGAAAAAAAAAATACGTGGGCTTCCACACAATTTTCATAACCAGCAGAGGGTAAGCTCATGGCTGGGAGCTGATAATAATCTGGGGTGAAATACAAACGTGACATCAACTCCACAAATGTTACCCCTCTTGCCAACGCCACAGGGCAATTGGGAAGAGCGAGGCTAAACGCCAGATTTGGCGCTTCTTATGGAAGCGCCATTTCTGGGGATGTTGAGGGCTGATGTTGGCAGTTTGGAAGGGGCAATGTCTCTGCCCCCTTCCCAGGCTATTAATATCAAACCACAGCTGTCTGTTTAGCCTTTGCTGGTTTGAATTTATAGTGGGACCCTACGTCCTTTTTTACTGGGGTCCCCGATTAATTCACAAGTTAAGGCTAGTCAAATAGCTATGAACTGTTATTAATAGCTTGGGAACCTTATGGGGTATTGTCCATTGTCCCAGGTTATTAACCCTTTTCTGACCTCAGACGGGATAGTACGTCCGAGGTCAGAAGCCCCGCTTTGATGCGGGCTCCGGCGGTGAGCCCGCATCAAAGCCGGGACATGTCAGCTGTTTTGAACAGCTGACATGTGCCCGTAATAGGCGTGAGCAGAATCGCGATCTGCCCGTGCCTATTAACTAGCGAAATGCCGCTGTCAAACGCTGACAGCGGCATTTAACTACCGCATACGGCCGGGCGGCCAGAAATGACGGCATCGCCGACCCCGTCACATGATCGGAGGTTGGCGATGCTTCTCCATTGTAACCATAGAGGTCCTTGAGACCTGTATGGTTACTGATCGCCGGTAGCTGTGAGCGCCACCCTGTGCTCACAGCACACCTGATTTTCTGCGAAAAGCAGATCGCTGCTATGTAGCAGAGGCGATCATGCTGTGCCTGCTTCTAGCCTCCCATGGAGGCTATTGAAGCATGGCAAAAGTAAAAAAAAAAAGTTAAAAAAAATGTGAAAAAAATAAAAAAAAATATATAAAAGTTTAAATCACCCCCCCTTTCGCCCCAATCAAAATAAATCAAATCTACACATATTTGGTATCGCCGCGTTCAGAATCGCCCGATCTATCAATTAAAAAAAAGCACTAACCTGATCGCTAAACAGCGTAGCGAGAAAAAAATTTGAAACGCCAGAATTACGTTTTTTTAGTCGCCTCGACATTGCATTAAAATGCAATAACGGACGATCAAAAGAACGTATCTGCACCAAAATGCTATCATTAAAAATGTCATCTAGGCACGCAAAAAATAAACCCTCAACCGACTCCAGATCATGAAAAATGGAGACGCTACGAGTATCGGAAAATGGCACAATTTTTTTTTTTTTAGCAAAGTTTGGAATTTGTTTCACCACTTAGGTAAAAAATAACCTAGTCATGTTAGGTGTCTATGAACTCGTACTGACCTGGGGAATCATAATGTCAGGTCAGTTTTAGCATTTAGTGAACCGAGCAAAAAAGCCAAACAAAAAACAAGTGTGGGATTGCACTTTTTTTGCAATTTCACCGCACTTGGAATTTTTTTCCCATTTTCTAGTACACGACATGCTAAAACCAATGATGTCGTTCAAAAGTACAACTCGTCCCGCAAAAAATAAGCCCTCACATGGCCAAATGGACGGAAAAATAAAAAAGTTATGGCTCTGGGAAGAAGGGGAGTGAAAAACGAACACGGAAAAACGAAAAATCCCAAGGTCATGAAGGGGTTAACATCAGTCTCCAGTCATGAGCTTTCCCTGCTGGTTATGAAAATTGCACTGGAGCACATGACATTTTTTTAAATGTAATTCTTTATTTTACACAGCTGCTGCCAAAAATAACTCCCCTCATTGTCTTCTGGTCTTGCTGATCTCAGAGAGAGCAGGAAACAATGAAAGCCGCCTTCAGCAGCCGGTCGGTACCTGGGAAAAGCAGTACCGTTCTTGCTGATCCCAGGTACTTGTCACACGGACGGTACATGAATGTAACCCAAGGGCACACTGACAGCAAACATGGACGTCACATACATTCACGTATCACGGATCTCACCAGAACCGTTTTTTCCTGTACTGGAATCATCAAGGTGTGTGAAGGTGGCCTAAGAGTGTGTAAATCAATAGCAGCAGAAGCACTGCCAGTACTGGTGGACAAGCAATCTGGGCAGTTGTACACTGTAGAAGGATGATGTTACCGCAAACAGAGAGTCAGTTTAAGTCACTGTTCTGCTCAAGATGATCTGCCTGATCTTAAATGACTAAAATGGGATATTTTCTTTTTAAAACTTTTCTTTTTAATTTTAAGAACATGAAAAGTTTTTCAGTACACTGTGTTATCTAATGCATTTTTGGTTGCTACCGGATTAAAATCCATTTCTATGTTGAGGTCACTTTGGGATTATTAAGATTGGATTTGTATAAAAGAGTTTGAAAAGGGTTAGGCCGGCTTCACACTCAGCGTATGAAAATACGGTCCGTATATTACGGCCGTAATACGCTGAAATGTCCCGAAAATAGTGGTCCGTAGCTCCTCCGTAGGCAGGGTGTGTCAGCGTTTTTTGCGCATGGCATCCTCCGTATGTAATCCGTATGGCATCCGTACTGCGTGGTTTTCTCGCAGGCTTGCAAAACCAACATACCGCTATAGAAATGATCCATGTGTCCCAAAAAGAAAAAAAAATATATATATACTTTCTAGGTAAGTTCCCACGATCTATGAACATCCAGCAGAGGGCGCCTCACCGCAAATGAAGCTAAATATAGCTCATTGATCTATATTTAGACTCATTCCCCGGGGTTTTGCAGCGAGGAGTAGCATTGCATTAGCAAAGCTCCTTGCTGCAAAATGTTTTAACCCCTTCAGAAGGATTTACATCGTTGGACGTTACAGATCTGCGGAGGGTAAGTATATTGTTGGTTTATTATGTTTTTTCTTTCACAGAACGAGGGTCTTCAGTGACTGGATTGGGCGTAGAATAAAATACTCCAACAACCATTGTTTTTATTTCATTAAAATAATTTTAAATAATGTGTTTGTGTTTTATTTAACCCTTTACTACAATTGGATTAATAATGGATAGGTGTCATAATTGACGCCTCTCCATTATTAATTAGGCTTAATGTCACCTTACAATAGCAAGGTGGCATTAACCCTTCATTACCCCATATCCCACCGCTACACGGGAATGGGAAGAGAGTGGCCAAGTGCCAGAATAGGCGCATCTTCCAGATGTGCCTTTTCTGGGGTGGCTGGGGGCAGATATTTTTAGCCAGGGGGGGGCCAATAACCATGGACCCTCTCCAGGCTATTAATATCTGCCCTCAGTCACTGGCTTTACTACTTTGGCGGAGAAAATTGCGCGGGAGCCCACGCCAATTTTTTCCGCCATTTAACCCTTTATTTTAAGAGCTAGAACGGCCAAATTTTGCAGATACACTCTACTGACATTAGTAGTGTGGAATCTGCAAAAAAAATGGAGAGAAGACATGGTTTACTGTATGTAAACCATGTCTCAAATCATGTCGGGTTTTAGGAAGGAGAAAGAAAAAGCCGGTAATTGAATTACCGGCTTTCAAGCTGTATAGCGCTGGAAAAAATAGTAATATATATACATATATGTGTCTACTGACATATATATATATATATATATATATATATATATATATATATATATATATATATATATATATACACCTATTCTATGTGTACACATTTATTCTACCTATTCTACTGTAAGCTGTCAGTGTGATTTTACTGTACACCGCACTGAATTGCCGGCTTTTCTCTCTAACAGCGCTGCGTATTTCTCGCAAGTCACACTGCTTGTCCGTGTGTAATCCGTATTTTTCACGCTTCCATAGACTTTCATTGGCGTATTTCTTGCGCAGTACGGTGACAAACGCAGCATGCTGCGATTTTGTACGGCCGTACAAAGCCGTATAATACTGATCAGTAAAATACGGCAGATAGGAGCAGAGGCATAGAGAATAATTGTGCCGTATTTTTTGCGAGTTTTACGGACGTAGTTTCTGCGCTCTTACGTCCGTAAAACTCGCAAGTGTGAAGCCGGCCTTAGATACAGTCCTAAGAGACCTCAAAATATACGGATCTTTTCAGGGCAATTGTAGTCATTTATTCACGGACTGAAAAAAATCAAATTTTTGGGAAAATATTGCTGAACCTGGTGATTTGATCATCTCTAATAATCAACGATTAGATTTTTTTATTAACGTAAATGTGTCAGAGATAAGACCCACTTTTTAAATCCAATTTTTATTTTTGTAAGTGTATTTTTTTTATTTTTGGGGGACAAATTATATTATTTTTCATATCACAATCTGCAGTAAAAAGAAATTTAGAAGTATTATTGCAACTTTCACACTGGCTACTGGAGATATTCTAGGCCCACACTTTGTAGCATCCAATAGGCAGATTTATTCTGATACATTAAAATAACATTTTATATGCTTGCAAACGTAACACACACATACAGATGATTCTCACAAAATTAGAATATCATCAAAAATTTATTTATTTCAGCTCTTCAATACAAAAAGTGAAACTCATATCATATAGTCATTACAAACAGAGTGATCTATTTCTAGTGTTTATATCTGTTAATGTTGATGATTATGGCTTACAGCCAATGAAAACCCAAAATCATTATCTCAGTAAATTAGAATACTTTATAACACCAGCTTGAAAAATGATTTTAAAATCCGAAATGTTGGCCTACAGAAATGTATGTTCAGTAAATGCACTCAATACTTGGTCAGGGGCTCCATTTGCATCAATTACTGCACCAATGCAGCGTGACATGGAGGTGATCAGCCTGTGGCACTGCTGAGGTGTTATGGAAGCCCAGGTGGCTTTGATAGCAGCCTTCAGCTCGCCTGCATTGTTGGGTCTGGTGTCTCTCATCTTACTCTTGACAATACCCCGTAGATTCTCTACGGGGTTAAGGTCAGGCGAGTTAGCTGCCAAATCAAGCACAGTGATACTGTTGTTTTTAAACCAGGTATTGGTACTTTTGGCAATGTGGACAAGTGCCAAATCCTGCTGGAGAATTAAATTTCCATATCCAAAAAGCTTGTAGGCAGAGGGAAGCATGAAGTGCTCTAAAATTTCCTGGTAGATGGCTGCGCTAACCTTGGTCTTGATAAAAACACAGTGGACCTACATCAGCAGATGACATGGTTCCCCAAACCATCACTGATTGTGGAAACTTCACACTAAACTTTAAGCAGCTTGGATTGTGTGCCTCTCCACTCTTCCTCTGGGACCTTGATTTCCAAATGAAATGCAAAATTTACTTTCATCTGAAAACAACACTTGGGACCACTGAGCAACAGTCCAGTTCTTTTTCTCCTTGGCCCAGGTAAGACGCTTCTGGCATTGTCTATAGGTCACGAGTGGCTTGACACAAGGAATGCGACACTTGTAGCCCATGTCCTGGAAAAGTCTGTGTGTGGTGGCTTGTGAAGCAATGTCTCCAGCAGCAGTCCACTATTTGTGAATCTCCCCAAAAATTTTAAATGGCCTTTTCTTAACAATCCTTTCAAGGCTGCGGTGATCTCTATGCACCACACTATTTCCTTCCACTCAACTTCCCATTAAGGCTACTTTCACACTAGCGTTTTCTGCAATCCGTCACAATGCGTCGTTTTGCAGAAAAAACGCATCCTGCAAAAGTGCTTGCAGGATGCGTTTTTTCCCCATAGACTTGTATTGACGACGCATTTGCGACGGATTGCCACACTTCGCATCCGTTGAGCGACGGATGCGTCGTGCTTTGGCGGACCGTCGGGAGCAAAAAACGCTACATGTAACGTTTTTTGCTCCTGACGGACCGCTTTTTCCGACCGAGCATGCGCGGCCGGAACTCCGCCCCCACCTCCCCGCACCTTACAATGGGGCAGCGGATAAGCCGGAGAAATGCATCCGCTGCCTCCATTGTGCAATGCGTTAAACGCTAGTGTCGGAATCTCTCCCCGATTCATTGCGACAGGGAGATTCCGACGCTAGTGTGAAAGAAGCCTAATATGCTAGGATACAGCACTCTGACCAGCCAGCTTCTTTAGCAATGACCTTTTGTGGCTTATCCTCCTTGTGGAGTGTGTCAATGACTGCCTTCTGGACATCTGTCAAGTCAGCAGTCTTCCCATGATTGTCGATCTACTGAAACAGACTAAGGGACCTTTTTAAATTCTAAATTCTAATTTACTGAGATAATGACTTTTGGGTTTTCATTGGCTGTAAGCCATAATCATCAGCATTAACAGAAAAACACTTGAAATAGATCACTCTGTTTCTAACGACTCTATATAATATATATGAGTTTCACTTTTTGTATTGAAAAACTGAAACAAATTAAACTTTTTGATGATATTCTAATTTTGTGAGAAGCACCTGTATAGTAGATTGCTGGTATCTAAACGAATACTCACAGAGCAGACAAAGCAAGTGTTATGCCAGGTATGTCCAAGAGCTTCAAGGAATCGATCCCCAGCTTCAATAGGAAACTCACATCCATGACACATCGTACCAAACAAGGAATAATAATCTACACAATTAAAAATAATTTAATAGGAACAATCAGATGTAATAAGAGTATAAAGAGATAAAAAATATTCTTAAATAAGAAATTGCAAGAAAAGACCTTGTTTGAACACACAAAATCAAGTCTTTCTGCTTATGTTAACCTGACTAGTGCATGAATTACAAAGGAGAAAATGAGTAGATTGTTATCTGGAAAGAGCATGAACAGCAATGATAGGATGCAGACCTTTGCAATGAAATCACATCATTGTCATGAGAAGCCCAGGGTCATCAATCTGCAGAGGAAAAGGCATTGCTCTGCCACATCACCACAATGACTACACTAAAGCATGAGAATAACTTACCGTATATACTCGAGTATGAGCTGACCCGAGTATAAGCCGAGACCCCTAATTTTGCCACATAAAAACTGGGAAAACTTATTGACTCCAGTATAAGCCTAGGGTGGGAAATGCAGCAGCTATTGGTAATTTAAAAAAAATAAAAATACATACCAATAAAAGGAAAATTAATTGAGACATCAGCAGGTTAAATGTTTTTGAATATCCATATTGAATCAGGAGCCCCATATAATGCTCCATACAGTTCATGATGGGCCACACAAGATGCTCCATACAAAATATGCCCCATATAATGCTCCATTAAATTCATGATGGGCCCCATAAGATGCTCCATACAAAAAATATGCCCCATATAATGCTCCATAAAATTCATGATGGGCCCCATAAGATGCTCCATACAAAAAATATGCCCCATATAATGCTGCACAAAGGTTAATAATGGCCCCATAAGATACTCCATATTAAAATATGCTCCATATAATGCTCATAAAGATTTATGGCTCCATAAGATGCTTCATAGAATAATATGCCCCATATGCTGCTGCTGCTGCTGCGATAAAAAAAATAAATAAAAATATGACATACTCTCCTCTCGTTGCTGGGGGAGAGGTGCCGGTGTCTTGAGCAGGCGGGGACACCGGCGCGTTATGGGGCCAGGTGCCAGTGTCATCGCTGGCTCAGCCCCCCAGCACTTGCGATATTCACCTGTCTCCGTTTCACTGCCGCACGCCTCTGTGTCTTCCGGATCTCTGCAGTGACTGTTCAGGCAGAGGGCGTGCACTAAACACGTCATCGCGTCCTCTGACCTGATCATCAAAGCAAGAGGACGCGGAAGACAGAACCCTGCGGTGGAACGGGGAAAGGTGAATATCGCATGGCTTACTCTCCCCCGTCATACTCACATCCTCCTGGCGCGGTCTCTGCTTCTCCGATGGCGTCTGGTGCCGGCAGCTTATTCCTGTGTTCAGCAGTCACATGGTATCGGTCATTAAAGTAATGAGTATGCGCTCCACGCCTATGGGAGTGGAGTCGCGTCCATATTCATTTATTCATTACATCAATGAGCGGTACCACGTGAACACAGGAAGAGCTGCTGGCGCTAGAGACCATCTGAGAAGAAGAGACATGCAGAGACCGCATCAGGACGGGGTGATCATGATGTGACAGCCGCCATTCCTGCCGCCCGCTTCTTCCCCCCGTCGACCCCTGGGACAATGACTCGAGTATAGGCAGAGAGGGGCACTTTCAGCCTAAAAAAATGGGCTGAAAATCTCGGCTTATACTCTAGTATATACGGTATATTGGGGCCCTCAATTCTCAGAGGAAATTATACTCTTCCAGTGTATTAGTAGTTTTCAGAACGTCAACTGAAGGAGGGAGAAGCACATGTTAAAGTAGTACCAATTACAGACTTTCTACTGAAAATATATACAATCATTATCTAATGAAACTGTAGAATGAGAGAACCGCACATGTCGGTTATAATTTGTTGTGAGCTAGTTTTGCTACATCCGTACCATTTCTGTAAGATACATCTAAGAAAAAAATATTGCTCCCTAAAGCACTCAAAAAGTGATTTAGGTAAATAGGAAGAACAGCAACAGGGAAATCCAATTTCCCATGTCTGCCCTCCAGAAATGAATTATCTGAGTGTCTACCTGAGATTAGTAAACCAAGAATATATTTTATGTACACAAACATGACACATACATATGTCCTCTAGAAGTCTCTGATTAATAATTTTCAGATGTAGATCAATATATATAACACAAAAAACCTATGCATCCATATGCTGTCACTCTTGATCTCTATCTTTAAGCAGTACTCCAGCATTTTTTTTAGATCATGTACGTAAATGTAATGCGAGGAAAAGAAGGGTAAAAAAAAAATAGGTTCCACTGCACAGAGACTTGCAACAGGACAATTGGAGAGAAAAATGAATTCCAGCATCAGAGCCTTCCATAACTTTATGTATTTTTTTTTCACAATAAAAATAAAAGTCACAATTCCATCCGGACACCACTATAAAACCACTGAAATTTCGATTTTTGGATATTTTTTCATTTTTCACAATAAATGAATGGATTTTTATGGATCCTGATGCTCAAATTCATTTTTCTCTCTAGTTTAAAGTCCAACCCCAGTCACTCTGCAACCACTTAAAAGGCTTTTGTAACCCGCTGCATCACTGGGTTTGAAAAATCACAGAGCCTCGTTCTGAATTCCCAGAGAGGGGCATTGAGATTTTTTTTTTTAAAAAGTGATCTCCGCTTCACAAAACTGTCATTTAGCTGGTTACAACAGTAGTCACAAGGTGTCAGAGCGATGCGTATGCAACTATATGCATATGTGATCCCTAACAAAGGGATAATACGAAAAAAATGCTTGAATAAGGCTTTAAAGAGCCAATTAAGGATTTCTTGCTTTTGACAAATACGTACCAGTCTCACAATAAGGATCTCCATCTTCCAAATGGAAGACGCTGTTCCGGATAGGAGTCTGACAGGCCACGCATACAAAACAGGAGACATGCCAGGTCTGCTTCAAAGCATTGATGACTTCCTGCCACGATCAAAAGAAAGAAGAAGAAGTGTTGATCAATAAATGATTTGGATATAAATTGAGGACAGGGGGTTATTCTGTTCAGCACTTGATATATTACAGAAAAAAATGCTCAGCTTTCATTCCCGAGTCTGAGGAACTCGTTACATGAGAATCTCATTAATAATGGAAGCACCCACAGCCGAGCTGATGCTTCATTTTCAAAAAGTGTTTATTTCTGGTAATTGTGCAGATTCATTTTCTGGATCAATACATTTATGATTTTCAAGGTGTCAGGATGTACAGGTGGTACTAACCTTCAATAAGAGACATCACAAATTACATCACAATCAACAAGATCCAAAAAATGACCAAAAGAAAATGTGTACAGCCCTCCAAGAAATGGACGGTTTAAAGAATGTTGAAATAGTGTAAAACCCTTTGATATCATTTCATACCGAGGCCACAACAAGAAGGGGTGTGAGAAATAAAGTGGGCTTCAAGTGACTGAGGCGCTTACAGCATATGCAGCAAAAGTGCGATGTCTATCCTGCGTTTACATTGGTTTTGTTTCTTGGTGTGATTTCTACACGTATTTTAACAGGTAAAACCTAGGTACAATCCAGCCAGGACTTCCTTCTGAAACGTGTCCAGGATAAAATGGATTGAGTTGTTACACACCATTCCAGGCTCCAGCACTGCCTCTCTGCCGCTGCTCCAGGCTTCACTTTGGGGACGTCATGGCAACAGCGCTAGTGAAGTTGCAGCCAATCACTGGTGTTAGCTGACTGTGCTGTCTACATCAGCAAAGCTGCGAGCCCAGTGATTGGCTGGCAAGCATGTTGTTGAGGCAACGTCACCACTGCAGAAAACAACAACACAGGGCGAAGCAGCAGCGCAGAGGCAGTGCTGGAGCCAGGGGGTTAGTAACAGCTCACTTTATTATTTTACACAACTACAAGCCTTTGGTTAACCCCTTCACCCTGAAGCCTGTTTTCACTTTCCTGACCAGGCCAATTTTTACTATTCTGACCAGCGTCACTTTATGTGGCAATAACTCTGGAATGCTTCAACAAATCCCACTGAGTCGGACAATATTTTCTTGTGACAGATTGTACTTCATGATACTGCTAAAATGTGTTCAATATGACTTGGATTTACTTGTGATAATATTGGAAATTTGGTGAAAATGTTGACATTTTCAAACTCTTAATTGTTATGCCCTTAAATCAGAGTTACAGCACACAGACGGCCTGTTTGTTGGGCTCTCCATGCATGTTGTGACTGTCTCACAGCCGTGATACATGCAGCTGATTATCGTGAGCGCTCCAGTATACAGGTTACCGATGCAACCCATTAATCAATAACATTTCCCACATGTATACTTTACGTCAGCAATTTTTGTTTGTTAGGAAGTTATAAGGGCTAAAAATTAAACAGCTATTTCTCATTTTCCCAACAAAATTTACAAAACTTTTATTTGTTTATTTCTTTTTTAATGGTCCACATGACATTTGAAGTGACTCTAAGGGCACTATATGACAGAAAATACCCCAAAGTGTTACCAATCTAAAACTGCCCCCCCTCAAGGTGTTCAAAACCACATTCAAGAAGTTTATTAACCCTTCAGGTGCTTCACAAGAATTAATACAATATGGAAGGAAAAAAATGAACATTTTTTTTTCCACAATCATTTTACTTTAGACCCATTTTTTTTTAAATTTCCGAAGGGTAACAGGAGAAATCGGACAACCAATTATGGGGTCTATTTTTTCATGAGTACCCCGATACCCCATATGAGGGGTAAAACCACTGTATTGGCAGATTTCGGAAAAGAAGCGCCATTTCACTTTTTGAATGTAAAATTTGTTGAAACAAATAGCAGACGCCATGTCTTGTTTGTAGAACCCCGTATGTACTTAAAGAGTGGAAACCCTCCACAAGTCACCCCATTTTGGAAACCAGACCCCTCAAGGAATTTAACTAGATGTATGGTGAAAACCTTGAATCCCCAGGTGCTTCACAGAAGTTAACGTTGAGCCATGAAAATAAAATTAATCACTCCCCCCCCCCCAAAAAAAAAAGCTTTAGCCCCAAATTTTTTATTTTCAAAAGGTTAACGGAGAAAAATGGGACCCCAAATTGGTTGTGCAATTATTCCTGAGTACACCAATACCCCATATGTGTCCGAAAACTCCTTTTGAGGCACAGTGCAAAGCTCAGAAGGGAAGAAGCGCCATATTAGAGTTCAGATTATGCTTGACTGGTTTGAGGGTGCCATGTCTCATTGGTAGAGCCCCTGAGATGCTAAAATAGCAGAATTCACCATTAGTGACCCTATTTTACAAACTACACCTCTCAGTGAATTCATCTACGGGTACAGTGATCTTATTAACACCACAATTGTGTCACCGAATTTTATATCATTGGGTAGTTAAGAAAATAATACAATTTTTACCACTAAAATTTTGTTTTAGCCCCAGATTTTACATTTTGGCACTGGGAAATGGGTAGAAATGAAACAAAAATTTGTACCACAATTTCTGCTGAATGTGGAAATACCCCGTATGTGGCTGTACAGTATTGTTTAGCCATATGGCGAGACTCAGGAGAGACTGGGCGCTACTTTCCTCCTCAATTGTACCCATTTGGAAGTTTATCTACAGGCATAGTGACGATTTTGACTCAATGAGCGTTTCCCAGAAATAAGTAGTTTTCAGAGGTGCACAAAACTGTGGCAGACTGCGCTTTTATGCACGCCTAAAAACACAGACCCCATCGGATCATAGGCACCTCCACCTGCCTAATTATAGGGAATCTTCTGTCGGGGGTTCTGTCTGAATCACGTTTTTCAGAGAATTAGATGGAAACCCATAAGCGTTCAGCGTAGGATAAATGCGAGCCGAGCCTTACTGCGATCTTTGGGAGGCAGGACGAACAAATCAACAGCAAGTGAAGAATTGGTTTTATTTATTTTTAAGCCATTATTTGTGCTAGCATCAATCTTTGGCATCGCTGCAGGGTGTCAACTCTCACATAGAGCAGACACCCGAAATTGATCATGGAGGCGCTCAATGTGAGCCCACGTTATACAGCGGTTTGTGGGATCACAGCATGTCAGGAAGAAGTTGTTCTCCTTTGGGGACTTTTGCTCCTTAAATGCTTGCATATTATGCTAAAAATCATGTTTACCATTGTATTTAATTACACATTTTCCACGGTTTAGCTTTTACAGGTTTTTTGGTCCCCGCACATTCAACTTTAATGTAGTCTGTGACTATATATTAGCTAAGAGCAGCCCAGAAAAAAAACAAACAAAAAAACAGAACAAAGTTACAAACTGTCCTATTAAGACTGTGAGAAGTAGCCACTGACGGATTCTCAGGTGAAGAGGTCGGCCCATTTCTCGTGTTAGCACAGCTTTCCTTACAAACGGACCAGCATTTCTGTCCATAAAAATGGCTGCAGGCAGAGGAACATGTGACTAGATCAGTTCATAAGCCTCCACTAACAGACTAGCAGCTTTCTCATATGATGTGTTTTACTATTGGAGGAGGCTGATGCGGACTGGTTTGGCCACTTTCTCCTCCACCAGTGGCCATTATATGGACACAAGAGCTGTGAGTTTGTGAGGATAGCTGCACTAACAAGAGCATTTCCTCTTTACATCACAATCCGTCAATGAGCTTGTTCTGACAATCTAACAGCAAAGTTTGCAACTGGTAGTGGTTTTTCTCAGCTGATTTATGGCCAAAGACTTCATTAAAGTTAAATATGTAGGAAAACAATAAGTCTCAAAGCCAAACAATGTAAAATGTGCAATGAAACCAAATAGCAAAAATGCATTTAGCACAAGATACATGCATTTAAGGGAAAAAAAAACCTGCCACAAAAAGTGGACAACCCCTTTAAAAGTTTATCACAGACAACTTCTTTAATTATAGATCAACGCCATACTACATTTCCTTTTACAACTTGATGTATTGAAAGCTCCCTTCTCTCACACTCACAGGACCTAAAAGGGAATCTATGGGTGACGGTTAGAAAAAATATAGTGTTAGGCTATGCCAAGTGCGTGTTGCCCCATTAACACTAGTGTTACACATTTAATAAAAAACAATACACTCTGCTTTTCTAAAGGACTGTACATTTTTCAAGTAGAAGAGATGAATGCGACACTCAGCAATACTCACCTGGACCAGGAAGAAGAGCGTTAAGTGTGAAACTGCTGTTATTATTTTGTATAAACACCTAATAGGTGTGTCCCCATGGGCCGCAACTAGCCCAACAACAATACATGCCCTATAAATGAATAAGGGGTTTTCAAGAAGTAGAAAGACAACATTTTTTTAAAATATTGAAATCCTCGTTAAGGCAAACTTTTCTTTTTTAAAAACAAAATATTTTTCATTTTTTGTGAGCTATATTTGCTGAACGCTTATTATTTTATAGGGCATATAATTTAATGGAATTGAAATAAATCTGCAGAATTTTTTGCATTGGTGAGTGACACATCCATATTTTCCATAATGAACTCTCTGATTGGACAGTTTGCTGTTTTGTTGCTGAGCACCACTAAATAAAGGAACGGGAATAATTGTGCTGTGAGTGCCAGTACTACTCTTGATGGACTTGCTCAAGGACTGTAATGGTTCTGTAAACTATAGACAATACAATACCACACAGTAGTGAGTCCAGGGGAACGCAGCAGACAAAGCACTGCTCCGATACACTTTGGCTTAGGCGGTCATACGTATTAGATGGCTGTTGGCCAAACGATGCTTCAGTCGAGCTATTTGCAAACAGCCATCTCAGCCAACTTTCCCATACACAGGGAAGCTCACTCGGCTCAGTGCTCATGTGTTCTCTATGTGAAAGTCATCGGTTGACACGATGGCCAGCAGCTTATCTCAGGGAGACCAATGTGATCTGCAGTCAGAAATTGGAAATGTGCGATTGACATCTCTCGATCGTCAGTCGCCGGCGCACCCATAAATGTTAGACTGTCATCTGAACTCGTCAATATCGGCAGGTACAGCTGACTTTAGTGTAAAATGTTTGGGGCTCTAATGCTATATTTTCTGTTTGGGCCAGCATTTTACAATAAGTCATGCGAGTGATAATATAGAATTCAAAAACAAACCAAAATTTATAATTAGGCATTTTGCTGGCAGTTTGTGATGTATTGGTGTATAATTCTGATATACAGACTGATGCATTGCACCCTTACATCCCCATCCCACAGAGTTATCGAAGTGCCTGCAAATGTGTTGTCTGTGCCTAGCAAATTGCTGCTTCTATGCTGTAGTATAGAACTGTACCTTTAAAAAGCACATCTCAGTGGATTGCTGGTCAAATAGTTAGGAAATGTGTTGAGACTGGTAGAAAGAAAGATGAAGTGTTACAAGTTTCCTGCACTCTTCCAGATGACTATTCCAGCTGGTCTGGATATGCCGTCGAATAAACATTAGTAGCAGACAGTTGATTAACGTCACATCTGAAATGGCCAAACTCTTTACAGATTTCATCTGACCTATGTAATAAAAAACACAATGCACGCTAAAGTATTGTGCTTTATTTATTGTCTAATTTATAATTCCTCCCTGATCATTTCCAGAAAATGTCATCCATCTACTGCGTAGAAAGAAGCACTAGGGAGCATTACTAAGAGGCCAAACTTACAATCTACCTGATGTCGTCATCCCAACCCACAAGGATAGTCTGCCCGAGACTCTGCCTAGGACAGCCACACAACACTGCAGCCTAATGAAATCTCTATTAAGCACTTGATGTGCAGATAAGGCATTCTGGCTTACACAGTCCTACACCTCAAAATCATTAGACAAACACCAGATCCTTGCAGCTCAAATATCTTACTCCAGAAAATAGATAGCCTGGAGTGTCTGAGCAGTCTGGTGCATATGTGATTGAACAGAATCACCATTAACACGTGCCAGAATATCGATGCTGGAGACAGAAAGAGAATGTTAAAACCCGCACAGCCATTTGCTGGGAATCATGCCCGAATGTTATAATACATTCTGTATGGTAGTAAAAAACAAAGTAAAAAAAGAACAAAGGAAGAAATATTATGTATTAAAAGATCTGAATAAAAAAAAAAGATACAGGAAAGAAATATATCTTGGTATCGTGTTAGCCAGTAGATAGAAAAATATTTAGAATTGAGAGTCCTCAGTGGTTGATACCTTGGCTAACTGAAAAGATGGTAACAAATTGCAAGCTTTCGAGACTACACAGGTCTCTTCATCAGGCAAAGACTAAAAACAAATTCTGAAGAATCACATATTTATGCACAACATAGCACAGAGAGAAAAAAAAGGGGGAAAACCATGGATAAAACAGGTGGCATGAAGCAGAATTACCATCAGTGATATACAATTATGTCCATAAATATTGGGCCAGCTCTTAGATAAGGAATGTTTTATTGTCCTCTGATTAGGGTCTCTGTTGTGATGACCCCTTATAGTCTGAGGGGCAAGTTCCTTAGTTGATGTAAAAAGACATAAATCCATGCGACACATTCATTCCTCCACTAAGGCTGTCAAAGGTCGTCATCAGTCTATATTCCCAGACTCTTCTGTTTCTCTTAGATTTGAAGCTACCTTTTAACACAAGTAATTTCATGTCCATAATGTTATGATTTGAAAGACAAAAATGTATTGCCACAGGTAGATCCATTCTTTTTTCTCTTATTGTATGGCGATGAGAGTTCATCCTTGTTCTCAGTTTCTGCCCTGTCTCCCCAACATACAGACCCCCAGTTGGACATTTAGTACAAATAATTAGGTACACTTCATTAGAAGTGACGCAGCTGAAAGTACCTGGGATCTTGTAGTCCTGATGTGAATTGGAGATCTTTATCTTGTCCGTGGTCATTATAAATGGACAAGTTTTACATTTTTTCTCGTTGGAGAGGACAGGGAGCTCTTGACAATGATGCTTCTTAGATTTGGGGGCTGCCTAAAACACAGTAGTGAGGGTCTGGAAAAATGGATTGTAAGCGGGCATCTTTTTGTAGTAAAGGTTGTAATTTCCGTGCAGCTCCCCTCAGCACCTCCAGATTTGGATTGTAGGTGACTACTAGAGGCACCCGGTTATTTTCTTCTTTAGCTTTGTAATATAGCAGATGATTCCTTGATATTCTGGTGGCTCTTGTAATCTGGTTTTCAATTGTTCTTGGATGGTAGCCATGATTCAAAAAGGGAAGCAAACAGACAACTTATGGACACACGCTACTACAAAAAATTGGAGTCGAATCCTACACAGGACTATTACAAGGAACTAAACAAGTTGGTATCTTGTCTGCCCGACAAATTCATGAGAGCCAATGACCTGATACCAGAAAGTCCAAGAACAGGGTTTTTATCGATTTTTCCCAACTAGCATCCGATTTACATTCGAATGCAGTGTGATTGCTATCCAATTGCAATGCAATTTTAAAATGAGCTTTTACATACAACAATTCTCTGTCATTAACTCATCCTTTTCAAGGGAAATATTCGTCAAAACCATGGAA
Organism: Ranitomeya imitator; assembly: GCF_032444005.1. Lineage (NCBI taxonomy): Eukaryota > Metazoa > Chordata > Amphibia > Anura > Dendrobatidae > Ranitomeya > Ranitomeya imitator. The sequence goes on along the minus strand of NC_091282.1, from coordinate 929,865,863 downwards.
ATATTCGTCAAAACAAACACACACATAAACATATATTTATTAGATAGATAAAAGAAGAGCCAGCAATTCATGTGCGAGTACAGTTAAATCACACTGACAGGTTAGAATAGAAAGAAAAGATATATACACATAGAAGACATAGATGTCACATATATATTACATGGATAGATAGAGCCAAAGGCGGTAACTACGGTAATATAAAGTGTTCTATAAAATTACAGCAGGAGCCGACAGGATAGAAGGGATGGATTACATACAGTAAATACAAATGCAATAGGTAGATCTATAGAGGTCAGTGACAAATACAATTAGTACAGTGTGTGTGCAAATTACCGGAAATATAACTAACTAACAAAAGATTATTTTTCTGAAAAATGGTGTGGGCTCCCGCCCAATTTTTGTAACCACCAAAGGGAAAGCCGATGGCTGTGGGCAGATGTTTAGAGCCTGGGAAGGGTGTAATACCCATGGAGCTTCCCAGGCTATTAATATTAGCTCACAGCTGTATACTTAGCCTTTACTGGCTATTAAAATGGAGGACCCTAAAATAAAAAAAATACGTAGGGTCCCCTATTAATAGCTAAAGAAGGGGCCATGGATATTGGCCTCACCAGGCTAAAAACATCAGCACTCAGCAGCCCAAGAAAAGGTGCATCTCCAAAATGCGCCAATTCTGGCACTTAGCCATGCTCTTCCCACTTGCCTTGTACCAGTGACAAGTGGGGTAATAGTTGGGGGGTTGATATCACCGTCAGGTGACATCATGCTCCGAGGTTAGTAATGGAGAGTCAAAAAAACGCCTCCATTACTAACCCCATAGTCACATTGTAAGAAAACACACCCAGACAAAAGTCCAATAATTGAAAGAAAGACACAGGCGCCTTTCATATTCTTAACTAAACCATACTTACGACCTTGCCTACTCCCCTGATGCCCTCATCATCTGTAAAAGAGCTAAACCCCCGCCCCCAAAACAACAGTATTCCTCACCTTTTCGCAGAGATGCTTTAAATCCATTTGTCCCATGACGGGTCCAGCACTGCTACATCTAGATGGCAGGCTGCATGATGCGACCATGCAGCCTGTCATCCAGCAGAAACACAAAGGCTATGTGCACACGTTGCGGATTAGCCTTAGGAATTTCTGGTGCTGATTCTGCCTCTCCTGGCAGAAAATGCACCTGCGGATTTGTCGCTTTTTTTGTGCGGTTCCGCAGCGGTTTTTGTGCGTTTTTGCTGCGGTTTTCTTGCGGATTTGCTCCGGTTTTTACCCCTGCGGTTTTCTATAATGGAATGGGTACAAAAATGCTGCAGATTCCCAAAAAAGAAGCAACATGCTACTTCTTTTAAACCGCAGCGTTTCCGCAGCGGATTTTCCGCAAAGTGTGCACAGCTTTTTTTTTTCTCATTGATTTACATTGTACTGTAAATCATTTGCGGATCTGCAGTGTTTCTGCACCGCAAAAAACGCTGCGGATCCGCACAGAATCCGCAACGTGTGCACATAGCCTGAGCTCTGTGTGCTCAGTGTCTCTGTGTGAACTATTTCCTGTCTGAGGTCATGGCGAGTGTGAGAAAGTTCTGATCACGGTTTCGTCTGACAGGTCCCGGGAGTTCACAGCCAGTGAACTCACTTTACCTTTCTGACGTCAGAGCGAGAGCCGTGGGGAAATTTCCCACGGTGCTCGCGCCGACATCACATAGGTGAAGTGAGTTCATTGGCCGTGAACTCCTATTCCCTGTCAGAAGGCACCGCGAGCGGGAGAACTTTCTCACGCTCGCCGTGACCTCAGGGAATGACTGAAACTAAATGCTGGTGGGGGAATAAAGAATTTTCTCCCTGCTGCATTCAGCTGCATGCAGACACCGTACAGCATCATAACGCTGTTAACCTACAGATTAACCCCATATCTGATGGTCTACAGTATTATTTCTAGTGACAGGTTTCCTTTATCTACTCTTACTCTATGCTGTCTTAGATTGGTCAGCATAAACCTGTTATCAGATTATCTTTAATAAATGGCATGCCATTTTTATTGTGAGATCTGGTAACAAATCAACTTAATGCAGTTGTCCAGACTTTTCACAAAAGTCTGCAAGTCTCTATGATTGTAAATTTCAAAAAACTGAACGTCACATCCAAACATAGACTAAGTGTGAACAGGTGCTGAACCTAGTCACCACCTCGTATACAGTTACCGTAAATAAATAAGGCAGCACACTGCGGCGCCAAAACATGCAAACATGAAAATTGAACTACATTACTGCTTTAGAAATATGGAAAAATGAGAGCATTTAGAGCATAAATTGGCCAATTCATGTGTACCTGGTAGCCACATTAAGGCATCTCTTGTAAACCAGGTCCTAAACTTTCCTTTCCTCGCTGAGAATAAACGTCTTCATCTGAGAGATTTTAGTCTAAGAGGATTCACAGTAGGTTCCCATTCAGATGAAGATGTTTATTCTCAGCGAGGAAAGGAAAGTCTAGGTCCTGGTATACGAGATATGCCTTAATGTGGCTACCAGGTGCACATGAATTGGCCAATTTATGCGCTAAACGCTCTCATTTTTTCATATTTCTAATGTAGTAATGCAGTTCAATTTTCATGTTTGCATGTTATGGCGCCGCAGTGTGCTGCCTGTTGTGAATTCTGCTTTTGGGCTCCCTCCAGTGGTTATGAGTGGTAGTGCTGCGGTAGTTGGATCGCAGCATTTATCAGGTGTATCAATTTTTTGCAATTTGGGCTGGGCTATATAGCCTTGCTTGTTCCTTAGTCAGTGCCAGTTGTCCATTGTTTTTGGAGGATTCACATCCCTTCTGGTCTCTCCTGTTCGCTGTGCTTTTCTTCAAAGATAAGTCCTGGCTTTGTGTTTGCTGTCCACCTGCTGTGGACCTTATAGTTCTGTGCATTTTCATGTTTCGTCTTGTCCAGCTTTGTCTGTGAAGGATTTTTTGCAGCCTAGCTGTGTCTCTGGAGATGCAGATATACCCTCCATGTCTTTAGTCAGATGTGGTGATTTGTATTTTCTGTGGTGGATATTTTCTAGTGTTTTAATACTGACCGCATAGTACTCTGTTCTATCCTTTCTTTTTTAGCTAGTATGGCCTCCTATGCTAAATCCTGATTTCATGTCTGCGTATGTTATTTCCCTCTCCTCTCAGTCAATATTTGTGGGGGGCTGTCTATCCTTTGGGGATTTTCTCTGAGGCAAGATAGGTTTCCTGTTTCTGTCTTTAGGAGTAGTTAATTCTTAGGCTGTGTCGAGGGGTCTAGGGAGCGTTAGGTACCCCCCACGGCTACTTCTAGTTGCGCTGCTAAGTTCAGGGTTTGCGGTCAGTACAGGTGCCACCTTCTCCAGAGTACGTCTCATGCTGCTCCAAGGCCACCAGATCATAACAGCTGCCTTATTTATTTAATTATCTATGTGATTGTACACTTGAGAATCCTCAGTGTGCAGCACGCGCTGTGATGATCCTCTGGTGACGGCGGCGAGACCAAGCAGTCATATGACCCCAAAGTATGTCATGTGCATACTCCAGGCCACATTCCGACTAGAATTGCGCTGAGATTATATATGATATATTAGCTCAATATTGCGCTATGTGAGGATTCACAAGTCTGTAGTCACACAGTGACTGCAGATTTTTGTGAAAAGCCTTGACAACCCCTTAATAGAAGACTAATATGAACCCACAGAAATCATTTTGTAAAAATGCATCACAATAAATGTAAAACTAACACAATGATGAGTTTTTCCATATGAACTGCTACTTACACCAAGAATCTTTCTCTGACAGCGGGCACAATCTGGTGCAAAGAACTTCTCATAGCATATTTCACAATACAGCGAACCTTTCTCTTGAACAAATCCCATCTCGGCCATGCTCATCTTGCAGTGAGCACAATTAAATTCCTCTGGATGCCAGGATTTCCCCAATGCCAACAAAAATGGACCTCTGGTATAAAATAGATTAAGAAAAAAAACACATTAAAAATATCATATAAATAGTTATCAAGTGTGTAGAAAAAAAAAGTGTGGCTATGAAGTTTTTTAGAGTATAAAAGCAGATTTTGGTGTAACATTTGTGCTAAAATTTGAGACCATCTACGGATTAAAGGGACTCTGTCACCCCTTCCAGCCGTTATAAACTAGAAGAGTCACCTTGTGCAGCAGTAACGCTGCATTCTAACAAGGTGGCTCTTTTAGTTTTTGGTGCAGTTATTGCTAAAATAAAGCATTTTATAATTTCGCAAAAATACCTTCCTTTAGACAGGGAGGCAGGTCTTTACCCCCCTGCTGCAAACGCCACACTGCCGTCACTCAAATCTTCTTCGGTGCCGGGCGCCGCCCCCTCCGCACTGTTTTCCAATGAAATCCGGCGCCTGCGCTGTTTAGTACTGGCTGGGGCAGGCGCAGTGAGCGCTGCCCGTCTGACCTCACATGCAGTCTTGTAGACTGCGCCTGTGCGGCCACCCAGCTAGTGAATCCCAGCCTCGCACTGTGCATAATGCATAACACACTGCAGGGCTGGGACTCAATAGCTGGGTGGCCGCACTGGCCGCACAGGCACAGTCTGCAAGACTGCATGTGAGGTCAGACGGCCAGAGCTCACTGCGCCTGCCCCAGCCAGTACTAAACAGCGCAGGCGCCGGATTTCATTGGAAAACAGCGCAGAGGGGGCGGCGCCGAAGAAGATTTGAGTGACGGCAGTGTGGCGTTTGCAGCAGGGGGGGTTAAGACCTGCCTCCCTGTCTAAAGAAAGGTATTTTGGCGAAATTATAAAACGCTTTATTTTGGCAATAACTGCACCAAAAACTAAAAGAGCCACCTTGTTAGAATGCAGCATTACTGCTGCACAAGGTGACTCTTCTAGTTTATAACGGCTGGAGGGGGTGACAGAGGCCATTTAAGCATGCATGTTTGGTGATTTTGTTCAGAGGTGCCGAGGTTTAATGGCTCAGTTCAGGTTAGCGAGTAATCACTCAGATAATTTGAAGGGGGTTTTCAAGGAAAAAACATTGATTACCAATTCTCAGGGCATCACTGATTGGCCGGTGGGTGGTGTTCCAACCCCTGAAACCCTCCTAATCAGGAGTTTAGCCCCATATGAGTGTACAATACCAAGCACAGCCGTATGCATCAAAGCACTGCTTTTCCTAGGCTAACATTTCCTAGGCAACTCTCCAAAGTTAATTTGTAAAACAGTAATAATTACAAATGACAATGGCAGCATTTCCAATAAATTAAAACAATATTTCTCAGAATAAAAATCACCTTGGTCTGAGAGTAATGAAAACTGTGACCTAACTTGATATCTTCCATCCTCCGTACAAGCGCCTTCATACACTAACGTCCCTCAGCCATGTACGGCCCAAACAATAGCAGTCCTTATGTACAACAAAGTGTTCTCTTCTCTCAGTGTCAGCACAGCCTGATTTAACGGAATCATTAACAAAGGAGTGACACTAAAGAAGACAAGTTTTCCTGTTCCAGACAGGATTGAGTTTCCATCTGTATTAAAAAGACAGGCATCGCTACTTACAAAATGGAACCTGGAGAGCGTGGAAATGCCACAGAAGGCATATCAGAGAGGAAAAGTAGGATACAAAAGGGGAAAAAAGGGTTCTTGCAACAGAATCCAGCACAATGATGGCTCTCTAAAGATTACAATGCTGACATTTTCTGGTCAGAGCACCAGGTTCAACTCCAGGTGAATAAGGGATTATGTAGAAGTCAGAATAATCAGAATCCTGCTCTATATCACCCAGCCATAAATAAGCATGACAAATGTAAACCCTAGTAATAGAATGCAGAAGCTTGGAGTATTGCAATGGTGCGTGACGTTCTCAGTGAGAGCAGTCTTGTAGAGACATCAATATGGGCCACTCCGTTATTCATTATCAAACCACACATAACAGATTAATAAAAGCAAGTGTTGCGCTACAAGAGTGGTATCGTTCCTTTGTGGCAGCTGGACCAGTGTCCTGCAAACTTCCTCAGCCAGCACTCAAATAGCATCACATCGGTGCTTCTTCTGATTACTAGGTCCCCATAACGTCATTATGTCATAGCACGACCACATCATGACATTGCGGATGACTAGTAATCGCATTATAAACGTGGACAGCGGACGTGGTCCTGTGAATTATTTTTTCCAACTCTAACAAAAATACCGTATATAAAATGGCAAAAGCGTTCATGTATTGGTGATTTGAGTCCTAGAGGTGGTCTGGGTAATATGCATAACCTTAGGCAGGGTCAATACTAAAAACATGAACTATGCATTCCAAAAACTGTGCAATAAAATTCAAGTTGAGGAATTTCCATCTTTAATAAAGTAAGGGGTTCTTCATAGTAAAAGCAATTCAGCTTGCCGAGTCGTCTACCACTTAAACCAGTCATGGCAATACAAGTACCAGATATTTAGAAACTATACCAAACATTTGTCATGTGCTTTTCTCACACTGCTAACTCAGTTACATGGAAATTAGATTTCTTACATGGAGAGATGTGAAGCTGAGAAGTCAGAGGCTGCCATTTTGAGTTTAATCTTCCAACACACACTTAAGAAACCAATCAACCTTTCAGTATATTTATTAGCGTGTGGGAGGAAACCATCACAAAACTGGAGGAACACACAAACTCCATGCAGGTTTCCCTAGGTCAGATCTAAGCTGTAAGGCAACAATTCCAACACCTGCGCCACCCCACCATGGTGCCCGTATAAGGAGCAGGCATTTATTTCACATCTCAGGGTCCTATGGTAGTTGTCCAAAAGCCTGCAATTAAGGAGGACATTGCCTACAATTGTGTTGAACCCATTTTATGACTTAAAGAAGATATCCAGCTATTTTTGTTGCATACTGCAGCACAGACTATTATAAAAAACTAGATGGTGGCCCGATTCTAACGCATCGGGTATTCTAGAATATGCATGTCCACGTAGTATATTGCCCAGTCACGTAGTATTTTGCCCAGTCATGTATTATAATGCTCCATGCAGTTATGGTCCCATAGAGGCCGGCTGGCCTCGACCAATCAGCAAGGCGGGATTTCCGAGACAGACAGACAATTAGACCCTTAGACAACACAATGGCGGCACTTGCCAGCAATGGAGGACAATGATGATTCCAGAATTCGCGGCAGACTGTGCCCGTCGCTGATTGGTCGAGGCCGGCTGGCCGCCAGGCCTTGACCAATCAGCGACGCGGGATTTCCAGGACAGACAGACAATTAAACCCTTAGAGAATTATATATATAGATAATGTAGAAGTTAGGTATGACAGCATGTGAGCCAGCAACTCTGACCAGCGGTAAAGGGGTGGGCAGGGGATAGGCATTAGCTGATAGCAGCGAGAGCAGGAGAGGCTCATGGGAGTGTTCATCAGCGGATGCCTGTGCAAGAACTAAATAAATTTAAGAAAATTTTTTTTTTACGTGGGGTCTGTTCTACTTTTGACAACCAGCGCATCCAAAACTGACAGCTGCGGACTGCAGCCCACAGCAGTCAGCTTTATCATGACTGGTTATTAAGAAAAGAGGGGTCCTAAGCCATTGTTTTTTTTTATTATTTAACTAAATAATTTTTAAAAAAAGCACAGCGTGGAGTCCTCCCATGTTTGAGAAACCAGCCAAGCTAAAGAAAACAGTAGGAGGCTGGTATTTTCAGACTAGGAAGAGGCCATGGATATTGACCCTCCCCAGCCTAAAAATAGCAGCCTGCAGCTGCCCCAATTCTGGCGCTTTGCCCAGCTCTTCCCACTTGCGCTGGTGCGGTGGCAAGTGGGGTAATAGGTTTGGAGTTGATGTCAGCTATTATATGGTTTTATGTACCTGAACCAAACTTTTTTTTAAATGATCAGCCAAACCTGAACATCCACGGGTTCGCCCATCACCAGAAACAAGCGCAAAATAGTGGTGAACAATCATATAAGTATACAAAATTCATCTGACTGCCATGCTTGCTAACAAGGGTTTTACAACCAAGTATTGTCTTGTTTGCAAGAGGGATCAAATACTTATTTCTCACTGCAAAATGCAAATACATTAATATAATTTATACAATGTGATTTTCTGGATTTAATTTTTGATATTGTATCTCTCAATGTTAACCCCTTTACCCCCAAGGGTGGTTTGCACGTTAATGACCGGGCCAATTTTTACAATTCTGACCACTGTCCCTTTATGAGGTTATAATTCTGGAACGCTTCAACGGATCCTGATGATTCTAACACTGTTTTCTCGTGACATTTTATTGTACTTCATGATAATGGTAAAATTTCTTTGAATTTACTCGTGCTTACTTGTGAAAAAAACAGAAATTTGGCGAAAACTTCTGAAAATTTTGCAATTTTCCAACTTTCAATTTCTATGCAATTAAATCACAGAGATATGTTACACAAAATACTTAATAAGTAACATTTCCCACATGTCTACTTTACATCAGCACAATTTTGGAACCAACAATTTTTTTTGTTAGGGAGTCATAAGGGTTAAAAGTTGACCAGCAATTTCTCATTTTAACAACATTTTTTTTAGGGACCACATCACATTTGAAGTCACTTTGAGGGGTCTATATGATAGAAAATAACCAAGTGTGACACCGTTCTAAAAACTGCACATCTTAAGGTACTCAAAACCACATTCAAGAAGTTTCTTAACCCTTCAGGTGTTTCACAGGAATTTCTGGAATGTTTAACCCTCCGTCACATACAACTGATCTGACAGGCGCTTCTCTTTTACTTTCATTTCTCCTTCCTCACCAGATTGTGAGGAAACCCCCTCCCTCCAGGTAGTCTCCTGTCTCTTGAAGGTCTGTGAAACCTGATATCACAGTTGGATTTCAGAGCTTCAGGGGAGAGGATATAGCTGCACAGATCTCTCAGGCTCATTGTATGTGAATACGTCACATTCAGTAAGGTTGGTATTTTATGTTTTTATTCATCACAATAGTTTATTTAGCTTGTTTTATGAATGTATAGCACAAAATGTGAGGATATTTCATAGAAATAAGGGAGATTTTATAAAAGAATGTGTGCTGCTCAGGCATATACAGTAGTTCCCTAACATATTCCTTCTCTTGCTTCAGATTATCTGCTGAAATGGAGAGGAAAATGTACAATTTATCCAAACAACTTGATGTTGAGGAAGTAACAAACATGCTGTTAGATGATAGAGACCTCACACTGAATGAGGATTTAGGAGAGGAAAGTGAGATTGATTCTCATGATGAGGTGGAAGAATGTGTCCTGGATTCTGAAACAGAGCAAGATGGTGACAGTGGTGAGGATGAAGAAGTTGGATCATATTATATTGGAAAAGATAAAAATACTAAATGGAACAAGGAGCCATTCCAGAAAAAACGTAGGGAACCTTTAAACATTATTACTCACCTTCCTGCAGTAATAGGAACTGCACGTAATGCAAAAACTGCAGTTGAATGCTGGAACAGTATATTTACAGATGACATTCTGGACTCTATTGTCACATATACCAACCAATATATAGACATTATAAAGGACAAGTACATCTGCAACAGAACCATCAAGCCCACAGATGAAATAGAACTGCGTGCTTTTTTTGGATTACTGTACCTTGCAGGAGCTTATAGGGCAAATAGACAAAGTTTGGAGGAACTTTGGGGTAAAGATGGGGATGGAGTTGAAAAATTTAGCCTTGTTATGTCCATAAACAGATTCAAGATTCTAATTCGTTGCCTTCGGTTTGACGACAGAACTACCCGAACCGAACGCAAAACACATGACCGACTTGCTCCAATTCGTGATATATTTCAAAGATTTGTTGCAAACTGTAAACAAAGTTATTACCCTGGAGAGAATCTCACTATTGACGAAATGCTCCCTGGTTTTCGTGGTAGATGTGCCTTTCATCAATATATTCCATCAAAGCCAAACAAATATGGAATAAAAATTTATGCCCTTGTTGATGCCAGTAAGACCTACACTTACAACCTGGAAGTTTATGCAGGAAAACAACCAGAAGGTCCTTACTGTGTGAGCAACAAACCCATTGATGTTGTAAAAAGACTGGCTGAACCCTTATTTGGATCGGGTCGCAATATTACAGCTGACAATTGGTTTACAAGTTGTGATCTGATTGATTATCTGAAAATTCAGAAGCTGTCATATGTGGGAACTGTAAGAAAAAACAAAAGGGAATTGCCGCCACAGTTTGTAAGTGTGAAAGAGAGACAACAGTACAGCAGTATGTTTGCATTCCATAATGGAAAGGCTTTAGTTTCCTATGTACCACATGCCAAAAAAATCGTACTTCTTCTATCAACACTTCATGATGATGCTGCCATCGATCCTGGGACTGGGGCAGAAAAAAAACCGGAGATAATTACATTTTACAATGCCACCAAAGGGGGTGTGGATACAGCAGATCAGATGTGCTCCACTTTCAACGTCAGCAGAAACATCAAACGCTGGCCAATGGTCATATTTTTTGCTATGTTGAATTTGGGTGGTATAAATTCACAAGTAATTTATCTTGAAAACAAGCTTGAACCACTCCGTAGACGATTGTATCTGAAAAAATTGGCCCATGAACTAGTACTTGGAGAGCTACGCAGGAGAAGCGTGAAAACAATCGGTATCCCCTCTCGCCTTCAAGTTCAGCTCAAAAGGTTCCGCCCAGAAGATGATGGTGAAAAGTCACCATCTGCACCACCTCACAAAAGAAGGAGATGCACCACCTGCCAAACGGAAAGCGGAACCAGAAGGCTTTCAAATTATGAATGTCTCAAATGTCATAAAGCAATTTGCCTGACACATGCAAAAATGGTGTGTAATTCTTGCTATTTGCTCTGCAAGTGTGACTTTTCTGGGGAAACCTCAGCATCTACTTCTGATATGTTTTTAATAGTACTTAAGGTACCTTAAAATTAAGTTTGTGTTCAAAAAGTTTCTTTGTACATTTTTTTGAGAGAGTCGAACTGGGGACTATTTGGCGGGAGTTTTGAAAAGTTTGTATTTCATAGTTATTAGTTTTATGTTAAGTAAATGTTTTTTTTTGCAACTGATTATGTGTACTCTCTTTTATTACATCCCTATGAAGGTCACTGATCACTTTTAGAGCACTGAAATTGCAAACATTAGATATTATAGGTATTTTTCCAGCAGGCGCCTGACAGGCACATTGTATGTGAACTCGTTAGTCCGAATATTGTATGTGACGGAGGGTTAAAAAAAAAAAATGAACATTTAACTTTTTTTCACAAAATTTACTTCAGCTCCAATTTGTTTTATTTTACCAAGGGTAACAGGAGAAATTGGACCACAAAAGTTGTCCAATTTGTCCAGAGTACGCTGATACCCCATATGCTGGGGTAAACCCCTGTGTAGGCGCACGGGAGAGCTCGGAATTGAAGGAGCACGGTTTTACTTTTTCAACGCAGAATTGGCTGGATTTGAGATCGGACACCATGTCGCGTTTGGAGAGCCCCTGATGTGCCTAAACAGTGGAACCTCCCTCAATTCTAACTGAAACCCTAACCAAAACACATCCCTAACCCTAGTCCCAACCAAAACCCTAACCACACCCCTAACCCTAATCCAAACCTTAATCTCAACCGTAAATGTAATCCAAACCCTAACTTTAGCCCCAACCCTAACCCTAACTTCAGCCCCAACCCCAACCCTAACTTTAGCCCCAAATCTAACCCTAACCTTAGCACCAACCCTAACCCTAATGGGAAAATGGAAATATATATATTTTTAATTTTATTATGTTCCCTAACTAAGGGGATGATGAAAGGGGGTGTGATTTACTTTTAAAGCGGGTTTTATAGCGGATTTTTATGATTGGCATCTGTCACACACTAAAAGACGCTTTTTATTGCAAAAAATAGTTTTTGCGTCTCCACATTTTGAGAGCTATAATTTTTCCATATTTTGGTCCACAGAGTCATGTGAGGTCTTGTTTTTTGCGGGACGAGATGTCGTTTTAATTTTGATCGCTTTTTATTCAGATTTTTGTGAAGTAGAATGAACAAAAACCAGCTATTCATGAATTTCTTGTGGGGGCGCTTATACCGTTCCATGTTTGGTTAAATTGATAAAGCAGTTTTATTCTTCAGATCAGAACGATTACAGCGATACCTCATTTATATCATTTTTTTTATGTTTCGGTGCTTTTATATGATAAAATCTATTTTACATAAAAAATAATTTTTGCATCGTTTTATTCTGAGGACTATAACTTTTATTTTTTCGTTGATGATGCTGTATGGCAGCTTGTTTTTTGCGGAACAAGATGACGTTTTCAGCGGTACCATGGTTATTAATATCCGTCTTTTTGATCGTGTGTTATTCCACTTTTTGTTTAGTGGTATGATAATAAAGCGTAGTTTTTTGCCTTTTTATACGGTGTTCACTGAAGGGGTTAATTAGTGGGACAGTTTTATAGGTCGGGTCGTTACGGACACGGCGATACTAAATATGTGTACTTTTATTTTTTTTTTTATTTAGATAAAGAAATGTATTTATTGGAACAATATTTTTTTTCTTTATTTAGGATTTTTTTTTTTTTTAACACATGTAAATATTTTTTTTTACTTTTTCACATTGCCCCGGGGGGGACATCACTGATTAGTAACAGATCGCTGATCTGACACTTTGCAGTGCACTGTGTCAGATCAGCGATCTGACAGCAGTGCAGGGAGGCTTCTCGGTGCCTGCTCTGAGGTGAAAGCCACCTTCCTGCAGGACCTGGAAGACCCCCCGCGGCCATTTTGGATCCAGATCTGCAGGGAGGAGGAGGTAGTAGACCCTCGGAGCACCGCAATCACATTGCGTTGCTCTGAGGGTCTCAGGGAAGCAAGCAGGGAGCCCCCTTCCTGCGCGATGCTTCCCTGTGCCGCCGGAACGCTGCAATCATCTTTGATTGCAGTGTTCCATGGGTTAATGTGCCAGGAGCAGTCCGTGACCGCTCCTGGCGCATAGTGTCGGATGTCAGCTGTGATAGTCAGCTGACACTTGGCCGCGATCGGCCGCGCTCCCCCCGTGAGTGCAGCTGATCGTGTTAGATGTACTATCCTGTCGGTGGTCATACGGGCCCATACCACCTCGACGGGATAGTACGTCTAATGTCAGAAAGGGGTTAAAATTAACCTACCCATAAAATTATAGACTCTTTAGGTCTCTGTCAGTGGGCAAACTTACAAAATCAGCAAGGGATCAAATACTGATTTCCCCCCCACTTTATCATCCAAAGGGATAATGATTAGTATTATAGGTAACATGAGTAAGGCTTGCATAAGGTGCTAGTTATACAGACACGTGTAGTGCACCATGTCACTTTGTAGCCACAATGATAGTAACATAGTAAGGCCGAAAAAAGACATTTGTCCATCCAGTTCAGCCTATATTCCATCATAATAAATCCCCAGATCTACGTCCTTCTACAGAACCTTCTACAGAACCTAATAATTGTATGTTACAATATTGTTCTGCTCCAGGAAGACATCCAGGCCTCTCTTGAACCCCTCGACTGAGTTCGCCATCACCACTTCCTCAGGCAAGCAATTCCAGATTCTCACTGCCCTAACAGTAAAGAATCCTCTTCTATGTTGGTGGAAAAACGTTCTCTCCTCCAGACGCAAAGAATGCCCCCTTGTGCCGGTCACCTTCCTTGGTATAAACAGATCCTCAGCGAGATATTTGTATTGTCCCCTTATATACTTATACATGGTTATTAGATCGCCCCTCAGTCGTCTTTTTTATAGACTAAATAATCCTAATTTTGCTAATCTATCTGGGTATTGTAGTTGTAGTTCTCCCATCCCCTTTATTAATTTTGTTGCCCTCCTTTGTACTCTCTCTAGTTCCATTATATCCTTCCTGAGCACCGGTGCCCAAAACTGGACACAGTACTCCATGTGCGGTCTAACTAGGGATTTGTACAGAGGCAGTATAATGCTCTCATCATGTGTATCCAGACCTCTTTTAATGCACCCCATGATCCTGTTTGCCTTGGCAGCTGCTGCCTGGCACTGGCTGCTCCAGGTAAGTTTATCATTAACTAGGATCCCCAAGTCCTTCTCCCTGTCAGATTTGCCCATTGGTTTCCCGTTCAGTGTGTAATGGTGATATTGATTCCTTCTTCCAATGTGTATAACCTTACATTTATCATTGTTAAACCTCATCTGCCACCTTTCAGCCCAAGTTTCCAACTTATCCAGATCCATCTGTAGCAGAATACTATCTTCTCTTGTATTAACTGCTTTACATAGTTTTGTATCATCTGCAAATATCGATATTTTACTGTGTAAACCTTCTACCAGATCATTAATGAATATGTTGAAGAGAACCGTTCCCAATACCGACCCCTGGGGTACCCTACTGGTCACAGCGACCCAGTTAGAGACCATTTATAACCACCCTCTGCTTTCTATCACTAAGCCAGTTACTAACCCATTTACACACATTTTCCCCCAGACCAAGCATTCTCATTTTGTGTACCAACCTCTTGTGCGGCACGGTATCAAACGCTTTGGAAAAATCGAGATATACCACGTCCAATGACTCACCGTGGTCCAGCCTATAGCTTACCTCTTCATAAAAACTGATTAGATTGGTTTGACAGGAGCGATTTCTCATAAACCCATGCTGATATCCCTCAGAAACCCTTCAAATATTTTACCAACAATAGAGGTTAGACTTACTGGCCTATAATTTCCAGGTTCACTTTTAGAGCTCTTTTTGAATATTGGCACCACATTTGCTATGCGCCAGTCCTGCGGAACAGACCCCGTCACTATAGAGTCCCTAAAAATAAGAAATAATGGTTTATCTATTACATTACTTAGTTCTCTTAGTACTCGTGGGTGTATGCCATCCGGACCCGGAGATTTATCTATTTTAATCTTATTTAGCCGGTTTCGCACCTCTTCTTGGGTTAGATTGGTGACCCTTAATATAAGGTTTTCATTGTTTCTTGGGATTTCACCTAGCATTTCATTTTCCACCGTGAATACCGTGGAGAAGAAGATGTTTAATATGTTAGCTTTTTCTTCCTCATCTACAAC